>NC_081411.1:388118104-388447479 GCF_030272615.1 Cryptomeria japonica | reverse complement strand
CCAAATGATCCCAAATAGCTTTAGCAGTAGACCTATCTGATAGTCCCATGATTTTCTGATCAAATAATGCGCTCAAAAGTGCTTATCTTGCTTTGCAATCATTTTCTTCATCTTTTCCCAAGGTAGGTGGATTAGGCTAACCAGGAGTAGGAGTAGTATAACCATTCTTTGTAACATCCCAAATGTGCTTTCAAATGCAATTTAGATGTGTCTCCATTCTGATCTTCCATATGCCATAGTTGGTTCCATCAAGTTTAGGACTGTCCTTCCTGAAATAGTTAGTAGACATTGGATCTCATCAAGTTGTTAAACTTCTGCAAAAGAGGACTAGGCTCTGATACCAATTGTTAGGTCCCGGAGACAACTGAGAGGGGGGTGAATCAGTTGTCTAACAAATTCAAACCAAAAACAAATTAACCAACTTAATGCTTAATACTGGTAAACTAGTCTAATATGCCGGTAGACAGTTTTAAGAGTTAATTGCAATACCAGTAAGGATTAATGCATGAAACAAAAAGACAAATTCATCCACAACACATAACACCAATATTTGTACATGGAAACCCTGTAAGGGGAAAAATCATGATGGGAAACCTTACCCACAATCAGATGATACTACTACAGATAGTAAGTGTATACAAATGGGGTTTGCACATGCAGAAAGGCCAAGCGCCTAGAGCTCACCGCTCAATCATAAAATAGGAGTCACACTGACTACAATTGGATGGTTAAATCCAATAAGAATGTATTTCTCAAAATAGCATCTTCATATGCTAGATTCATTACCGGTGTAGTTCTGATTGTCTTCACAAAAACCCTCCTTCAACCTTCAAATGACGTCTGCATGTATAGCTCTGCTTATTCTCGCATATACCTTCACACAATCCTTTTTTGCATTCCACATTCGATCTTACAAATAAGATCTTACATTTATACCATACCCTAAGACCAATTTTAGTAGGTCGTCTCTAAAGGATAATACAATAAAATTAATTTACAAATCAATTAATACCCGATGCAATAACCGATTCACCATGTCGGCTTAGTGCATTTACAACAATAATAAGTCATCTTCATAGGGTGCCATGCTGATCTGGAAAAGATAAACCTTCTAGTGTAGCCTGGACCTATTTTCCAGTAACAACAAATATGCAAATACGAATATACCAATAAACAAAACTCCAAGACAAGGTGTCCACATGATGTCTTCGACATAACCAAGTGTTTTCCATTCCCTTCCAAGTGTCGGTGATCATTATATCCTGCCAGTGTACCAGATACCGGTGACTGTGCATAAGTCACTTGCTTGCCGGTGAATGTTTCTAATTCTTCAAAGTGCCAAAGTTGATAAGTGTTTAGTAGGTGTTGACATCAATGACAATACCATACCAAAATACCAACACTTTTAATACATAAGTTAGAGACAAGGTTTAGTCTGTTTGCATGTGTAGCCTTATAACCAAGAATCATACTAACAAATCTAACATTGATGTCCTTCACATCATTATTGCACTAGTTAAGGTCATCACAGTATCATTTGGAACTTTCTTAGTTCTGTTAGGCCTGGTACTGGTGGATGGTAAGCCTGTTACTACCCTAACTGCCTCTTTAGTGATCTTATGGATGGAATCCAACCAAAAGAACTCTCCATGAACTCTGCTCAGGACTATTCTTATCACATCTTTAGGAAAATCAGGGATACTAAGAATGTCCACAAAGCCTAGGGTTTCCACTATCTTGTGTTCCGGTTTAACATTACCATTTTCATCACAAATTACAATCCTATACAAGTTCATTATTTCTTCAACTCCTAGTTCCTCAATATGAAAATGTATATACATTCTAGTATCCTCTGCATAAACTACCCCCTTAGGTATTTTTGAAAATGCTCCTAGGGTATCATCTTTCTTCGCAATTTCGGGGATAAGTTTGAATGTGGGTCTAGGGCGCTTGATAACTTCAATCACAGTAGGGTTTGTAATAAATTCAGGTGCAGATGAAGAAGCCATAGTTATAAATACCTTAATCTGCCTTTAGGATGAGTGCTTGAATGAATTACTTCACTTTTTGCTAACGATGCCTTCGCTCGAGATTTTTGTGCTCTTTGGAGATTTGAATGCTTGGTGATTGAAAAAAGAGCCATAACACTTGCTTTATAATGTTATTTCTTTCAACTGCCACATTTAATGCTTGCTGATTAAGTCAAAAACTTAACTCATCTATCGGTAAGGAAGTAATTCAACTTCTCACCATCAACCGAGGATAAATTAGCATGTTTTCAATTCGTTGCCATACCCCCAAAGGATTTTCTTTAGTTAGATGAAGAATCTCCTGCCGGTGGAGTGATACTCTATTCTTCAGATCGAGGAGTATTCTCATCAACATTCTGATCTGTCTTTCTTATCCATTGCTTTGAAAATTCTTGCTTTACCTCTTCAACTTTTTCTTTACCTTTCAAGCTGGGTCCTTTGTTATTTGCCGATGATGTCTTACTTCTACAAAATTTTGCAATATGTCCAATCTTGTTGCATGCATAACAAGTCACATTGTTTTTCTGAATAGCTTTCCCATATCCTATGCTGGTATATGTTTTGTATTGATTAGATAAGTGTCCAAATATTCCACAAACATAACATCTTACATTCATTATGCAATTTTCTGAATTATGACCAACTTTGTTGCATTTAGAACATTGGCCGATGGGTGTATTAGTGTTCTAATAATTTCTAGATCTACATTGATTTTCTCTATGACCATACTTGTTACAGTTAAATCATTTCCCATTAAATTTATAAGCATTAGGTTGTCTTACTAGTTTGTTGTGATCATGATTATTTGCAGTACCTGAACTTTCACCAATTTCAAAGCCAAGGCCATTTGTATCACCATTAGGTTTTTGATTCTTTAGCATGTCATCAAGTTCTTTTGAACTTTTCTTGAATTTCTCCTTGTGTTGATTTGTAGTAGCCAATTCATTTTCCAAGAAATCTTTTTGTCTCATGAGTTTAGTTTTGTCATGTTCTAAGTGAATTACATCTGTTTTTAACATATCATTCTCATGACTGAGCCTTAGATTTTCATTTGCAGCATCATTGATTTTTATGGTCAAGTCATCTTCATTCTTCTTCTGATTTTCAGTCTCTTTACAAAATCTCATAGTCATATCTTGCATCTCATTCTTCATTGTACTATTAACTTGTCTCAGTTTGTTCACCAGATCATTAAGAGTTTCTTTTTCATCATCATCATTCTGCATCTTTTCACAAAGTTCTCTTCTTTTGTTTCTTGCAATAGTGAGGTTCTCTTGAAGTCCTTTAATGATATCCTGTGCAGCCTTCAGATCATCTTCAAGTTTGATATTCTTCACTTTTTCTGCATCATAGTCTGAAAGAGCTGTCTTCAATTGCTTTCTCAAGTTTTCCATCTCTACCGGTGTCAGAATCTTCCTCAAGTTGTTGGGATTTTGAAAATAGAGGACCAAGCTCTGATTCCAATTGTTAGGATTCCCAAAGATACTAAGAGGGAGGGGGGGGGTGAATCAGTATCTGACCGGTTGATGAATTTTCTGAACTTATTATATGAAAAGCATTCCAAAACTATGTACCAATAAACCAAAATTAATGCAGTAAATAAGAACAATAAGCACAATATGAAAGACACACCATAATAAAATATTTATAATGAGGAAACCCAGTGTGGGAAAAACCTCGGTGGGATTTTGGACCCACAATATTTGCTTACTAGCCAATAAGAGAATATTACTGTTACAATAGGGGCTTGCACATGTAGGAAGGCCAAGTGCCTAGAGCTCACTGCTCAGTTACAAAAGAAGTCTCACTGACTTACAGAAATGGATTATACAAATCCAATGTCATGTATTGCTTCAGATCAACATCTGCTATGCCAGATTCAGTACCAGTTTAAGCTATGTAATAATCATAAACCCTTATCCAAAATCTACCTTACAATTCGCACATTAGATCCACAATAATCTAACCATATCCACTTCTTAAATGATCTACAAGATCTCATACTTATATGAGTCTTATTACAATATGTCATGTCGGCTTACAAAAAGATTTTACAATTAAATACAAAATATAATTAAACAAAATTCCTGTCAGCCATGGTGCCAGTAATCAATCTTTTCAGTGTAGGTGAACTATATGCCAATGTAGAGTCTGCTAGTGCCGGTGCCTGCTGGTAACATATGATTGTAAGGTTGCCATCAATGAAAATACCTTCAATCACCTACAATTTCTCATTGGAGTGTGCATGTGCCAATACTCAAGGCAGTTGAAACTGTAGCAGAGAATCCTCCGAAGAAAGAAAGAGAATGGTTTAAAGAGAAACCTTTTTCTTTCAAAGCCTAAGCGTGATTTTACTCCTCTAGATGAATCATATGAATCAAATTTTAAAACTTTATTAGCGAATGATCTGATAACATCGCCAAACAATTCTAGACCATATGACCCAGAAATTAAACCCAAATAGTGGAGAGAAAATGAATACTGTGACTACCATCGGAACAAGGGACATAACATAAACATCTGCATGAAACTCTGACATGAAATCCAATGTCTCATTGACACTAGCAAAATAATTGTTGGAAATCACACGACTAATGCTGATCATAAGGCCTTTAAAGATCCCTTACCGACTTATGAACAAGGAGATTCCTCAAAATCCAAGGGAGGTGCTAGAGTCAATTATACCTACACTAACAATGATAACGTGATCAACATGATTGAATCTTCCCAACCTGAATATTGCAATGTGATCATGATCAAATATAAAAAAAAATCAAGCACAAACTGCTAATGCTGTAAGCTGCGCTCAAAAGAAAGTTACTCTCCAAGGAGCTAGTTCCTCAACTTTTGATCAAACAACATCAAACCCACCAACTCCTCCAAATAAACAAACAGACACAATCATGGCCAAATCAAAACAACTGGCTTTATCATCCTCTCCTGGTTATAGTATTGTCGAACAATTGAAAAGAACCAATGCTCAAATCTCCATTTTGGAATTGCTTAAGATCTCTTCTGCTCATAGAGAGATCCTGGACAAGGCTTTTCTCACCACTAGTATCCCTTAAGATTTAGATGTAGATCGGTTTCAATCTATGGTGGGTCACCTGACTTCACCTCATTACCTCACTTCCTCTGAATAAGATGATAACTCACTGAGTCACCCGCATAACCAACCATTACACATTGAAGCTATGATCCATTAACACCGAGTTAAACATGTTTTGATAGATGGAGGCACTGGGTTGAATATCTGTACCTACAATCTACTGACACAACTGGGATTTTCCGAAAATGTTATTGATCCAACAAAGAAAATAACAATCAAAGCTTATGATGAAGAAGAAAGAACCTCTAAGGGTCTGGTGCTATTACCAATCAGGGTAGGACCTATAGAAAGAGATGTCATCTTTCAAGTCCTTGATCTTCCTCTTTCATACAACATCTTACTAGGCAAGCCATGGATTCATGAAATGAAAGCAGTACCATCTACATATCATCAGTGCTTGAAATCTCCTTATAATAGAGTTCAAGTCAATATTCCTGCTAATACAATCTATACCTGCAATGCATTAACATAAAGTATTGATGCTTTTGTTCATCATAATCGAGCAACCTCTATAGCTGAAAGTTCATAATCTTTGCTGAAAGATTTAGAGAAGAAATTGAAAATCACAAACACTGGCATGGATGGCTACAAGATAGAGCCTATGCTCTCGCTAATGTCTCTTCCTCCATCACCAAGATAGTTAGGAAAACCATAAGAGGATATGAAGCCACAAATTTCAACTCCAAAAGTCATTTATGATGGTCTCTTTATACAGTCCTTTACTTCCCTTGCAGATGATATAGAAGAGGATGCTGCTCTCAAATGGCTTTTCAAAGAAGATAGCACAAACAAAGAAATATGACATTGTGAGATTTCCTTGACACAATATGGTCCAGGCTATAAGATGCTTCAATGGATGGGATATTCAGGTACTAGTCCTCTAGGCAAGCATCAAGAAGGTATTGTTGAACCTATTCAGTTACAAACTAAGTCTGTAAATGATAAAGCTGGACTAGGATACGATCCAAGAAAGTCATCAGATCAGAAACACACATCTCACCATCAACTTAAGTGGAAGAAAAAGGTACTACCTTTAACATCATAGGAAATTAATACTCAACAAACTCAGGAAGAGTGCGACAATGAACGAGAAGAATTGCCAACCCAGAGAGAGGAAACAGATGGTAATCAAGTTCCGATTGTATCAACTATAATACCACAGGAAGTAGAAGTCCCAGAGGATATGACAGAAGAAGTATATAGAATCAGAGAATTGTTTGCACCATTGAACATTCTGGTCACATATACTGGCAAACAACAAGTAGATGATTCAGAAACTGATTCAAATGAGTATGAATGGGGTCCAAACCACCTCTCAGATACATCTACTATAGAAACCCCTAAAGAATCTAGTGATATCGTAGATGATGCACAAGAGCTGGTATGCTTAAAGATGCAAAAGGAAATAGAAGAAATCAGACTAAAAAGACAAGAAGGTTATGAACAACAACTCGAGGAAGAAAGGACACAAGCAATTTCTTCACCTACTAACTCTTTCCTAATGAGATAGGACAAATCAAGTATGGAACAACAAAAGAAGAATTAGAAGCTACAGAAGCAAAACCAGTCATCAGTCTAGAGGAAGCTGAATGGAACATATGACAGGGATTAACAGAACCATCAAGGTTATTTCCACAAGAGTGTCAAATATAAGTGATCAATGAACCAAATCATGAAGGAATTTGCAACATCAAAGATGTAGGTATTGATACTATATATACTTTTACTGAGCCACTTGAATAGGAGTCAGAAACTGCATCTTATGACTTTGATAACTCAGACAGGAGATCTATTTATAACAACAACTTTTCAACAACACATTATGACTACTCTATCATGAATGTTGAGATGATGTCTGCTGACCCTATTACTATCACACCACAGTATGTAGTCCAGTCTAAAGTAGGTTATGATGATAGAAGTAGGTTGGGTGGGTTAGGTCCAATAAATACTAACATGAATTTCGATAATCATGTTGTAACTCTTCCTAGTCTAGAGACACATACACAAGGTAGTCTTCTGGAACTTGACTGGTCGGTCCAAAGTCATGATAATAGTATCATGAACTGCCTTGAAATAGTTCAAACTTTATCCTTAGTACATCTAGAACTAATTGACTGTACTTTACAAGACCAACCCATTAATATACCTACTTTTGCTAATGACTATATGTTAGCCTATTACCTCAATGCAGTTGAACCTATGGACTCTTCCACTAGTGAACAAAGTGAAAACAAGACTGAAACAGATATCAAGTATCTTAGTCGCAAAAAAATAAAAAAATAAAAAAAAGATCTGATGGCGAAAACCACATTGCGGCGGTATCAAAATCTAAAAAAGAGAAAATAAAGGACGTACCTAAGGGTGAAAACCTCTTTGAGGCACCTGAAGGTGAGATACTTGATATACTGCCAAGTCATTATCAGGAAAGGTCTTCTATACTAATTGAGCCAACTCAACCAGTGAACATTGGGAGTCAAGAGGCACCACACATCATTCATGTAGCTCAACCATTATCACCCGAAGAATTGAAAGATTTCACTCATCTCTTTTCAGAAAAGAAGATCAATTTTGCATGGACATACTCTAATATGCCAGTCCTTGATCTTGATCTTATCATGCACCATCTTTCTATCACACCAGGAGTTAAACCAGTCAAGAAAAAACTTCGTAAGATTCATCCTCATGTGGCACTGCTAGTCAAGGCTGAACCAGAAAAATTGCTAAAAGATGGATTTATAAGAGCTATAGACTACACAGAATGGATATCAAACATATTACCTTTATCAAGGGTAGACAAATCTATTAGAGTTTGCACAGACTTCAGGGATCTCAACAAAGCATGTCCGAAAGATGATTTTCTATTACCCGACATTGATATGATAGTGGATATGACTATTGGATATGAGATGTATTCATTTATGGATGGATTCTCTAGTTACAATCAGATCAAGATAGCTCCTGAGGATCAAGAAAAGACGACCTTCACATGTACATGGGGAACCTTTTGTTGGAATGTTATGCCATTTGGATTGAAGAATGCAAGAGCAACTTACCAAAGAGCAATAACCACTATCTTTCATGATATGATGCATAAAAACATGGAAGATTATGTTGATGACACCCTAGTAAAAACCACGAAGAGATCTACGCATATTCAAGAACTAGGCCTCATGTTGGATAGAATGGAAAGATTCAAGCTCTGATTAAATCCTAAAAAATGTGCATTTGGAGTGACATCAGGAAAATTGCCTGGTTACATAATTACAAAGAAAGGAATTGAGGTTGACCCTAAAAAGGTCCAAGCTATAATGGAAATGCCTCCGCCCAAGAATATCAGTCAAATGAGAAGTTTACAGGGTCGTCTTCAGTCAATAAGGTGCTTTATATATTAGCTAGCAGACAAAGCTCAATCCTTCACAAAGGTATTAAGGAAAGGACTCAATACAACTGGGATAAAGATTGTGAACAACATTTAAAACAAATCAAAGATTATCTTTCTAATCCACCTATATTAATGCCATTGATTCAAGGTAAGTTGTTGATTCTATATATATCAACTACAAATACTTCATTGGGGGCACTTCTGGCACAACATGATGAAAATAAAAAAGAGAGAGCTATATATTATATCAGCAGAACATTGGTGTCTTATGAAATGAACTACACTATAATAGAGAAAGCATGCTTGGCATTGGTCTTTCCATCACAAAAATTGAGACACTACATGTTGGCACACTCTATTAAGCTGGTAGCTAAGTTGACCCACTCAAATATCTTCTCAGTAAAGCAATGCTTACAGGAAGACTGGCTAAATAGGTCATGGTTCTTACAGAATTTGATATTGAATATGTGAAACGTAAAGCCATCAAAGGACAGGTTATTGCAAACCAACTTGTTGATGCTCCACTTGAAGACAGTCAACCTCTGCATGTAGAATTTTTGGATGAATCAATCATGCACCTTACTCAACAATCATGGAAGATGTTCTTTGATGGGTCTTTTACTCAACATGGTTCTGGTGCCGGAATACTTTTTATTACTCCTCAAAAATATTCAATTCCGAAAGCTTACAAGATTCTCTTCCTTCACACAAACAACATTGCAGAATATGAAGCTTTGGTAAACGAGATCAAGCTGTCCATCGAGTGGAAGAATGTTTAATTACACATCTATGGATATTCTCAACTTATTATCAATCAAATCAATGATCCATATCAAACAAGAGATGAGAAACTGACGCCTTACAAAAGAATGGTGGATGATCTCAAGAAATACTTTACCATTGTATCATTTCAATAGATCCCCAGGTCAACAAATATAGCAATGGATGCAATGGCCACCTTGGTGTCTATACCACAACTATAGGAATCCAATTTTTGCTTTGAATTCCTAGTGGAAGAGTTACATTTGTTGGCATTTTTGATGTTTATGTTGTGATTGTCATTGATGGACACACACTTGCATTGAGATCCTCTTTATATGTATGAGTTAAAACACAACCGGTATTTGTTCCAACCGGTATGTTGTATTATAGTCTTTAGACTATTGATGTTTTGCAAAATGTGTTTTCCGGTCTGAAGCGGCATGTTGACCTCAAGCGATACGAGGGTTTAAAGCGGCATAACACATTTCTACCAGTCTTCATTTTTGTTGAACCGGCAACTGGCACTTTGTATGAACCGATAATACTTTGTGATGAGTTACCCACCGATTGTTTGACGGTGCCGATACTGTAGCGATGCTTTTTGTGATGTATTACCTAGTATGTCTAGGTTCATTGAACCTAGGAAATTGTGATATAATCCTATTGGACCGACATGAAATCAGTTTCCTTTATAAGGACATCATGTCCAGGGTTTTAGGTTGTTGTTGTTATTGTTGTTGCGATAGTTGATATTACGGCTAGGGTTTAAGGTAGTTGAGGAGTTGAAGAGATTATGAATGTGTAGAAGACTGAAGTAATGCAATAGTGCATTAAGAATGAGCTATCAAGGATCTAACCAAGCAGTCAGTGCTATTAGCTAGATCAAACACTTGTTGATTACTCACATCTTTGACAAGTTTGTAGCCCTTAATCGGGTAGGCCCAAAAGCCTCTTGTAAATCCTCTAACAAGGTGGTTCACACCTGTGGATCTAAAATCCTCTAGCAAGGTAGTCTTTAATAGGACTTGTCTCCTAACAGAGATTGAGATTCCTAACAGGATCTATTTTGGTAAAGAACACTGTAAGACCTTAACCGGTCTGGTTCCTATTCTGCAGATAGTGACTTGTGAGTTCCATCTCACCATGGTTTTTCCCATTTGGGTTTCCACGTCAAAATATCATGTGTTATGGTCTTTGTGCTTCTGTGGGTAAATGCATTATTAGCTATTTGGTTTGCATGTTTGTTAACTGGTTTGTCTGTTAAACTGTTTTATTGGTTTACTACTAGTCTTGCAAAGTGTTTAAGTGTGAAGGTTTTTGGCATACTAATTCACCCCCCCCTCTTAGTATTCATCAAAATTATCTTGCCTATGATTCTCTTGAGTCCCAAATGGTCTATTCTATTATTGGAAATGATTCATCTCACTATAGCCACATTTACTCTTACCTGCGTGACCAAGTTGTCCCTGCTAATCTTTTCCAAAATGAAAAAGGAACCTAATCCAAAAATCATCACAATACATCATCATTGCTAATGACCTATTTAGGTGAGGTTTAGATAGTACTTTTCTTAGATGTCTAGAAACTGAGGAGTCTCAACGCGCATCATCCGAAGTCCATGAAAGTATTTGTGGATCCCATTTGAACGGTCTAACTTTAGCACAGAAACTAGTAAGGGCTGGCTACTACTAGACAAATATGGAGAAAGAAGCTATAAAATTTTCTAAAACCTATGAAAAGTGTCAACTACATGGGAACCTTATACATGCTCCAGCAAGGGATCTCATATCCTTTGTTACACACTAGCCCTTTCAACAACAAACATTTGATCTAATTGGCCAAATATATCCTGCATCATCTAACAGACACAAGTTTACTATAACTGCCACTGAGTACTTCACTAAGTGGGTAGAAGCAGTTCTGCTCATCAAAGCAATCGATAAACAAGTAGCTTTGTTCATCCTTAATTATATCATCTACAAGTATGGTATACCTTCATCCATTATAACTAACAATGAAGGACAGTTCAAGAACGACAATCTAAATGAACTCTGTGAAAAATTCAAAATAAAACAACACTGGTCATCTGTGTACTACCCTCAAGGTAATGGACAAGCCGAAGCATCTAACAAGAATCTATTGACTATCTTACACAAAACAGTCAATAAATCTAGAAAGGATTGGCATATGTAGCTCAATCCTGCCTTGTGGGCTTATAGAAAAAGTATTAGAACACCTACTGGGCCTACACCTTTTTCTTTGGTGTATGTGTCTGAAGCAGTATTACCTATTGAAGTAGAAATATCATCTCTAAGAGTTTCTTTACAAGGTCTTGTTACTGATGAAGAGTACAGAATAGCTAGATTGCAAGAACCCGAATTGTTAGATGAATGTTGGCAAGTGGCATTTGATCATCTAAGAGCATATCAAAAGAGAATGTCTAGAGGTTATAACAAAAAGGTTCGACAACAAGAATTTCAGATTGGTGACCTTGTTCTAAGAGAAAATCCTAAGAATCAACAGTTTTGAGACAACGAAGGGAAGTTTGAACCCAACTGGTTGGGTCCCTACATCATTACTATAGTGTTTGGCTCTGGTGCCTATCAACTCTCAACATTGGAAGGAGAACAACTTCGTGAACTGATCAAAACCATCCACCTGAAGAAATTCTTCACCTGAATATTCTCTGCTCTAGTGACTTATGCAGCTAAAAAGTTATGAAGAAATCCTAAAAATCAGAAAAAGTTCTGAAGAAATCATTAAAATAAAAAAAAGTCCTGAATAAATCCTAAAAGTCCTGAAGAAATCCCAAAAAAAAGGAAAAAAAAGAAAAAAAACAAGAAAAAGAGAGAAAATGCCTTGGTGAAAACCTGGTAAATAGGCACCTTGGTAAAAAAATAAATGAATCTTTTCCAAGCAAGTGAAAACCTGGCAAATAGGTGCCTCTTGTACTCAAGCGCTCCATCCATCAATGCAATGTTGGCATTCCCACTTTCATACATCTTTGCTTTTGCTTGTACATATTTCAGTCACTTTTGTGACATCCTAGTTCGTTGGAACCCTCATGGCTTGAAATTGATCAATGTCCTAGTCTTAGGTTAATCGACAGAGCACATTACATGTCCTAAGAAGTATCAACCAAGTCATCATTCTATCAGTGATACCTGGTCATCCACTCCGAGTCAGTCACCTGTCTCCTGACTACTGTAGAGTTTTATCACTGAGTACACAAGCAAAACAACATGACAAAAAACAATCACTAAACAGTTTGAGCTATGCATGAAATTTTCTTTGTATGCTATCTTTTATATTGTTTTTTGATTATTATTCCCTCTAAGTAACTCAAGGAAGTTTATCTTGACTAAGAGAAGCAAGGATTGAGGCCATAATATTTTCTTTGTTTTTTGCTTGTAGGAATGATTCTGATGATCTGGAAACATCTAATAACCTGGGTGTTTGTGATAAGAGCCTTCACATCAAGGTGAAATCGTCACACATACCTTGACTCCTCTTATTTGAATGCTATAGGGAGGTTAACATCATTTCTTTGTCTGTTTTGAGCGAATTTATTTATCGTGCAATCCAGGTCCCTGTGAAATCTGTCCAAGGATATGAACAAAAAAGGGTCATTGCGGACAAGATAATTAATATTGCACATGAAAAGCAAGGAACTCTAATCCGCTTGTTGTGGTTGTAAAACACTCAATGATGAAAATTAAGCTTTTCAAATCCAATGACTAGGTTTCAGTTGCATCTCATCTTGCATTTCATTCTGCATCTCGTGAATTTAGAGTGATTTCGGTATGGTAACACTGATTTATTTATCTTCTCAATGAGAAGTTGGAAGCATCATCATTTATCAGCTAAGTGGTCTCTTTTTCATCATCGTTTCTCTGAACGAGTACTTGTGTATTGAGATGTTAGCTGCATACATGAGCATCATATATAGATCCATACATTTCATTTTATACTTATTTGCATTCATATTATTACATGAAGAAAAATAAACATTTGCATTACTAGTTACTCATTCTCCTCATTTATTTGCATAAAAAGAAACAAAAATAAACATCCATATTCCATTTGCATTCATTCATCTATACTAAAAAGATATGCATACATATAGAATAAAGCATATAGAACAACATCTCATAATCAATAAACACAAGTATGATGAAATCAAATCAAGAGCTTGTAAATTAGCTGTCCTGAGTCCATTTTTGGTATCGAAATCAAAATCTGATGTCAATTCTCTCATCAAAATTTCATGATGTTGACCCTTAGCACTTTCATCAACTGCTCATTCTCTTCTTCAATTTGTGCTCAATTTCTCGTTAATCAACATTAAATCTCAATTGAATTCTCACATTAACTCTGATTTTAATCTTGAACATTAATCTTTGTGCTCAAATAACTTATAATCGCTCAAAATAAATTCTTAAAATCCTTGCACAACCCTCGCTATCTTTTGATTTCGCTCCTGAGGGGGCATACTCATGACCTCAAAGTCGAGAATTTCTTTCAAAAATATTCGTTGCAAGTCGAGCAACTAATCTTTTCTAAACATAAAAAAAGACCTCATCGCTAGGGGCATCTCAACTTCATCTCTTTTATATCAAGTTGAGATTTCTCGACCATCTGAATTGAATCAATCGCTAGGGGCATATCAGTTTCATCGCTTCAAATCAGGCTAGTATTGTCTTTGTTTAAATCAGTCTCTTAATGTTAATCAGTTTCATCACTTTTCATCAAACTGATTATTTGTTTAAAATCAATCAAGGGTTTAAAGAGTATCTTTGATCATACTCAATCTAAGCAGGTGTTCAGTTTCATCGCTTCAAATCAAGCTGGATAGTTTATCTTTGCTCATCATATCTTGATCCATGAAGTTCAAGATTGATTTTATTTTCGCTCACTGTGTCTAGTTCAATCACATTCTAGATCAGTAAGATCCTCTTCTTGATCAATCAAGTTCAAGTTCGATATCTTTTCTCTCTATCATTCCTAAGTTCAATCAAGTTTGGGATAGATATCGCTTTAATCAACTCTATTTAGCTTCATCACTTCAAATCAAACTAAATACCTCGCTCTTCATCTGGTTCGTGATCAATCAAGTTCAGAACTGGTATCTCCTAGACATCAAATTTTCTTTGAACCAACGTGTTGCTCGTACATTAATTCAAAGAGGGGCAAATGTAATACCCTAAAAATGGTCATCTAAACCATGAGCCCCTAATCCCGACAACATCACCAAGGTCCTAACCAAAGGCAATTAAATAAATCTTGAGCACACAATTAATTTCTAAAATCATCAATGTCACATGGCAAATTCATCACTCAATATTAATTAAATAAATATTTAATTAATTAAATCAATCCAAGTAAATCATTTTTAAACAATTATCCTATTTATTTTATTGAATATCCTAGCATATTTAATTAAATAAATCCATTTGCCATCAAATCATCAAAAACATGAATTAATTGACCAAAAAAGAATTAAAAATTGAGAAAAGAAATTAATCGGAGATAATCTTGAAAAACAAATTAAAAATTGATAAATAATCTCAAAGAAAGCAAATAAAACAATTAAATATTAAAATTGAATGAAATAGAGAATAAATCAATTTTTTCTGATTTTATCTTAATTTTAGTTCAATTTCCTTTAAAAATGAGAAAAACATCCAATCACATCAATTCACCTGGATTGCGCTTCCTCTTGGAAAATCTTGACTGCTCATCATCATTTGATCTCAGCTATTGGCTTCTTTCTGAATTTTCTATAAATTCAGGCTCTCATCTCTCATTCAAAAAATCCTAGAGAATATATTGTTATTATGTTGTTTTTGCTCTAGGTTCATTGAGATATTGCATATTAGTTATTTCATATTGCTTAAATCATTTAGCTTAAATATTCATATATTGATTAAATCATGTTAGATTAATCTTGCATAGCTAGCTTAAATCTTGCATTCATTTAGCTCATATTTATGCTCATATAAATTTAAAAATCCTTCGTTTAGGTGCTTTCTAGTAACTGGATAGCTTAACAATCTGAGAGCAATCTAAACTCGCATCTACTAGAAGGCAATGGGTCTCTTTGTAATGGTTTATTATTCATTGACTATTGATCTACTAACCATGCATATAATGACTTAATTAAAGTGTTGTGTATTCCAGATACAGGTACAGGTCCACTTTTCACACACACACACTTACTAGTTACATGCTTACTAGTCTGCAACACTTACTCACCTGTTAACTCCAACTTGTATGCTGAGGAACATACTAGTTGACATCAATGCCAACACAGTGCCAACAATCTCCCCCTTTGGCATTGATGTCAACACATGTAGTATCCGGTATACTACTGGTTTCCTCTCCCCCTTTGACAACAATGGCAAAGGGAACTGACAAAAATTTCTACCGGTTGCTTCTCCTCCTTTGACCATTTTACTCTGCATCCTCTCATCCAACAACATATGAGATAGAGGTCACATATGCCAACTAAGACCAATTGGATATTACAATTTGATACCATATGTATATTCTCCCTTGTGTAGGTAACTCTCCCTCTTTGGCCAACATATGGTTCAAAAATCAAGGGAGGTAAAGCTGTGAACTCCCCCTGAACCATAGATCTTAGGTCTTCTTTTCCTGTCGGGTCCTAAATTGGGACTCCAATCTACACATTGTACCGGTAGAGCTGAGCATATGTGATCTGCAGATGGTTTTTCAGTTCCATGATGTCTATCACAACTTGTGACATGATCTTACATGACCACAATGCCAAACCACATCACCATCATGTCAATTATCAAACTGGTTAAATCAAAATGATGTATGCATATAAGGTCAACTACCAGACCAACACATTTTCATTCAAGACTTCTCCATTATCATCCGAGACATATTTTTATCATTCCAAGCCATCAGAGTCATTGCAATGACCATAATCTACAATTCTAGTCAATATCCATACCGGTCCAATATCTCTACCAGAACACCTTATCCACTAAACTCCATCTTCCCGAGTCAAAAAATCTCTACTACCATTTTCTAGTTTGAGCCATCCATCTGACTCTTGTAGCTATAATACATCTCTCATATGTAAATGTGTAGCCAAGGAATTAACTACACACCTTGTCATCTCATCTTCTTCCTTGTACCGACAACAACCTTTCCTTGCATTTATCCTTTTCAAATTTGGGGGTGAATGATATAATCAATACATAACTCCCCCTAAAGTCTTGCATCTCCTTTAAGCCTTAGGAGATATAACTTGTGCATTGAATGCACAATGCTTGCCCATGGTCATATCCTCTTGCTTCTTTCTCCATACCTTCTTGGGAGAAGTGTTGGGAGAAGTGTTGACTTCCTTTTTCTGATTGGTCCTTGCTCAAAAAACATTATTGTAGTAGAAGACTATGTTCATGCCAGACAAATGATTTGAGGACCTTCTATCAAACCGGTTTGATCTTCTTCTCTTGACCAAGTTGTTGCAGCCAACTACCGAAACTAATAGATCTCTTGATCTTGTAGGAACATTCCTCCTTTTGTTCCATGCAGGTCTTTGATTTCATATGCTCTATAACCACTTCCATATTGAGCATGAGATTTACATTGGCTATCATATGACTAAAATTTCTTCTTTCTACATTCATAACTTCTATGGCCAAAATCATTACATCTTTGACAAACTAAATCGTTATTCATAGGAAAAACATTTTGTCTATTCCTAGACCTCATTTTACATTCATCTTCTCTATGGCCATAATATTTGTATGAAAAAATAGTAACCAGAGAAGGAGGGCTTATAACTTACAAACTTATTTTGCCAGACATTTGGTAATCTTACAGGCTCATTTCCTCCATTCCTTCTTCCTTTGTTGCTGATCATGGGATGCTCATTTGTAGAAGTTCTTTGTCTTTTACTATTCTCATTTATGATGAAGCCACCTTCATTCAAATTTTCTTTCCCTTTTGGATCAACATTATTCCTCCTTGCAGCACCGATTGTAGTTAGGTCTATCTTTCTTCTTAGAACATTTCTGACAATGAAGGTCTGTCCTTTGTTATTTCCACTTGAGGAGACAAACTGAATTTCTTTGTTGGAGGTATCCTTGCTTCTGGAGCATTTATGAGAATCACATCCAATTCCTTTGGTATCCTTGGAGTGTTTTTGTTTTCTCAACATTTTATCCAAAGCTTCAGAGCTTCTATCATACCAGATCCTAACCTTGAGCTCATCCTGGCACTTCTCAAGGTCTTTTATGAGATTCTTCATTTCACCTTTTTGCCTCTAATACTCTTTATCTTTTGTCTCCACTTATAGTTCCAACTCCTCACATCTTCTCTTCTTGGAATCAAAGACTGATTTTAAATCATCAATCATTCCTTTAGCTTCTTCTAGTTTAGTTGTCAATATGCAAATATTTTTATTTGGCTCTTCAAGACATGTTCTCAACTGGTTGCATTCTTCAGGAACTGATCTTTTGTAATTCTTAAATTCATTCCTAACATTTTTTAGCTCTTCTAGGGCACTTACCAGCTCCCCTTCAAGATCAAATTGAGCCTCAACTTCTTCTTCATCTTCTTCATCACTTCCAAACACATCTTGCTTGTAGGATTTCTCTATTATCCCTTTTTGATGTGTGCATATCACTTTCTATCTCTTAAGCCATGAAGAGGTGGGTTTCTTCTTCATCATTGCTACAGTAGCTAGCTGATCTAGATCCATCATTTATATGTTCACGTGTTTCATTTTTCTTCTTGCTCACACAAACTGATTTTGTAGTGCTAGGTTCATTTCCATATAGTTTCTTCAATCTATCTTACAAGCTCTTTGTAGATTTGCACTTATCTACCTGTGAAGAAACATCACCAGAGAGTCCATTGAGTATAGCTTTCATGGATTCAGCATTGCACTTAGATCTTCTTTCTACTTCAGTACCGATGGGAGGACTGATAGGACTAGAGAGATCATTAAGAACTGACATCCAGACATCATAACCTAAAGAGGATAGGTATACTTCCATTCTACAACTCCAAATGAAATAGTTTGACCCCTCAAACACAGGAGTAGGGATTGACTCAAATTTAACCATTGTGTTCACACACCAGAATCTACCCAAGTTGGAGAAATCTTATCTAACTAGGAACCTAGGCTCTAATACCAATTGTAGAACACAAGATGCCATTGAGAGGGGGGTGAATCAATGGTTATCAATATTTTCAACCTTTTAAACCTGACTATGTGTACCGATTATCTGTTCAAATACTAAGTGAATATACTGGCGAGACAAGGAAGAGATCATAAAGCAAGCACACACAAAGGAACATCACATAACACCAGATGTACGAGGAAAACCCAATGTGGGAAAATCCTCAGAGAGAAAAGTTGTTGGAGTCTACTACTCCAATCTAGCCTCATAATTAACATTTGTATTACAATGTTTAGGGCACCAACCCCTACTAATTTAGGGCACCAACCCCTACTAATTTAGGGCACCAAGGCAAGGAGCACCAAGCCCTTCTGATTTAGGGCACCAACCCAAGAAGCACCAACCCCTGCATCAAGAACCAACTCAATGATTACGATGACTATAAATAATACAATAGTAATACCCCGATTACAAATGAGTTATGTAACCTCTGCAATTAATTCTCTCTTCTAGTTCAACTCTTCTCTTCCGCTTCAACCCTACTCTATTCTCTATCGGTTCTCTGCTCAACCTCTCTTTCTGATTCTCCTCCTACTCTACTTCTACCTTACCAAATCTTCTCTTACTCGCACTATGTCTTACTAGTTGAATCCTCTTTTTCTCACTATGCCTCTGTTATACCTGTTCTCTGATCGCCACTCTGCACTCACTCACTTTCTGATGCCTTCTTACCGGTTCAACCACTATCGATTCACTTGACTATCAACTCTAAGACATTTCATTGATTACTCTAATCCTTACTGGTTAAACCCCTCTTACTGGTTCACCTTCCAACACTCAGTCACTATGATCTTCTGCAGATTCCACTTTGACTGATTCTCTCACACACTCATGCTTTGTCCTCTTGCATCTGACATTCCAGGATCTGGTAGCATCAATGAACTTAGGTCTTTGGTCTCCATATTTATAATGAAGCTTTCCTACCAAAATATAAACTCAAACTTGGCATGCTAGGGTTTCCTTCACCAACTTCATCCATATCAGATCTGATCTGATCTTGTTTTAGGGATGGATAGCTTGCCACAAATCACACAACATATTAGATAACACAACTATCTTTTCTTCCAATACATGTATACTAAACATGGCAGCTTGCAAACTAATCACCGATCTACTTCTATCAATCACATTAAATGATCTCATTATTTCCTACTCCAAATCATATCTGCAACTGGACGTCCTTCATCGATCATTTCATCACTTAGATCTTTAGTCTACATCGAGCCGCAAACCTCTACAATCGACCCATGATAGTTGCAGATTGCATTAAACATGGACTTAGTTGACAACTTCACTAATGCATCCTTCATCTACCACTGCACATTTTCCACCTAGAGACCACGTGTCAACTCTGGCGACATCCACCTCAGTTGAGTGAGTTGGTTTAGGATGAGTCATCGACCAAAAACACTCTACCGATATTCACCCTATACTATCGGTTCATCTTGCCTTACTGGTTACATTAACCAGCTAACCTTCATGCCATGCACTTTACCATTCTGTCAGTTAGGTCATGATTAACTAGACTGCTTCTGGTTCAAATCTTATCACTTCAATTTGTCTCTTTGTTAGCTTACCGATTGCCTTACCTATTTGCATGTTGGACCGATATGCATTCTTCTTCATAGTGCACATATTAGTCAATTATAAATGTGCTCTTTGGTTCACCAAGCTTGATGCGGTTTCAATCACAGACACATGCTAATGTTATGTGCATATATCCTGAACCACAACATCTAAGTCCTCTCTAGTCATCTGTACTAGTTTCTTGATCACCGCTCTGCTCCTTTTTACCAATTGACAATACTCTTTCCTGCATACTGGTAACATCCCTGATGACTCCATGCCATCAATCTCCAACTGTTATGCATCAATCTACATCTACATTCCAATTGACATCAGCATCCCTATTGATATCAGCAATCTAGAGTAAGTCCATGTCTGCAAATGAAAAACCTTTCCTTCTCCTTCACCAGCCAAGTTCTCATCTCAATCGGTTTATCAAAGTGACAAATCCATCACAACTTACTCTTTCTCTTCTGTCTTGGTAGCTCATCATACCTTCTCTTGTTGATCCAATGCATATCTCTGATTTCATATACCGATGGCTTCCTCATCTTTTACTTTGGTAGTTTGGTATAGGGTTTCAACCACCTGCCTTTAACTTCTTTGACTGTCTTATCCCAGAGGGTTAGGATGTATCCCATGCATGTTGTGAGATAAGATAAGCATTGGCACCAATCGGTAGGAGTAGATAGGAAGTTGCACTCAACCTGCCAATCTCTCAGTGGGAATGGATCTTTGTTTCTCATTCTACTTCCTGCATTGCACTAATATGACTTTTCTGAAATAAAGTAGATACATCATCAACTAGACATATGACCTGGTGGACATCCCATATGTCTTCCTTGCTATCTTGAGGTTGCACACTTTCTGTATTCTTCTCTTCATTCGGTGACAACAATTTCATATAATGGGAGTCTTACACATTCCTCATTAGGCCAACCTTGTTAGCTTACCAATTACATGCTTGCCAATCTGCAACACTTACCCACTGGTTAACTCCAACTTGTATGCTGAGAAACATACCGATTGAATTCAATGACAACACAATGCCAACACTTCTTTATAGAGTTTTAATATATATGATTTATGATTTTATGTTTATAAATTATGCGATGTTTTATTAGGATCCAACTAAATGAGGTTCTTGATAAACATCATATATGAAATGCTATGAAACACCACCAACTTATACTATATTTTTACATAGACAACCTTCCTATTAAAACTTGTGCAAGGTTATTGATATATATTTTTCCTTAAGGAACTTGGTGTACTTATTTATTCTTCCTATATATCATCAGCCATGTACCACTGAGAACACATGTGAGTTCTAGTAGTTTATTTTAGTGTAAGTCATCATGACCTAGATAAATGGACTCTTGATTGAAATGTATATACATGATCCTTTGTACATGTGTATTATTATTTGGTTGATGTGTTCTAAGATATAATTTTATAATTTAATATATATGGGATCTTCTTGGTTTAGAGTACATGGGTGAACTATTTTTCATAACTTAAATTATATATCATTTCTAATTATCAATTGTCTAGGAATGATACATTATCTCTTGAGGGAAAATATGTTTATTGTTTGAAATAGATAATCTTAGATTAAATGAATTTATATAGTTAAAAAACTCAAATCATCATGAAGAGTTCCTAGATTATGATCTAATAAATTGTATCTATCTATAAATTTAGTAGTGATTTGAAGTAATATAATATCTACATGAGTATTATGATCATCTTTCTTGTGATATTATAATTATTGGTGCACATTATAATTAGTGTTTTGTGCTTTGTGTTCTCATGTTAATGGGTCTTGAGCTATAGATGTTTCTTATAGAGATTTTATTTGAGATATAAATGGTACATGATTTCTTTCTTTCTTCATATAATTGTGCATATGAGCTTGTAATGAAGATTATTTTGAGGATTTTAAACAATGGTTTAAATCTATATTGATATGTATTACTTTGTTTCAGATGGGAAAATTATTATTTCTTCTTTTTTGTATATTGAGAGGCTTACATGTAGGTAATTATTAGTTTCTTATCATTTATGAATAATATATATTGTAAGTCAAATAATTGAATTCTCTTGACCTAGTATTTTCTACTTTTAGGATATTGGTGCAGGAGAGCCTAGTCCAAATAAGCTCCTAATTGACCATTTTTCAATGCGTTGGAGTCATTGGAGTCCATGTACTCTCATATTGTCAAAGCTATCAAGCAACTTTTCTTGCAACCAAAGTTATCATGGGTATTTAATTTTGTGTTTGTAGGTGTTCAAGCATTCACTTGATGTTATAAGGCCTATGAAGGCCATTTGAAATGTTGTAGGGTTAGGTGTGTAATTTTTTGAACGATTTGTACAAGTTGCCAAAGATTGTAAACAAAGTTGTCATCACAAAGTTGCAAAAATAAATAAGATGGAAGGCCAACGGTCATGAAGTTCAAATGTTGGTTGTAACAGTTAAGAAAGGATAGAAAAGGACTTATAAGGGCCTTGGATGGTCAATCAAAGGGTTGGCTATGAATATTGTAGATTGAAACCATAATAAAATATACCTTTCCTTGCATTTTACTAGTAATTATGTTGTTACAGACCTCTGTATGGGTCCATACTATACATTTATGATTAAAATCCTCTTGCATTTGATAGGGGAATTTAATAGCTCCATTTTGGCATTTATTTGAAGAGTTTTCATAAAGATTGAAGGATTTTAGAGGCAAACTACTGATAACGGGTTAGGAACCCTAATTTTGAGGGCTTGAACATAAGAACCATGTGTAGCATCTCATTCCATTGTTATAATTTCCTCATGATTGGTGTAATGGGACCTCTAAGGATTTATTTTAGTGTTTTGTGATCTACGGGGGTGGCCAATGATGTTTATGGCCAAAGGGGTGATGCCCTAGTTGAGTTTTCAATGAGGTTTGGCTTGAAAAAGATGGAACAAATAGTGAGTTTTTCACAAAGTGTGTTGAAAAATGATAGATAATGGATCAAAGGGCTTAGACAAACCTATTGAGAGGCTTTTGAAGTGTTGGTTGGCAGTGTAGAGGCTTGGAGTGTGTAGTTTCATGAAACCCTCACTTAACTAGCCTTGAGAGGTCAAAACCAAGGGTTTTGTGGTTGGGAGAGTTTGTGAGCATTTCCCTTATCAAAATTTGTTGAATCAATCTATTTGTGGTCAGGGAAGAACATTGGAACAAGTTTCAGTGGTTTGTGGGTGAGGTTTCAACAAGTTACTTTGGAAAAGTGGCCTAATTAGGTGTACAATATGACTACCAATCAATTGTTGGGTGATACATTGCAAAGGAACCCTATTCAATGTCTTGGTAGAATGCCCAAATGGGTATCTGAATATGCAATCATTTTGTGGAGGTCTTATCAGCATCAGGAATTATGCCCTATTTTGTCATCTTTGAGGGCTAGTAGGGAATAAGCCTAGTTTTGGGTACCTATTCTAATGTGTTTCAATGATTGGGTAGAGGCTTTGCAACCTTAATGCACTTTTTGGAGTCTTGTACGCTTGTAAGGGCACTAGGTCACTTGGGATAACTTGGAGTTTGAAGAGTGATAATGGTGAGTTGGTGATGCAAACCTTTCTTCAAGACTGTCATTATTATCTTTGTATGCAAACCTTTATTCAAGACTATAAAAGGCTTTTTAGATACCCTTTTCAGGGTTCTAAAATATATCAACAATTTGGCATAGGTTGTTTTGGACCAAACATTCCAAAATTGGATTGTTCTACTACATTTAGCCCCAATTAGCCCTTCAAATTGACTCAAATAACCATAAATTTTCTTAGACTCTTCAAATTTGTATAAAAATTACATTTCTAGATACCCATTTGACCCATTAACAACATAGCTTGATTTTAGGTACACTTGTTTTGGAACATATTGTCCTAAAATGGACTAATAACCTACAACAAAAGCCTAATTAAGGCTTCACCAAGAGGGTTCATTTGGATATATAGTTTCCAAAGACCAAATTACTTTAATAAAATCTCAAACATGTTACATTGGACCTGTATAATCTTTGTAAATCAATAGCCATGTGTTTCCATGAGTATTTTGATAAACCCTTGTACCCACCTCACAAAATTGCATAAAAACCCTATAACAGTCACCTAGGGCTTCCTCAAAAATCATCTAAATATTATAAAAAATAAATGAAACCAATATTAAATCATTCATGACCTTAAAAAAGACCTTCATGCAAGTTTTAACCAATTTATAATGGTTAAAATGAAAGATATGCAATTTTTATTGCTTGCTGCCCTGTGTAAATCTGAATATACCTGCCTGGAGAAAAAATATCATAACTTCTTCATACCTGAATTTTTTTCAATGAAACAAATTTTATTTATAATTAGGCTCACATTAATTTTACAAAAAATCACTTTTGCATCATTATCTACCCGTACAAATCCATACAAGGCATGAAAACTGAAAAGAATCGTTCAAAAATTGTAGAGGATCATGGTAAATCAAAATTTTTACATTCAAATTTTTAAGACCACACCATAGAATGATGGAAATGACCTTTTTTAAATTAATATAAATTTACTCAACCACCTACAACTAACTTTTACCTCCTTGACTCTTCATCTTCCCCTTTTGTAACTTTTCTTGCATTTTTACACATTTGACAATTTTTGCAATATTGGACAATTTTTAACAATATTTGACAATTGAATATAACTTCCTCGGACTCAAACACCCCTAAAATAGTCTGATGGACCTTATTAAATCATTAAAACATATAACCTAGGCAATATGTACAATATGGCCTCATGGAGGCATGAAATCAAATAGGTGCTCCTGCACCAGTTGGTTAGGAACCAACCTTTGATGAGTTTATGCCTTTGTTTTGAAGTCTTGAAATGATAATAGTATACCCTTGAGAGGGAAATAAACTAAGGTGATTTCTTGTTTGGGTCATGAGGGAGATATGAGCCCAGTATTGTGAAATATGCCTTATTTGTGCTGAGTTGTACCCCTGCTCTACATCAGATTAATGAATGAATTATTGCCATAACTTTGAGTGCATATTATTGTTGGTAGAAAGAGATGCTAGACGTTATTTTTATTTTTAAGTTCTCTTGTTGGTACCTTTTTCTTCATAGAGCTCTAGAGCTCCATGTTCATAATATAATTAATTTAAGGTTTGCATGGGGATATATTGCGGTCATTTATTAGTTATTGTACATTATTTTTAGTAATTTGATATGGAGGCTCTTTAAAATATATTGAAGTTATTATAAGTTTTCTAATACATTTCTTTGAAATAGGTGGACCTCTTTATACATGTATAAGAAAAGTTTAACTTCATGAAAATTACTCTAGTGTACAATTTGAGAACTCTATGCACACATGTATATATTAGGACATGTGATTTTTTGAGCTTATTAAAAATATTTCTAAATTCTTCTCTTGTATATATGAATTTTGTGTAGGAGCTCAACATATAGAAACTAAAGTACAAGTCAATCCTAATTTAGATATTGGATCAAAGGAAGCTAAAGAACACATAGTTGATGTTAGGGTTGATGTTAGGGAGAAGGCCCAAGTGAAAATAATGGATGTTGGAGTGGGGTCAGTTCCTTCTACCATGGATGAGCGTATGAATCTAATTAAAGAGGTGAAGAGAATAATTTCTATATAGTTAGGGAAGAGGGTTAGGGAGCAGTTGAGCATGTTCTAATAGTTTAAAAACAAGATTCATGTTATAGTTTAAATATTAATTTTGAGGTCAATAACTACATACCACAAAAATAATTATTTTTAAATTTGTATTGCATATATTATTGCTATACTAAAAGCTATGTAACTACCATTATTCCTAGTGTCATTTTTTATCCTTTTATAAAACAACCTTTGTTTTAATAGTAAAACATAAGTTGCTTTCCTTTTTTCTAGATTAGATATCATATAATCATTACATAGCATCAGGAAAATCTGAGTTCAACAGTATCAAGGCACCAAGGGAAGGTGCATGCACAAAAATATATAGTTAACAGGCACCTCCACTATAAGAAGGATGATTTAATTAGATATACATATTTGCAACCAAAAAATATTAGAAAACTAGGTAAATAAGATTTCAAAATCCGGTGAAGACTTGTTTCCCAATGGGGGGAGCCAAGCCACCCACCCCAAGTTTTGATCCTACCACACTTCCACTGGACCATCAAGTATGACATGTTTGTGGGGGTGAGAGGTGTGCTCATGAATTAGGTCATCTTCCTCCTGAGTGATCTCCATGTGTATCTGTCTATGCTCTAGGTGCCTCATAAAGGCCATTAGTGCCTGCTCAAATGCAGCCTTACCTGGTTCATCCCTCTCCCAAGTGAATCCATGAGATAACTCTCAGATATAAACAATAGTAGCCCCTTCCTTGATCCATCTGTCAAATTTGTCTGAGTCCAACTTAAGTACAATAGTGACCTGCATAGAGATAGAGTAAATAATGAGTCTCCTAAGAGACTCAGTGAGGTTCCTGGTACTGTTAATAAAGATGTCATCATTATGATACTTCCATATGAGCCAAAGCACCTCCAAAGAAAAACAAGACCAAAATATATTTGTAATTTTCCTACAGCCCTTGATATAGCCTAGAATAAGATCTATGTATTCAACAGAGTTAGATTCCAAATTAAAGCCAAACAATCTCCATATTTCTTTTGCAAAATGGCATTCAAAAAAAATATGTTTCACAATTTTAGGTACTGTGCATATGTTACACTTTAGGAAATTACCCTCCTTATCTTTTATGGGGAGTGTATTGAATGGCAGGCACCAGCCAAAGAATTGTTTTTTTGGTTCATTATGAGCCATCCAAAATTTATACAACCTATCTTTCCAGTCCTTTGGTTCCCAGTTTAGACCCCAACATCTGTTAAGGTGCAGAAAAATGGTATCAACCTCGGTAAGTGAATAATAGATGCATTTAGATTTAAGGGAGGGGAGAGGTGTGCCATCAGTCAAACAAAGTGTAGAGATGGGGGGGTGGAGGAGAGGGGGGTGAGAGGGGGGAGAGCAGAGGATAAAGCCATTTTAAGTATGTTATAGGTCCTTCTTTGGGATGTCGGGATAGAGAATGTAAGTTTCAGCTCCTCCTACGATCTCAATTGGCTATTCTCAAATAGCTGCTCAAAGTATTTAATACCCATATTGTGCCATTTCAGTGCAGAGCAACCTTGGAGAGTGGCTAATGGGTTTCCATTGTGGAATAGATTCCACCATATTGATCTGTTATCGGCAATATGCCCTTGTATAGTGCCATTCACTTTGATATGTACCAAGTGCTTCACCTATTCCCAAGCCTTCCATAAGGACTTAAAGATATCAGAACCAGCTGGGGATACCTCCATCTATCCAAGAAGAAGGTCAAGAATGGGGAGATCTTTCCATTTCTTGGCTTTCTTAGGGACCGAGGATACAATATTATTTCTTATAAGAACTTTCCATGGCTCATTACCTTCCATGGCCTTAAGAATGCATTTGGAAGTGAGGGCAATGCCCTGTAGTTTCAGGTCTTTCAACCCCATCCCACCAAATAGTTTATGCATAGTGCACCACTCTCATTTCACTCCATGTTGCTTCATAGTACCCTTTCCATCTGACCATAGGAATTCCCTAATCTGCTTTTGAACATGATTAAATTGGTAATTCTTAAAGAGCCAAGCTGATGAGAAATAGATATTATATGAGGCCAATATTTTTTGACACACCCAAAATCTTCTAGCCAAGGAGAGAAAGTTCCTGTTCCATTTGGAGAGATTCTTATCAATCTTATTCCTTACCCATTCCCACATTTCTTTTAGATTCGGAAGAACAAAGAAAGGGATACCTAGGTATTTTACAATCTGAGTAGGGCCCAACCATTTGAGAGAGAGTTTTGAAAGCCATCCCGGGGGGTTGTCATTCCAATCATTTAGATTGGATTTGTGCATAGAAATCTTATTGCCAGAAGCTAGGAAAAATAGATCAATATTTTTCAGCAGAGCAACAAGGTTTTCTTCTTCGAGCTTAATTAATATTGCAGTGTCATCAGTGAATTGGACATTACAGATTTCCTTTTTAGTAGGTAAGGATATAACCCTAATAGGAGGAGTGATAGAGGAGTCCTTAAGTAAGTAGAACATTGCATCAACAGCTAGGACAAATAAGGCTGGGGCTAGAGGATATCCTTGTCTGATGGATCTAGTTAGTGCAAAATTGAAGGACCTTATCCCATTTCCTTCAACAAAAGCATTGGCATCACATAATAGAAAACTGACCATATTACAAAATCCAGGGGGGAATCCTAATGATTGAAACATCTGAATGATATAATCCCATTCTAGCCCATCATAGGCTTTCTCAAAGTCTATGAGTAATATGGCTCCATTTTGTCCTGGTTCCTTAACCCAGTGGAGCGATTCCCAATAGGTAATTAAGTTTTCCAGTATATAATGTCATTTAACAAACCCTGTTTGAGTAGTACTGACAATCTTAGGCAATATATTCTCCAATCTACATGCAGTCAACTTAGCTAAGATTTTGTATGACACATTCAACAGTGTAATAGGCCTCCAGTTTTTAAGTAGGGTTCTGTCACCTTCTTTAAGAATAAGCTTGATCAGACCTTGGTTAATATTTTTTCCCAAGGCTCGAATGTGTATAGCCTTAGTGTATAGGGAATGAAGGTCATCAACAATCCATTCAATATTTTCTTTATTAAATTCTACCTGAAACCCATCAGGGCCAGGGGATTTATCATTACTGAGGGCCAATATAGCTTTCTTGATTTCTTCTTTTTAAATAGCCATTTCAATCATCCTACTATCCTCTTTATCAATAAGTTTGGGGACCAAAGACATGACTATCTTTCTGGCATTTTCCTGTTCCTCCCTAACTAGTTCAGCAGAGAACAAATCCTTGTAGAATTGAGCAAAGCACTCAAGAATTTAGTTGGTTCAGAGAGGTTCTTATTCTGCTCCCATATGGTGTCTATTTTCTCTCTTGCTTGTTTCATCTTAAGAAGCTAGAAGAAGAATTTAGAACCTCGATCTCCAGTATCCAACCAATTTAATTTAGCCCTAGTTCTCCACCCTTTGATTTTCTAATTTTGCAATCTTCTAAAATTAGTCTTGGCCCTAATAAGCTGATTAGTGAGTGATACATTCTCAGGATCCCTTTGAAGGTCCAGCTTAGCCACTTGGAGGGCACTATGAAGTTGTAACTCAGAGGCTCTAGCATCCTTAGCCTTCTTTTTATGCACCGCCTGGCAGAGTGAGGTCCAAGTTTTAACATTTTGGTTCTATCTGTAAATGTTGGACACTTGGCTATTACCGTATTTATTAAACATTCTGACAACACACAGGGCACACTTCAGGTCATCATCCATTAGTAATTTAGTAGACTAGTGTTCATTCTAAAGTTCAAGCTAGGGTTTGGTGGGGCCACCCTACTATCACTTATCTTTAGCCCAACCATAATAGGATGATGATCTGATAGTGTATATGGTATGACAACATATTGAATAACCTCCTCATTTTTAATAGTTTCAAAGAAATATTTGTTGAAATAAAATCTATCAAGCCTGCAATAGACTCTCTTATTATAGTGTTGGTGATTACACTAGGTGTACGATATTGATTTATACTCTCCCTTCTTTCCTGCTAAAGGATCAATCAGTCTCATCTTGTTAACCATCCTTTCCCACTACACTCTCTCAGCACCCTTCCATTCCACCTTGTTTCCTCCCTATTTATCTTGTGCATTAATTACCATGTTGAAATCTCCTCCCAAGAGCCAGGGGATGTCTTCCAAGTTTGCAAGCCATTCCCACATAATCCCTCTTTCTTGGTAGTCATTGGAGGCATAGATTGAATAGATTGCAAAGGTGGAATTCTCATTCTGTATGATAGCCCATACTGCCCTTGCACAAGGGAATTGTCCCCATTTAGTGACCTTATTCACCCATTTAGGGTTTAATAAAATTGCACCTCCACCTCTTCCTTTAGGGTGATTGGTGTAGAAGGGAGTGGCCTCCCTCTAGATGGATTTTAGACCAACTTCTAAGGTAAATCCCACTAATTTTAGCTCTTGGAGCATAAGGCAATCAATGTCCTTGTGCATATTTAGAAATCTTTTGACCACATATTTCCTATCAGGGGCCTCAAGTCCCCTCATGTTCCATGAGATGGCTTTCAACATTAGGAGGTTAATTCAAGAGTGTCCACCAAGGACTTAAACCCCTCAAAGCACTTAGGCCATTCCTCAGGCTTAGAGAGGTGACTAGCATCAAAAGCCACTATTGAAAGTGGTCTACCTCTTTTCTTCCTAAGCTCAGAGAGCTACTCAAGTCCCAATGATTCCTTCCTAACTGATGTCTCTTTAGCAGCCTTAGGAGATCTTTTCCTCCTTTTTTTCTTAGATTTATTTCTAGCTAGGTCGTCTCCTCCATTATTAGTTCCAAAATTAAAAGCTCTAAGATCTGGGGAAAATGGATTATCCCCATCATTGTTGATGATCTCAAATTCGTCAGACTTTAAACTAGGTCCAGTACCATGATCCTTCTCTAAGGTTTGGCTGGAAGGGGGAATGGTAAGCCCCATTTCCCAATCAATGTCACCAGATGTCAGCTCAAGGGGTTTGGTGGGTGCTTCCTCACCCTCAACCTTGGACTCCAAGGGAGTATTTGATATTGGAGGAATGTTCATCTCCCTAGGAATGTCGTAATTTCCCCTACATTCAGACCCCTGAGGGGATTGACTTACAAAACCGATAGCATTGGTGGTATCATGAACACCACCATTCTCCCCTTCTATCAACCATTGGAGGAAGGGCATGGTATAGAACTCAATCTCTTTTTGCTGGTTACTTATTGATAATTCATGTTGTTTTCTGTGTTTTGCAGCCATTTTCAATTTTTCAAGGACAATTTGTTGTGCATTTTGAGTTCCGGGTCCACCTTTATTAGTGGAGACTCCAACTACATCAGATTCCAGTGGGATAGAGACACTGGTAGCCAAATTGGCCTCTTTCAGGGCCATCTGATACTTGAGTAAAGACTCAACAATCAAGGGAGGAGCACTGGATGGATTAGGGAAATCTTGTGGCTGATAGGGTGGGGGATCAAGGTCAGGTGGAGGTGGCGGGTCAGTAGAGCTAGGCTGTGTATTGATGGAGGGGCCGAGAGATGAAGATTCAGGGTGCAATGAGAGGGGAGTAGGGGTAGTCTGCTTAGGGTTCGAGGGGTCTTCTGAGGCCGAATGTAAATGGTGTCGGACATAGGTCTTCTTGGAAGGGGCAACATTTTTCCCTCCTATCAGAGGGCAATTTTTAAGAAAATGCCCACTTCTTCTACATTTATGACATGCATTAATTCCCCCCAAATACTCTAAGGGACATGAAAATAACTGGTTTTCAATACATATATCTATTCTAGAGGGGAAAATCGAGCCAGGATTGAAAGCAATGCGTACCCTCACATCCATATGGGGTAATAAGGCAGCAGAAGAGTCAATTTTAATTACTTTGCCTAGAGGTTCGATAATTTTTGAGATACTTTTCGATAAGAATGGTGGAACATTTTTAATAACTACCAATTTAGGGTTAGAGAGTACCATGATATCCTCATTACATGCAACAGGGGTTCAAGGAATGACCCTAAAACAAGCATTTCCTACATTCCAAAATTTCTTATTGAGTACTTTCTTCTGTGTTTCTTTATCATTGAAAAAAATAAGGAATAACCCTTTTTGTAACATTCTATAGAAAGAAAAATGTGTAGCATCGTAAATTGTACGCACTTGCTAAAGCAGTACAATTTCACACCTAGTTTAGCACCTGCCTTGGCACATTTTAGATTTTTCATTGCATTTCCCCTTTAGCACTTAATAAATTAAATTAATTAGGTCTAAGGTTCTATTTTATCATCTTCCATATCATAAAGTTGGGCCCTTTCATTAAAGTGCACCCCTTTCATTTTATTCTTCCAATACATCATTTAATCAAAAACCCTAATTAGGTCCTATTTTGAACTTGGGGGCTTGATTTCGGGGGTCAAAACATCTCGAAATCACCTGTAACTTTGGGATTCTCTCTAAAATCATCATATCCGACGACCCTAAAAATTTGGTGAAAAGTTGTCAGGACCATGGCGCCCGGCGTGCACATGGTCCCGGACATTTTTCCTGAAATTTTAGGAGCACGATCCAATCATAAAATAAAGCTTAACCCTAAGATATTGGCGGGAGATTCAATCTCTAGGTCGGCCAAAAGTTGAAATTAAGACCTAGGGTTTCATATATAAGAGCTCTCTTTCTTCATTTGAAAGGATCCAGAAATTTGGTTTCAAGGACCTTCTATGCAATGAAAGAGCAGATCTTTGAAGACTTCAACAACATTCAACATCCATCCATCAAGCATCTATCAATTCCATTCATCCATTTAGGGCTTGGAAGACATTGAAGAACAATAGGGGATCACCGACTGAAGATTGGCTTGTACCCCTCCCTTGGGGTTGGGTATGATTTCATGTTGTTTTCATGTCTTTTGCATAAGCTTCATTACATCATTTGTACTCATGCTTTAGATCACTCTACATCTCGATTTGGAGCATTTACATTATCATTTGCAAGTAATTAGGGTTTACTTTCTAGGTTGCTCTAGTTTGCTTACTTGCATTTTAGGATCTTGCACACACACAAGGTCTGCACACACATTACTTTTACAACACAACTTGGCTATTCGTGGAGGTGGAAATCACCAAAGCGGGGGTTTGACTAAGGCAAAACCCTATATAGCCGCCCACCACACCTTTTCAGATATAAGTGCAAGTTTTAAAATTCGGACGACGTCGCAAGTTGTAGATCCGGGAAAAGTAGGCCGAGACGACACTCCACACCAAGTTTCAGAGCAAAAGACCTGGACAGGGGCATGGGGTGCCCTGGTCCTGCCAGGACAAGGGCACTAGGCGCCCTGGTCCCTCTGTCAGACAGCAAGTTTTCAACACTTTCCGATAGCTTTCTAGGTTGCTCTCTCTAATGATAAATGCTTACCCTTCTCCTAAAGTTTGTCTTACCCATAAGCATCCCTTAGAGAAAGAAGATGAAATAATAAGCAATTTCCTTAATTCTCTCTCCCCTAAAGATCATATTGAACATATTTTGAGGAAAGAGGATGAGTTTAACACATCTATTGATGCTCTCCCTCCTAAGGATGAGGAATTAATAAACAATGTTATCTCCTCTCCCGAAATTGACAATACTTCAAACATTCCTTTCAACCACTTCACTATTTGGGATGAACCATTAGAAGAGGGTGCAGATTATTCTCTTCCCCATGAGAGAACCCTAGCCAAAGGGGATGGAATCAAGATTGAAAACTCCCTTGATAGTTTCTCACCTTCCTTGAATCTCAATCATTCTCCCTCTAAAAATAAAGCATCTCCCTCTCCTCAACTTGGTTCTACTCATAAGAAAACCCTAGTTCAAAGCAAGATGGTTAACATCTCTTTCAAAGATCTCCCTCTCAAAAGTGAGACTTTAGAGAGTGATGTTGATTCTTCTCCTAGAGAGTTTATTCCCCATGTAGATCCTTTGATGATGGAGGATGATATGACCTTTCCTAGTATTACTTTTCCTACTAGAACATCAATGCCTACCCCTTGTCTCTCTCCTAAAATTGATTTAATCCGTGATAAGATTTTAGTGCAAGAGAAGACTATCAACAATTCTTCCAACACTTTTGTTCATTCCTCTAAACCATCCTCAATCAATTTGATACATGTGAATGAAGCACCTAACAAACCTCTCTTCTCTATTCAAGGTGCTTGTCCTTCTCAAAATTCTCAATCTTTAAATAAGCCTATCTTAGTGGTTCAAGGTGGTTATGCTAATGATTCTTTTTGCACTCCTAACAAACCTATTATTACTGTGCAAGGAGGTTATTCTACTAAGAGCCCTTATGAGTATGCTAAGAAACTGACTAGAGAGAGTTATAATGCGGTTGCTCATACCTATAACACAAGAAACAATAGGCAACCTAATCCTCCTCCAGTTATCCCAACTTCACTTCCTCCTTCCCAACCTATTCTTCCTCAAGCTCCTCGTATTTCACAAGTTCTTGGTAAGGACTATGATCTCATAGAACAACTTAAAGCTACTCCTGCTAAGATATCCCTTTGGGATTTGATTCAAACTTCTTCCGCTCATCATGGAATTTTACAAGATGCCTTGAAAGATTTGAATGTTCCTCCACCTAATACATCTAGTAATATAGTGTCTTTGGTTAACTTTGTGATGAATCCTAAAGCTCAAATTGTGTTTACTAAAGATGAGTTGCCTACTAGCGAAATTCAACATCAATATGATCCCTTGATGATTGTGGTTATCATAAATGACACTGCTATAAGACGAACACTGGTAGATAATGGTTCTGGCCTTAATGTGTGTAGCATTAATCTATTGCATAAGATGAATGTGGATACATCCCTTATTGAGCCTGACTCTCGTCCCATTCGAGGCTTTGATAATGTGGCTAAGTCTTCATTAGGTATTATCACCTTACCCATCACAGTGGGACCTGTTACTTTGCCTACTCCTATCCATGTTATGTCGGGAAATCTAACATACAACTTGTTATTAGGGAGACCTTGGATTCATAGTATGCAAGTTGTCCCCTCTACATTGCATAGACAAGTTAAATTCATTTATAATAATAAGACATATACCTTGATAGGTGATACTAATTTTCAAGCTTGTTTGCAAACATCTACTTCCAAAGGGAGTTCTTCTAAGCCTTCCTCTTCTAGTGATGACTCGTTAAACAAGATACCTATGGATGAATCATCACCCTCTGATAATCAAAATTCTTTGGATGAGTCTGAAGTTCCTGAAGAAGATTCTTCTCGACTTGAATCTACACATGAAAAGGCTTTTGATCCTGAGAAGGTTCTCGCAGAAGACGATTGGGGATCTCTTGATTTTAATCCCACCTTTGTAGGTGAGTATAGGGTTCCTCCTAGAGAGCTTAAAGTTAAAAAGAAGGAAGAAACTAGAGATCAATCAGTCTTACCTGAACCTATGAGCAATAATTTTGTGGCCACTTCTCAAACTTCTTCTCCTCACACCTCTAATTCTGAAGAATTTGATTCTTTGTCTTATGAAAAACCACCTTTTCTTTCTGAAATGGCTAATCGTTATGGTCATGGTTTTCATATTTTGGCTAAGAGTGGCTATAGTGGAAATGGTTGTGGCACAAATGAACAAGGAATTAAAGTTCCTTTAGAACATAACATGCATGAATATTCATTTGGACTTGGATATAATCTTTCTAAGCCCACCAAAGCATCTAAAAGAGCATCTCTCAATGTGAATGCTATATTTAGTAGTGATGATGATCTCACTTCAACTAAATCATCTTCTACTTCTATCAACTCTCATTCCCCTCATAAGGAAATCTTGGCGATGAACAAATCTCTTTATGACTCCCCTCAAATTTCTAAATCCACTTATGAATCTTTATCTCCTATTCATCATAAAGTCCTTTCTTCCAGGGATAAGGCTCTAATAAATTACACTCATCCCTCTTCTAAGTTTTCTTGTGACTTTTCTTCTTCAATTTTTATCATTTTATACATGTTTTTGATCTCACTTATAATTGAGCATTCAGCATGTTATATTCAAATACCTCATTCAATCTATCATGTCTTTAAATAACATTAATGGCTATTATGTTGCTCATCATTATGTGACATTGGTAGCTCATTTACTGGGGGCTCATTGTCATTCATGATGGTACAATTTCAAGTGCAATCATATTTTTGAAGCAACATAATAGCCTAATTTTTCTATGTTATCTCTTGTTCCTATGGGGTAATAATGTGGAAATATTGATCATTTTTTCTTTAGAATCCTCTTTTCCTAGATATGGGAGAAGATGTGTATTCTCTTTCTTACCTTACCCACTTCTTGTGAGGAGCATTTTACATACACTAATGTCTTGCTTGCATGAACTCATGTGAGTATGTAGTACATTTTGCTTATGTCTAAATCTCTCCCTAGAAAATTGTGTAAGTCCTTCTCATTGTCCTTATCCTTGGGAGGCAATGATCTTTTCTTATTTTTATCTAAGGATCCACTTTTTCCTATTTTGTGGATGGTGTGAACTTTATTACTTGATGTTATTCCTTGTATGCATTTGTTGTTGTTTGTTCAAGGATTCTCTCTTACAAGAGGTGTAATTTCTTGACTACAACCTCTTTTGCACTTGGTAAAATACATCCATAATGAATTCACTCTCCCAATTGGGTTAAAAAGAGCGCCATCCTTCATTAAGAATCACTTTCACCTCGCAAAAGAAGGAAGTATTGCAATCTTATTCTCTTCTTTGTCTTATTCTAGAAGATGTTATATTTGTCTAAGACAATTCCTCTTGGGGATAGGTGTCTTTTGTACAAAGATCTCTTCTCCTCTAAGGATTTCCTCTACACATACTACAAGATATGCCTTTTCAATCCTTGCTTAAAGAGTGCAAAACTGTCTTGCTTGGATCTACGACATTGTTGCATTTTTGGGGTATCTTCTTTTGTGATGAAGGTAGGTATCCTTGTTCTACTTTTCTTATGACATAAACATGACACTTTTTGAACAATGGGTCATTCTTGGAACCAGAGCACAGACTCTTAGAGCGAGATGTCTCCATTTTTATTTTATGCAAGGTGATTATTCTCGGAACCAGAGCACAGACTCTTAGAGCGAGATGTCATGCTTTTGTACTATACATATACAGATTGTAGCATACTCGGGCATAGACTCCTATGAGATGCTTCTAACCTCACTTACACACACATGCACGAGGTTGAGTGGAACTAGCGGCATAAGGCTAGACTTTCTCACTCTCCTCCCTTACATGGATCACCTAGACAGACTCTAGGGGCTAGTTTTCCATGTCCTTTTTCCCATGGATCACCTAGACAAGATCTAGGGGCGAGAAGTCCATGTTTTCTCTCTCACTATTCTTCTCATGGATCACCAATGTGTGTATTCATGCTTTTTTCCTTTCTTTTCTTCTCTTTGCATTTTGTTTCCATTTACATCCTTCATCTTGTGTTAGAGAACTCTTAAATCCTCACACTCTTTGTTGTGTTGGAATTGAGATTTAGTCCTCTTTCTTACCAAATGATCTCCATTAGTTTTTGATCTCATATCAAATCTTCTTGTGAGCATTTGTTATCAATATTCTTTAACAATTCGAAGTGGTAAACATGATACCCTGTTTCAACTCACTAAAATTAGCAAGCCGAAACAGGGGGGGGCATATAGCTACCCTCGAATTTTCATCACCTTCCTTAGTAAGCATTAGGTGATTTTGTGATCTAACGTGTGTTTTGTAGGGTGCGGTTCCTAACTGAGTACTGCAGATGCCGCTGGGGGCTTCGTCCGACAACTTATGGATATATCCTTTTTCAAATAATGTTTACTTTTCTGTACTTTAGCTTGCATATGCACGTAGTGTTCATATGACCGCTAAAGTGGGGGCTAAATGTAGCATCGTAAATTGTACGCACTTGCTAAAGCAGTACAATTTCACACCTAGTTTAGCACCTGCCTTGGCGCATTTTAGATTTTGCATTGCATTTCCCCTTTAGCACTTAATTAATTAAATTAATTAGGTCTAAGGTTCTATTTTATCATCTTCCATATCATAAAGTTGGGCCCTTTCATTAAAGTGCACCCCTTTCATTTTATTCTTCCAATAAATCATTTAATCAAAAACCCTAATTAGGTCCTATTTTGAACTTGGGGGCTTGATTTCGGGGGTCAAAACATCTCAAAATCACCTGTAACTTCGGGATTCTCTCTAAAATCATCATATCTGACGACCCTAAAAATTTGGTGAAAAGTTGTCAGGACCATGGCGCCCGACGTGCACATGGTCCCGGACATTTTTCCTGAAATTTTAGGAGCACGATCCAATCATAAAATAAAGCTTAACCCCAAGATATTGGCAGGAGATTCAATCTCTAGGTCGGCCAAAAGTTGAAATTAAGACCTAGGGTTTCATATATAAGAGCTCTCTTTCTTCATTTGAAAGGATCCGGAAATTTGGTTTCAAGGACCTTCTATGCAATGAAAGAGCAGATCTTTGAAGACTTCAACAACATTCAACATCCATCCATCAAGCATCTATCAATTCCATTCATCCATTTAGGGCTTGGAAGACATTGAAGAACAATAGGGGATCATCGACTGAAGATTGGCTTGTACCCCTCCCTTGGGGTTGGGTATGATTTCATGTTGTTTTCATGTCTTTTGCATAAGCTTCATTACATCATTTGTACTCATGCTTTAGATCACTCTACATCTTGATTTGGAGCATTTACATTATCATTTGCAAGCAATTAGGGTTTACTTTCTAGGTTGCTCTAGTTTGCTTACTTGCATTTTAGGATCTTGCACACACACAAGGTCTGCACACACATTACTTTTACAACACAACTTGGCTATTCATGGAGGTGGAAATCACCAAAGCGGGGGTTTGACTAAGGCAAAACCCTATATAGCCGCCCACCACACCTTTTCAGATATAAGTGCAGGTTTTGGAATTCGGACGACGCCGCAAGTTGCAGATCCGGGAAAAGCAGGCCGAGACAACACTCCACACCAATTTTCAGAGCAAAAGACTAGGACAGGGGCATGGGGCGCCCTGGTCCTGCCAGGACAGGGGTGCTGGGCACCTTGGTGCCTCTGTTAGACAACAAGTTTTCAGCACTTTTTGATAGCTTTCTAGGTTGCAAAACATCAGTTTCTAGAGCAGAATCAGGACAGTGGTGCCCGCACCCCCATCCCGAACATTTTCACTTAGATTTTAACTCCGGGTACGCATTTGCATTCTTGTCTTGTCCTTGTGTTTACAGCTTCCCATTATTTAAGTTCAATTCTGCAAATCTTGTTATTAGTTCATACTTGCACTTTGGGGTTTGGGATTGAACTTGCATCATTTTATCTTTCAATTACAACAAAGGAATAGAAATCCTAATAGGTAGCCCATGGCTCTCTCTTCCATAAAAAGAAGTAGCCAATTGTGTGATACCTCTAGGCTCTTTCGTATTCCACAAATGTGTGATTGAAAGTGAGATTAGGGCATGTTTGCTTAGTTTCACTTTTTCCACCACACAAAATGAATGCCAAGTTTTGCACACCAAATATCTTGAAACCATCTATTTAAATACTATCTAGACGAAATCCTATCTACATCAAGGGCTGCTAAAAAAATCGCAGAATCCCTAAGCCTAGAAATTTCCTTAGAAATTCAATCAGTCATGGAAGAATTAGGTTTAATGACAACTGTTAGAGCCAAGGCAACCTCACCTTCTTCGCGGGCTTGGCTTGTTGTTACATCATGAGGGACCTCTGGCTTGAACTTCGCCTCATCTGGGAAAGTCGTGTAGAGCCCTTGAACGGCTTGGTGGAATGTTTTTTTCCCACCGTTATTACTTTGGTTGGTATTAATTCCAACCCCATCGCTATTCTTTGCCATTCATGGAGGCACGAGCAGGAGTAAATGTTGGGGCCTCCGAGTAGGCTTGGGAGCCCCCGAACGGAGAGCCAACCTATCACAAGGGACCATTCGTATTCATCCTTGGTTGCAGAGCTCCACCCACTTTTTTCTTAGTGGTATCTTTTGTCTTTGTTCTTTCTTTCCTTTTTTTAGAAAATAAAATAAAGTTATATTTTCAATAACTTATGTTAAATTAAATCATTTCCTTTTGAGTACCCTATTAACCCATGAGAAATAAAATAATAAGCTAAGTTTTTTCATTGGACTTATGTTTGAGAAGGGAACATGGCATTTATGTTTGAATTGCACTTTTATCTTCAATACCTATTGTATAAAAAGTATAATGGGACCTATTATATGGTATAGTCAAGATTGCCAACTTCCTTCATGGTAATTGAATCCCTTCAAAAATGTTTAATATTTGAAGTTGTTGCAAGTAGGATTGAATTTTGACTGTCACCCCTACCTATCATATGAAAATTCTATGATGGTTTAGTCATTGAGTGTCTTTTATTTGACATTTTAAAGAAAATATAAACTGTCAAAAAAAAAATATATAGATAATTTTATATTTAAATATTTTTATTGATTTTATCAATCATACATATTAAATATGAAAAATATAAAACAATAATAACTATGGGCAATATATTTAAAAATATTAATTTTAATGTCAAAATTCAAATAAATTCCTAAATTCATATTAAATATCCTATAAATAAAAAGTAATTATAGATTATTTTGAAAATATTCTACACAAATATATTTTTTACAATAAACATTATAAAATCATACATATTAATATTAATATTAAATATTGATAACTATTAGTAACAAGGGCTACAGAGCAACACAATTCATGTCGAATGTTAGAAGATAAATGCTGTGTTTTTGTGTTTTGTTTGTGTATAATGTTAGATACAAATATTTGTTTAGAATCCATAATAATTTTAAGGACATTTTTTTTCAAAACATAGAAAGGATTCAAATTATAGATCTTGTTTGTCAATGTAGTGTGAGCTCAACCATCTTTTCAAAAACTATAATTGACAATAAATTATTTTTTTGAAATAAAAAAATTATGATATTTTTTTATAAAAAGTGGAAACAATAATCTCAATTTCAAATGGAAAGTAATAAAGAAAAAAATATTTATATGGAAAAGTACTAAAAAGTTTAACTAAACACGACAAAAAGAATTAAAAATAATTGAAGCTAATGAGCTTCTCCTTCTTCATCTAAATCTAGTAGCACAAACTTAGATGATTGTTTTTTAAAAGAATCTTCTTTTAGCTTTTTGTCTAATGGAGTTGCATAACGTCCACATCCTGGTGGAAAGTCACATTTTGCTTCAATATCTTTGAACTTTTCACTAGTGCAGATGTAGATGTTTGTATTTGTTTTTTTGATGTTGACATATGAATTTCTATTTTGAACAAATAGCATAATTAGTTGTTGGAAACATGAAACCATTACATAAAAGATATGAATAGATTATACTTCACTTGATTAAAAATAGTATTGATGCCATCATACAGATAATTAGAATATGAAAAAAAATGCACCTACTTGAGAATAATGCTAATAATGATTGATCTTACCATTTTTTTCTTTCATATGTTTAAATGCTACATATGCAATTTTTTTCTCAACTTTGTCCTTGTTCTTTGCAATTCCATCGACAAATGATGACTCGCCAAACTTTACTTGTACAATTAGAACTGTACAAGTAAAGTTTGGCGAGTGATCATTAACTGTTTTGGTAAAAGTAAAAGTAGGAGACCATATGCCATTTTTTGAATGTATTTCATAAGTAATGATTTACCAGTCACTTCCTACATTATTTTTTATTAAGGCAAAAACAGGTTTTGAAGGGACCCAATACCTTTACACAAAAGTTACATAAGATATTTCAAATAAGCCCCTCAAAATAAAGAAACCCAAAGAAATAATAGGATAGATAGAAAAAAGACAAACAACGAAGCACTACACAACAACAGCAAAAGGGACATCACTAACCTAGATTCTTTAAGGTTTCTGCAATTTCAGCTTCAAGCCGATCCATCTTCTGGGTTGTATCCTTCAATTCCAGGATATCCTAGGGCATATTAGTAGACCTCTTTTTTGTGATAGCCTTGGTTCTTTTACTTAGTCTAGAAGTTTCCTTTGTTCCCAATTCCTTCTCCTCATCCAGGTCGACAAATACCCTATCTTTGTGGATCTTTTCAGCTTAGCCACCACAATTCTCATGTTATCTGCTGCAAACTTGACAATTTTATGACTTTCTTCCATGATTTTCCGTAGGGTGGCTTCACATTTGTTAATCCTCTGTTCTGCTTCCTTGAACCTGTTATCATACATATATTTCATTTTCTCAATGGACTCCACATTCTTGGTTAGATAGTTCATCATCATATTCTTTTCATTTTCCTTCAAAAGGGCACAAATAGAGGTCCCCTCAAGTTTCTCCTCCATTCCACCAAATTGCATGGTTTCAGTGATTGCTTGTCGCTTCTCCCCCAAATCCCCCTTGACCTATAAGTCTTTAGATTTTGAGTAAAGGGCTCTCTATTTTAGGTTGAGACTTTTAATCTCATGAAACGCCTACATAAATAGTCAAAAGAGATAAACAAAGTTGTTTTTAGTAGTCTCCAAAACCCCAATGTCTATCTCTTGCTTGGGCTAAGAGTTCCCCTCCTTACCATGAGGAGAAAGAGAATTCCCCTCCCTATTATGAGGAGAAAGATATTCCTTAGAGTCAGAAGGGGAGATAGGATCATCATGCTCTAGGGAGCTATCAGAAATCACAAAAGTAGAGTGTTTACCTTTCCTCTTAGTATTCTTCACATACTTATCTCCCCCTGTTGAAGGAGAACCCTTTCCCTTACTCATCTCAACAAATAAATGCTTATGTTCCCTTTTAGTTTTCTTGGGAGTGGGGGAGAGGCCTCTTTTTAATCATCCTTAGTGTCCCATCCCCCTTTCTCAGAGCTATCACTGCCCTCCCCATCATTATCAGAGATCAAAGGAGCCTTATTAGGGTTCTCAGAATCCCCTGCCTTACAATGCTCATAGATAAGAAAAATTAAACCTTGATGCAAGACCGGATTAATGTGGGGGTTCTCTATATGTTTATTTATGTTGGCATTTAGAGAAGAAAGCAAGTAAAAGGGGAAAGAAATCCTCACCTTATGCGTGAAGTGATTTAGCAGGACAAAGTGGTATCCATAATTTTTTGTAAACCTATCGTCCAAAGTGAAGAACTACATGATGTCATTCAGAAGCTCCCTCCAAATGGACTTAATTTTCTTTATCTCAAAGTTGGATTTGTTAACCTTAACCAAATCCACCTTCTCCTTTGCCGTCTTAGGGAATTTCTTAACAACACCATCGAAAAGCATCCCATCCCTATAAAATTTGATTCCTTCCATAGAAAGACTAGTGACCTCAGCAACAAGGCTCTCATCCACAACAAATTACTTGCCAAATAGATTGACCTTCCCATTATTCCATTCCTTCATAAAAATCTTAGTCACTCTCTTGTCGTTTTCGTGAAGCCTCTCCAAGAAAGGTGTAGCCCCTCCTTGCTACAACTGATACTAAATGGTAGTATTGTTTTTCCATTCCTCAAAGTTCGCAAGCTCAACTCTCCTTCTATTCCCTCCCATCTTGCAAAACAAAGAAAGACAAGCCCAATAAAGGTAGAAAACAAAACCACACTAAGAAGAGCCAACAAACCCAATAAAACCAGGAATAACCCAAAAAGAGTGCAAAATCAATATGAAGATGTTGATATCCAAGTCTTTCTAACAATTTCCATTCAGACTAATGATCACATCATTAATGATTTTCATTATCAAAAGAAATGGGTATATTGCTAATAATACCATGTGATCGATCTCAATTTCAAATGGAAAGTAATAAAGAAAAAAAGATTTATATGGAAAAGTACTACAAACTAGTACATATAAGTGAACTAAAAAGTTTAACTAAACAAGACAAAAAGAATTAAAAATAATTGAAAGTAATGAGCTTCTCCTTCTTCATCTAAATCTAGTAGCACGAACTTAGATGATTGTTTTTTAAAAGAATCTTCTTTTATCTTTTTGTCTAATGGAGTTGCATAACGTCCACATCCTCGTGGAAAGTCACATTTTGCTTCAATATCTTTGAACTTTTCACTAGTGCAGATGTAGATGTTTGTATTTGTTTTTTTGATGTTGACATGTGAATTTCTATTTTGAACAAATAGCATAATTAGTTGTTGGAAACATGAAACCATTACATAAAAGATATGAATAGATTATACTTCACTTGATTAAAAATAGTATTGATGCCATCATACAGATAATTAGAATATGAAAAAAAATGCACCTACTTGAGAATAATGCTAATAATGATTGATCTTACCATTTTTTTCTTTCATATGTTTAAATGCTACATATGCAGTTTTTTTCTCAACTTTGTCCTTGTTCTTTGCAATTCCATCGACAAATGATGACTCTACAATTAGAACCGTACAAGTAAAGTTTGGTGAGTGATCATTAACTGTTTTGGTAAAAGTAAAAGTAGGAGACCGTATGCCATTTTTTGAATGTATTTCATAAGTAATGATTTACTAATCACTTCCTACATTATTTTTTATTAAGGCAAAAACAAGTTTTGAAGGGACCCAAAACCCTTTACAAAAAAGTTACATAAGATATTTCAAATAAGCCCCTCAAAATAGAGAAAACCAAAGAAACAATAGGACATACATAAAAAACACAAACAATGAAGCACTACCCAACAATAGCAAAAGGGACATCACTAACCTAGATTCTTTGAGGTTTCTACAATTTCAGCTTCAAGCCAATCCATCTTCTGGGTTGTATCCTTCAATTCCAGGATATCCTGGGGCATATTAGTAGACCTCTTTTTTGTGATTGCCTTGGTTCTTTTACTTAGTCCAGAAGTTTCCTCTGTTCCCAATTCCTTCTCCTGGTCTAGGTCAACAAATACCCTATCTTTGTAGATCTTTTCAGTTTAGTCACCACAATTCTCATGTTATCTGCTGCAAACTTGACAATTTTATGATTTTCTTCCATGATTTTCCATAGGGTGGCTTCACATTTGTTAATCCTCTATTCTGCTTCCTTGAACCTGTTATCATACATATATTTCATTTTCTCAATGGACTCCACATTCTTGGTTAGACAGTTCATCATCATATTCTTTTCATTTTCCTTCCAAATGGCACAAATAGAGGCCCGCTAAAGTTTCTCCTTCATTCCACCAAATTGCATGGTCTCAGCAATTGCTTGTTGCTTCTCCCCCAAATCCCTCTTGACCTGTAAGTCTTTAGATTTTGAGTAAAGGGCTCTCTGTTTTAGGTTGAGACTTTTAATCTCATGAAACGCCTACATAAATAGTCAAAAGAGATAAACAAAGTTGTTTTTAGTAGTCTCCAAAACCCCAATGTCTATCTCTTACTTGGGCTGAGAGTTCCCCTCCTTATCATGAGGAGAAAGAGAATTCCCCTCCTTATTATGAGGAGAAAGATATTCATCAGAGTTAGAAGGGGAGATAGGATCATCATGCTCTGGGGAGCTATCATAAATCACAAAAGCAGAGTGTTTACCTTTCCCGTTAGTATTCTTCACATACTTATCTCACCCTGTCAAAGGAGAACCCTTTCCTTTACTCATCCTGACAAATAAATGCTTATGTTCCCTTTTAGGTTTCTTGGGAGTGGGGGAGAGGCCTCTTTTTAATCATCCTTAGTGTCCCATCCCCCTTTCTCAGAGCTATCACTGCCCTCCCCATCATTATCAGAGATCGAAGGAGCCTTATTAGGGTTCTCAGAATCCCTAGCCTTACAATGCTCATAGATAAGAAAAATTAAACCTTGATGTATGACCGGATTAATGTGGGGGTTCTCTATATGTTTATTTATGTTGGCATTTAGAGAAGAAAGCAAGTAAAAGGGGAAAGAAATCCTGACCTTATGCCTGAAGTGATTTAGTAGGACAAAGTGGTATCCATATTTTTTTGTAAACCTGTCATCCAAAGTGAAGAACTCCATGATGGCATTTAGAATCTCCCTCCAAATGGGCTTAATTTTCTTTATCTCAAGTTGGATTTGTTAACCTTAACAAAATACGCCTTCTCCTTTGCCATCTTAGGGAATTTCTTAACAACACCATTAGAAAGCTTCCTATCCCTATAAAATTTGATTCCTTCCATAGAAAGACTAGTGAACTCAACAACAAGGCTCTCATCCACCACAAATTCCTTGCCAAATAGATTGAGCTTCCCATTATTCCATTCCTTCGTAAAAATCTTAGTCACTCTCTTGTCATTTTTGTTAAGCCTCTCCAGGAAAGGCGTAACCCCTCCTTGCTACAACCGGTACTAAATGGTAGCATTGTTTTTCCATTCCTCATAGTTCGCAAGCTCCACTCTCCTTCTGTTCCCTCCCATCTTGCAAAACAAAGAAAGACAAGCCCAAGAAAGGTAGAAAACCAAACCACACTAAGAATAGCCAACAAACCTGATAAAACCAGGAATAACCCAAAAAGAGTGCAAAATCAATATGAAGATGTTGATATTTAAGTCTTTCTAACAATTGCCATTCACACTAATGGTCAAATCATTAATGATTTTCATTATCAAAAGAAATGGGTATATTGCTAATAATACCATGTGATCGATCATATGATAAAAGGGCTTTAACGTCTCCCGCCAGGGTGTCCTCCCCATACCAAGTGCATTTTGATTTAGGTTTCACCCCCAAATTGGCAAGACAATCATCTACGGTGTTTATTTCCCTATAGGCATGAGAAATGAAGCATCTTTTGAAGGATTGAATTATCTCAATTGAGGACTTTATAATATTTTCAATAGTCCATGAAGTTTTCAATAAGTACAGGTGAACCGGTATGAAGATTGGAAGAAGTTATTATTGATGTTCAAGTTGGAGAACCGGTATGAAGGGATGAAGTGAACCGGTATTAGGGTTTCACTAAGTGTGACTATCGGTTGGTAGTCTCAGCTCTAGGATTTCCGGTTTGGAAATCTAACTTGTGTGATGCAACCGATGACATTCTGTGATGAGTTAGCTAAGAAATAAGGATGAGATCAAGATGCCATGTTAGTTTTGTGCACATGAAGGATTTCCTTGAGGATCTTACATGTGAAGATCGATTGCATTAAATGTCTACCTCAGGAATGAACATTCTTCTTAGCGGTATGTGAAGAGAACGTGATGGGTTATTGATTTCCATGTGCGGTGAAGAATGGATGATGTAGAATGACTTGTGATCTATTTGAGATTGTTTTATTCTATGCAAAGTGTTTGAATGGTCAGGATTGGACCGCTTGTAATTGTAAACCTAAAATGTTTAGGGTTAAGGGTTTATGCTATCGACCTAATTGTTGTCTACAAGGTCGATGATGGTTGCTATTGTTTGTGTTGGAAAATGTTGTTTTTGTATCTGAGTGATGAGATACTTGCCAGACCAGTGAGTGGAAAACTATAGAGTGTGATTGCAGAGTAGAGGAACTGAAAAGGATCTGCCTTAGCATGTAGTGTTGTTATCAGATCAGAGCTTTACCTATTGTCTTCTAATTTCAATAGTTGGAAAATCCCTTTACCAGTAGCTTTAACAGGCTTATTGTAAATTCTCTAACCATCTGACTCAAGATCATTGAGTTCTTCAAATCCTCTAGCGAGGTAACCTTTAACAGGGTATATAGCCATCCCTTAACCGAGTGATCTTTAATAGGATTGGTTTCTAACAGAACCTTATTGTAAAGTCTTTAATTGGACTAGGCTCCTAACAGAGTGAGCTTCAAAAGAGTTCAAAAACAAGCTTCTGGGTATTCATCCCCACTGTGGTTTTTCCCATTTGGGTTTCCACATGAAAAATCTGTGTGTCATGAGTCATGCATTTTTCATGTGATGATTGAGTATTCTTTGTTTAGATGAATATGCATGTGGAGCTAATGGTTATGGTATTACTGATACAACACATGCATGAGTATATTGGTGAAGTAGTTATCAAGTGTTGAATCTTATTTGAAGTATTCAGTTTTACTGGTTTAGCTGTCTGAAGTCTTACTGTATTTAACCGGTATTGCCATGGTTAGCATTGTTTTAACTTGATAAGTTGTTGAGAAGTTTTTGTCTGTACTGATTCACCCCCCCCCCTCTCAGTACCAGTTAGGGTATTTGTTGTTCATCATTATTCATCAATTGGTATCAAAGCAACTATAGGTCCTTGGTGATATAAGCTTAACCGCTTGAGGTAAAAGATGTCGCTTTAATGATGAAGAGGGAAGGTCCTAAGTTCAATAGAGATAACTTCAAAATATGGAAGGACAAAATGAAGATTTATATCAAGAGTTTGGGTGCTCAACACTTGAGCTATGTTGAGAATTCCTATGTAATCCCCACTGGCACTCTAATCGATGATCAAAAAAGAGAGATTCAAGAAAATGGGCAAGTCATGGAAGCCCTTATTAGCAACATGTCCGATATTGAGTTCATTGATGTACAAGATAAAGAAACTCCTAAGGATGTATGGGACACTCTGGAAACCATTTATTGTGGTGATGAGCATATCAAGAAAGCTAAGGAAGAGAGGCTTAGAGGAAAATTTGAAGACATGAGGATGGTTGAAGGAGAGACCATTCAACAATATGGCATAAGGATCAAGACTGTGGTCGGAGATATCAAGAGCACTTGTGGAACAATTGATTTTGCCACCGTTGTCAGTAAAGTTTTGAGATCATTGTTACCGATCTATGCAATCAGAGTTGTTGCTATTCAGGAGCTAAGGTCTATCGACAAAACCAAGGTATCCTTAGACTCTATCATTGGAAAGTTGACCGCATATGAGTTGAATAGCTATGATGGCAGTGTTCAGAAGACTGAGTCAGCCTTTAGAGCATTTGTTGCAACAACTAGAAAAGGAAAAGAAGTAAGTACCAGTTATGAATCCATGCAATGTAGAGGTATGGATGATGAAGAGATTCTGATGGATTTTGAATCTCTTCTTGCCAAGAGACTTCCAAAAGGCACCGAAAAATAAAGAGGTAAGCTTCCTTTAAAATGTTTTTCCTACAATAAGATTGGACATATAGCTATTAACTATCCTAACAATGACAATAAGGATAAACCAAAAAGATTTAGAAAGTATAAAGGAGGAAGTAGAAGAAATCGTCTTGTTGCAATAGATGAAGGTGTTACTGATGAAGAATCCGAGGATGAAGAGAATGAAGACATAGTGTTTGTAGCTGTAAAGGAAGAAGTTGTTGGTATTTTAGTATGGTTTTGTCATTGATGTCAACACCTACTGAATACACCTACTTTGGAGATCCAGCAACATTCACAGGCAAATAGTAAACTGTGCAACAGTTACTGATATATGGTTCACTGATAGGATATATTGTTCACCGGTACCTGGAATGATATGGAAGACACTTGGTAATGTCGAAGACATCATGTGGACACTTTATTTTGAAGAAATAATCATCGATATATTCATACTTGCATATTTGCTTTTACTGACAAATAGGTCCAGGTTATTTAGGGTTACACCGATAGGTTTATCTTTTCCAGATCAGCGTGGCACACTATGGAGATGATTTATTATTGTTGTAAATGCATTAAGTTGACATGTTTAATCGGTTATTGCATCGGATATTATATTATTTATAAAATGTTTTTATTGTAATATCTTGTAGAGCCGACCTACTAAAATTGGTCTTAGGGTATGGTATAAATGTAAGACCTTATTTGTAAGATCAAGTGTGGAATGTGAAAAAGAATTGTGTGAAGGTATATGCAAGATCAAGCAGAGGTATACATGAAGACATCATTTGAAGGTGAAGTTAGGTTTTTGTAGAAGCATATCAGCATTACACCGGTACTAAATCTAGCATATGAAGATGCTATTTTGTGCAGTACATTCTTATTGGATTTAACCATCCAACTGTAGTCAGTGTGACTCCCATTTGTGATTGAGCAGTGAGCTCTAGGCTATTGGCCTTTCTGCATGTGCAGACCCCTCTTGTACACTTACTATCTGCAGTAGTATCATTTGATTGTGGGTAAGGTTTCCCACCATGGTTTTTCCCCTTACAGGGTTTCCACGTACAAATATTGGTGTCATGTGTTGTGGATGACTTTATGTTTATATTTCATGCATTAATCCTTACTGGTATAGTAATTTACTGTTAACACTCTCTACTGACATACTTAACTGGTTTACCGGTATTAAGCATTAAGTTGGTTAATAAGTTTTTGGTTTGAATTTATTAGACAATTGATTCACCCCCCCCCTCTCAGTTGTCTCCGGGACCTAACAGAAGTGTTTGACAAGAAAGCCCTTTCTCTTGCATTGACAACTCTAATGAGTGGATTATTGATAGTGCGTGTTCTCACCACATGACTAGTGATCGGAGAAAGTTCATGTCTCTGGAAGAATATGATGGAGGTGTTGTCAGGTTTGGCAACAATGTACCATACTTGGTGAAAGGTAAAGGATCCATCTCACTGAATGGAAAGAGCAATGCAGATGATGTCTAATGGGTAGAAGGTCTTAAGAATAACCTTTTGAGTGTTGCACATCTAAATGACAAAGGACTCATTCTGAAGTTCAAAGGTGGAGTCTGTAGTATAATTGGAAAGAGTGGTGAACTTATTGCCACTGGTAAGCAGACCAGAGGTAACTTGTTTCAGTTGAATGCCAAGATTAGTTAGTGTCTGATGGCGAAGTTTGATGACAGTTGGATATAGCATAGGAGACTTTGTCATATGAATTTTGACAATACTGTAAAAGCAAGTAAGATCAAGGTAGTAAGAGGATTGCCTTTGCTAAACAAACTATAGAATGCTTTATGCAGAGAATGTCAACTTGGGAAGATGTCTTCCTCAACTTTTAAAGGTAAGTCTTTTTCAGCAGAGAAATTACTTGATCTTGTGCACACCGATCTGTGTGGTCCTATGAAAACTAGAAGTATTCAGGGAAATAGGTATTTCATGATTCTTACTGACGAATTCTCAAGAATGATTTGGGTCACATTCTTGAAAGACAAGTTTGAGGCATTTGGAAAGTTCAAAGCCTTTAGAGCATTGGTAGAGAAGGAGAGTGGTCAAAGGATAAAAAGCCTAAGAACTAATCAAGGAGGTGAATTCACTTCTGATGAATTCAACAAGTACTGTGAAGAGAACAGTATCAAGAGGCAGTTGTCTACCCCAAGGACACCACAATAGAATGGCATAGCAAAAAGGAATAATAGGACTATAGTTGAAGCAGTGAGAACAATGTTGATCCAAGGAAAGGTTGCTCACACTTTTTGGAGAGAAGTGGTGAGCACTGCATCCTATAGTATGAATCAGGTACTCATGAAGAAAGGTAAAGATAAAACCCCTTATGAGTAGTGGACCAGGAAGACTCCCACTGTGAGTTATTTTAAAGTATTTGGCAGTAAGTGTTATATCAAGAGAGGTGAGCATCTGAGCAAGTTTGATGCCAAATGTGATGAAGAAATATTTCTAGGATATTCCACTAAGAGAAAAGCTCTCAAGTGCTACAACAACAAGACTCAAAAAATTGTTGAGAGTATCAATGTTAGGGTTGATGAATCCCCTGAAAAACCTGCAACGAGAAAGTGGAAGATGAATTGGGTGTAAAATTCTGGGAACCGTTTAAGAAATAAACAAGAAAAGACCTTAGTGTTCTTGTACCGGTAGAAGTTATAGTAGGTGAATAAGAAGATAGAGAAGAAGAAGAAGAGGAAAAGTAAGCAGCACCAGCTAGAGTCATTCCTAGATATGTGAAACTACATCATGATCCGAAGCATATTATAGGAGATAAAGATGGAGGGATACTCACAAGAATAAAGGTGAAAGAAAACTCTTGCATGATTTCTGAATTTGAGCCTAAGACTTCTAGAGAGGCACTTACATATGAAGACTGTATTAAGGCAATGGAAGAGGAGCTAGACCAGATAGAAAAAGAATGAAACATGGTCTTTGGTACCTAGACCAAAACACAAGAATGTCATAGGTACCAAATGGGTCTTCAGGAATAAGTTGAATGAAGAAGGCACAGTTGTAAGGAACAAGGCAATACTTGTATGCAAGGGATATGCTCAGGAAGAAGGAGAAGACTATGGAGAAAACTTTGCCCCAGTGGCTAGACTAGAAGATGTTCGAATGGTACTTGCATTTGCAACATTTAAGGGATTCAAGGTATACCATATGGATGTGAAGTCCACATTTTTGAATGGAATCCTAGAAGAGGAAGTGTATATTGATCAACTAGATGGGTTTGCCTTATTAGAAGATAGTAACATAGTGTATAGATTACACAAGGCCCTATATGGATTGAAACAAGCACCAAGGGCATGTTATGAACGATTACACTCTCATCTTGTGAAGATAGGATTTTAGAGAACAAATGAGGACAATAACATCTACCTAAAATCTGAAGGTGATCAAATTCTGATATGTGAAGTGTTTGTAGATGACAATCTTTGGAGGAGATGATGAAATGAGCCATGCATTTGGAGATGAAATGAAGAAAGAGTTTGAGATGTCTCTAATTGGAGAGATAAAGTTCTTCATTGGTCTATGAATTCAGTAGATGTAAGAGGGTATCTTTATTACCCAGTCCAAGTATGTCAAAGAGGTATTGAAGACCTTTGGCATGGAGGAGAGAAAATTGGTTGGTACACCAATGGTGACCGGTTGTAAATTGACTAAGGAAGATGATTCATCATTGGTGAATGAGAAGGAGTACCAGTCAATGATCGGTAAGCTGCACTATGTGGTACACAACATACCAAATATTGCTCATGTAGTGGGTGTGGCCCACTTTCAAAAAATTCCAAGAGAATCCCACTTGGTAGCAGTCAAGAGGATTCTTAGATACCTCAAAGGGACACTTGATTATGGATTGTGGTATCCATACAATGGTGATTTTAATCTCAAAGTATATACTGATGCAGCTTGGGGAGGTAGTGTGGACGACCCAAAGAGCACACCAGGTGGAGCGTTCTTTCTTGGTGGAAGAAGAGTCTCATGGACAAGTAAGAAGCAGAGCTATATTTCCCAGTCTACAGCTGAAGAAGAATATGTGGTAGCATTTATGAACTGCACTCAAGCAATCTAGATGAAACATGTATTGGATGGTTTCAAAGTACCTATATCTGAACTGGTGAGTATATTTTGTGACAACACAAGTGCAACAAATATTTCTAAGAATCCAATATTGCATGCTAGAAATAAGCACATTGAGCTCAAGTATCATTTCTTGAGAGAGAAGGTTCAAAACAAAGAGGTTGTATTACAACATGTTTCCAGTAAGGAGCAGCTAGTAGACATATTCACTAAGCCCTTACCAAAGACTACATTTACCTATTTGAGAGGTGAATTAGGGGTTCTGCCCCTTCTTGAAGTAAATTAAAGAATGTGTGCTCCACATCAATTAGGTACTAAAGTGACAAATCTTACAAGGTTGATGTGTTGAAGGATGCTACTCCATAGGGGGAGCAACATAGTGGAGAATGGAAGCTTGTGCCTCCACTTTGGCATTGTTGTCAAAGGGGGAGAACATATTTGATGTATGAGGGAGAAGATATCTAAAGTGATGAAGATATATGTTATAGTTGCATTGGTCTATGTTGTTTATAGTTGCAATGCTACACTAAGTATTGCCATCAATGCCAAAGGGGGACATTCTTGGTATATGATGAACCGTTATGATGATAACATATGTTGTCATTGATGTCAATAAGTATAGGTGAACTGGTATGAAGATTCGAAGAAGTTTTTATTGATGTTAAAGTTGGAGAACCGGTATAAAGGGATGAAGTGAACCGGTGTCAGGGTTTCACAAAGTGTGACTACTGGTTGGTAGTCTCAGCTCTAGGGTTTTTTGGTTTGGCAATCTAACTTGTGCGATGCAACTGGTGACATTTTCTGATGAGTTAGCTAAGAAATAAGGATGAGATCAAGATGCCATGTTAGTTTTGTGCATGTGAAGGATTTCCTTGAGGATCTTGCATGTGAAGATCGATTGCATTAAATGTCTACCTTGGGAATGAACATTCTTCTTAGCAGTATGTGAAGAGAGCATGATGGGTTATTAATTTCCATGTGCGGTGAAGAATGGATGATGCAAAATGAATTGTGATCTATTTGAGATTGTTTTATTCTATGCAAAGTGTTTGAATAGTCAAGATTGGACCACTTGTAATTGTAAACCTAAAATGTTTAGGGTTTAGGTGCTACTGACCTAATTGTTGTCTATAAGGTTGATGATGTTTTTTATTGTTTGTGTTGGCAAATGTTGTGTTTGTATTCGAGTGATGAGATACTTGCCAGACTAGTGAGTGGAAAACTGCAGAGTGTGATTGCAGAGTAGAGGAACTGAAAAGGATCTACCTTAGCATGTAGTGTTGTTATCAAATTAGAGCTTTACCTGTTGTCTTCTAACCATTTCAACAGTTGGAAAATCCCTTTACTAGGTAGCTTTAATAGGCTTATTGTAAATCCTCTAATCGGGTGACTCAAGATCATCGAGTTCTTCAAATCCTCTAGCGAGGTAACCTTTAACAGGGTTTTAACCTTTAACAGGGTATATAGCCATCCCTTAACTGAGAGATCTTTAATAGGATCAGTTTCTTATAGAACCTTATTATAAAGTCTTTAACCGAACTAGGCTCCTAACAGAGCGATCTTCAAAAGAGTTCAAAAACAAGCTTGTGGGTATTCATCCCCACCGTGGTTTTTCCCATTTGGGTTTCCACGTGAAAAATCTGTGTCATGAGTTGTGCATTTTTTATGTGATGATTGAGTATTCTTTGTTTAGGTGAATATGCATGCAGAGCTAATGGTTATGGTATTATTGATACAACACATGCACGAGTATATTGGTGATGTAGTTATCAAGTGTTGAATATTATTTGAAGTATTCAGTTTTACTGGTTTAGCTATTTGAAGTCTTACCATGTTTAACTGATATTGCCATGGTTAAGTTTAGTGATGAAGACAACCATTTAGCATTGTTTTAACTTGATAAGTTGTTGAGAAGTTTTTGTCTATACGGATTCATCCCTGCCTCTCAGTACTAGTTAGGGTATTTTTTGTTCATCATTATTCATCTGTATAATGTTGTTAGAATCTCCTTCAATCCATACCATTTAGCAATTAAGATGCCTTGCAATTTCTAGCATTTGGTAGGCACCCATGGCTTCCGCTAGGTGGTTAATCTAGCTACCCATGGGGGGTGCCACCGCCGCAAGACATATGCCATTCTCATCTCTAATCACTCCCCCACACCCAACTAGCCCTGGGTTACCCTTAGCCACCCCATCACTTCCTACATTGTTGTCAGAAACAATTGAATTAAATTTTTAGTATTTTTTATATATAAGAATTTTCTTGAGTCTAATAATAAGAGGTTGTCTATATAATTTCTTTGCAAATGAGTATAAAGAGATTGTTTTTATAATTTAAAAGTTTGTCAATAGTTTGGAAAATGATAAATAGTTACAATAACCACCTCGAGGTTATAGTTACTGGTTAATTATTTGATTGCAACTTGTATTATAGACTGTTATGCATCCCTTTTATGCAAATAAGTGTCGCTAGATTCATATGTTGAATCGTTTATAGTGACATAAGATTTAAACTCTATATTCTAGTCCACACCTTTGTTAGTGGTGTCATTAGTTGGAATATACATTTTTAACTTTTGTGCAAGCTCATGCAACTTAGTATGAAATTGGCATTCATAGGATCTATAGTGAACTCCAAGTAGAAGTATATATAGTGTTGGTTAAATAAAGGCATTTATTTTTTTCATTTTTTTAATTTTTTTACTAGGTAAAGGATAGATTTTGTTAAATATTAAAATTATCAAATTTACAACAAAATTCTATTGAAAAAAGGAACACTACCACCCCAAAAAACCACTAAAACCAAAGGGGGCAAATATTAACACTTGCAACAGTACCCCTGATCCCCTAGTTCAAGACCAAAATATACAAAAACCACCATCAATGTTTAATAGCTAAGAACAAATAGAGGCACTAAGGCCATAATACTCAACAAGAAAACATGTGGCAATGACATATCTAGTCCACGATGAATTCAAAAAATGCCCAAGGAACCCTCATCTACTTCTCGTTGCATCAGCCACTACCCGCTCCCTTCTATGACTATGACCACTCATTTATTCAACATGAACATTAGGAATATCAGCCACCACCCACTTCCTACTACTGGAAGAGGTGCCCACCACCTCAACTAACTTCAATTTCTTAGCACTCTTTGAACCTAGAGGATGACTCCTCATCCTCTTATGTTCTTTTTGTTTCCCATCCCCACTCTATGATGCAACCTCTACTTCAACATGAGGATATTTATTCTCTAGAGTACACAGGTAGTTCTTAATTTCTCCCAGCCCAATTTGGGTGACTGCTCAATAGATTTCCTTGTCTTGGTTAGCACCCCAAATAAAGAAGGGGCACAAAGGGTGAGTAAATTCTCCAACATGCAACTAATCATCGCCAGATGCCATGAAGCATTTTCCCGCCCAAGCCAAAACCATGAAAGACATCAAACCCCAACACCACTCCTCCCTAACGCACTATGAAACAATCAAGAAGGCATCTTCCTTTGAGCACAATTTAAGGCACCAAGCCAAGAAAAGGGAAGTAAAGTCTACATTAGTCCTATATTTATACACTTCATCAAGAAAGGACTCACCTAAAACCATAAGCATCCAGTGGAGGAAATCATCATCCTTGAATTTGAATACAGACTTGAAGCACTCTATTATGATACAAACCCAAAATGACACCATGGGATTGAGTGTTTGAAGCAATAAATTCACCTACATATTAACACACCACCCTTAGGCTCAATGTCATCACACAATAGCAATAGAAATGAGAACAAAATAGCTTACAAATCAAGCCAAATAAATGCTTGGCATTTAAGCATTGCAACCAATCCCACTACACACTCTTCCATGTTGAATATCCTAGACAACTAAGAGGGGAGGGTGAATTAGTTGTACCAATTATAATCTTTTACTTAATCCACATAAACAAATTCAGTAAACAAAATTTTGATAACTCAATCATAAACAGATATAAGCATGAAGGAGCACACACATAAAACATACACAAGAATGGCAGATATACGTGGAAAACCCAAGAAGGGAAAAACCATGGAGAATGCTAATTCTCAATATGAAAACACCTATTGGGGTGACACCAATTAAGGTGATTTTTACAAAGGGTGGCTCACTGCTAGAATGGTCACTGCAGGTGACCTCACTGCTCGGCTACAACTGCCAAAAAAAGGAGGCATCACTAACCAGAAAAAGAAATAATCCACCTCTAAGGTACAACTGTCACATAGTTGTAATGCCAGAAGAAACCTTAGGCTCTCTACCACCAATACCAAGCAACATAAGCTCAACCATAGTGATCAACAACTTCGCATCAACGAAGATAGATCTTCCTTTTTCAATCAACTTTCCTCTATATTTTCTTCATTATAACCATCTTTTATTTATACTAATATCTTGAATTAAGAATCTCTCCAAGTTAGGAAAAAGAATAATTCACCAAAACACAATTTAAAATAGATCTACACTAAGCATTCTTGCAGTGGAAAGGAATGAGAAGTGGACCACAACACAACAAATTATCGATCAAATCAACATGTTATCTATATGCCATAAATGTTGGAGTAAAAACATAATCATTCAAGGTCAATCGGACCTGAAGTGATCATATTAGTAACCATGACCCTAGAGCTCATCATCACGTGCCAAATCTGAATATCAAAGTTGAAGACATGAATAACATAAACCAGAAATTTCATCATCAGAATTAGAAATGTGGGCAAACACAGAGCACTGTAAACATTGTCAAAAAGCATCACCATCATTGCATAGACTTTTGGAGCACTACTTTCGGACCACCAAAACATAAGAATAGCATCTCAAGGCAATATCCAATGACATACCAAAATGTCCTGAACACATCTGCAATATATCAAAAATGCGGAGCATAAACCACTCACTAAATCATAGAATCAATATGTTGAGATCAATGACAACCATACTGATATACCATCAACTTCACATTTGCAACAATCTCCCCCTCTATCTTTGATGGCAACATTCATCAATGACAAAATCAAATTTTATCTTTCAAATATCTTGCCCTAAGAAAAAGGACTATATTTCTCCCTCTTTGACATCAAAGGTGATGCAGGAGCATCCCTGGTTCTTGGCAATCTTGCATCAACCAAAAATATTTCCTTTCTATTTTGCTTTCTGTTTTGCAGTTTCAACATTTCATTCTACATTTTTTGGAATTGGCTCACTGAATCTTGAGGAGTTGGATTTTTCTTGAGGACTCAATCATCTACCATAATCCTAAACTACAGAGCATTTGGATAATTTTCTAGCAAGTTATCCCTACCAGTTTTCGAGATAGTTTTATGGTACTGGTTGACTGGACCTATTAGTATTTGTAATCTATCGAGATCTATCAGATCCCTTTCATAGCTTGCAGAGCCCTGAACATTGATTCTGATGTTTTTTTGGCATGTGGTCGACCTTTCCTTGGATCTACACTTCATCCTATTTCTTTGGCGGATGTCAACCTTGTTGTTTTACACGTTAGGTCTTGTTCTTTGGCATTTGATCCCTTTTTGGGCCGACCGGGTCCCCTTTGATCATATAAATCATTGTTATTGAGCATTAGAATGTAGAGATAAGTTAGGATATAGAACATAGAATATCTATCTTAATATTTGAGGTCCCGGTTGTGACCAGTTCTATAATTAAGCATGTTTTAGCAGGCCAGTGAGTTGGTTTCTGTAACTCGATTGTTACCAGTTGATTGTAAACTATTTTCATGATATAAATCATTTAGTTTTGCATTGTCTCCATCATGTCCTTGTGTTTCCATTGTGTTTACTCTTGCTGACCAGTCCGGATTGATCTCTTTGAGGTCACTCCTAACCGGTGACTGCACCAAAAGGCAAAGGTAGGCAACAACTTAGCTTAGAATCCACACAACTCCTCCTAAGAGGAAGCCTCAAAACACTAGCCCAGACTAAAATATGCTTGAAGTTCCTTGGATAATGCATTGGAAAATGCACTAGTTCAAACTAGGAAGGGGTGATATTGCTAGCTTCTATTGGAGACACTCAAAAGTATCTTTGCACAAAGCCTTCATAAAGATATCTACAACTTGCTCTTTTGTAGGAAGATACTCCAATTTTACTTCACTATCCAATACCTTCTCCTTTAAGAAATGATGTACCAAATAGAGATATGCTTTGTTCTAGAATGTAGTATTAGGTTCTTAGAAATATTTATTGCACTTGTATTTGTTGGCAACGACAATGAAGGAAAACTGAGAGGGGGGTTGTGAATCAATTTTGACTAGGTTAAAACATTTAAGCACAACTTCAAATCTGATCAACTACAGTAAGAATAAGTATGAACACAATAACAACAACACACATAAAACCAATATTTTTGATGTGGAAAGCCCAGTTAAGGGAAAAACCACGGTGGGAACCTACTGATGCAGCCATAACCGATAAAACCCTTAAAGAGAATTAATCGGCCTATGCAGCAAGAGTAACACAATGAAAGCAACAAGAAAACATAGAAAGATTACATAAACATACCATATTATTGCCTTAGAACTTCCGGCAAGCAATCAGTTATCATCATGCAATCATCATAGAACATGCGATTGTTAACTGGTTACATGCAGGCTATCAGCTAGATACAATCCAATCGGGACACTCAGAATCAACTGAATCACTAATTACCAATCTCAATCATTATTCTAATTTCTAATTTCTCTCCTCTACAAATGATTACATAGTTTCATATATATACCCTTCGGAACATATCTGTGTCAGCCTCAAAAGATTACATTTACCAATGCAAGAAAATGAAACGTGAAACTAGGTCAGCCCTAAGAATGAAAGAAATCTTTCTGAAAAATAACAATCAAGAAGATCGGATCGGTAGGAAGGTCGGCCACATGCCAAAGAACATCGGACAAGACCCCAAATAGATCCATAGGCCATAAAATGCTTCGGTAATGAAAGGAAGTCAACCAGTAAGAACAAGAACTATCGCAAAACCTAGAAACAGTCAACCAGGAGCGATAACTAGATGGAAAAAATCCAAATGGACTGAAAATATGGAATTAAGCACATGAACTAGCTTGGAATCCGAAAACAGGATCTGCAATGAAAAGCAAGCAACTACTACTACCTACCGACAGGAACATAGAAAACTGCACACTAAACTAGACAAGAACTAAACTGAAAGGAAATATTTTTGGCTGATGCAAGATTGATACTCTATAGTAGTATGTGAAAATACTACAATGGGGAATGCACATGCATTCAAGCACACTGCCTATGGCTCATTGTTCAAAATATAATAACCTGAAAGGTTACAACCCTCTAGGAAGGTTCACTACCTCACAAGAACATTCAGACAACAATCTGATTTAGATGAACTTAAAGAATAGCATCTCCAAATGCCTGATGACAGTTTCGGTTAAGCACAATTGGCTGCCCTACAACACACTTTGTTCTACACCACACCAAAAGATAAATTTTCTTGATTGAACATACAACACTCTCTGATAATGCATACACAACACCTATCCACCAATTACATGAATATAACACCTATTTATACAAATCATCAACCTTGACTACAAGGTCGGCTCAACCCTTAACACCTAATTACAAAATTACATCACACGATACATAAATCAACTACTAAACCAATACAATGCCATGAAGGCATAGCATGGATCCAAATCAACTCCAACGAACATGCAGAACCACTAGAAATCTTGCCAAGATCATCCATAACATGCTACACCACCAAAAATGTCGCATAACATGAAGAACATCACCAGACCCATAAGATCTTCAATAACGTGCACAATGATCAACGTGGACCAAAAAAACAAATAGGAAACGATTAGGAAACACCAACAAACACATTAGAACCATTCACAATAGCTGCCCCAACACCACTTAATCAAATCTCCTTCGATCAACACGCTGATACTCAAAAACATTCAACAACAACAACTGGGACTAGAAAGATAACTTGCAGAGCACCAATTCACGAACCATCTGAATTGAAGATACACATGAACATCCCAAACACTCTCCCAAATCCGCAAATCAAGATATAATCATTATGGAGCACAACGAATCAAATACCAAAACACTGCAACACTGAACATTGAAAAACCAATCCTCATACAAGTAAGTGCACAAAGATGGTGTGCAGAAAAGTGGACACACACCTAAAAAAAATTGAAAAAACAAGCACCATGATTGTGATACTTAAAACTCAAATCACCCCATACACACTAAGGTTTGTTGTCCTCAAGCCTTAAGGGACAAAAGTGCGTATAGGGTTCATTTAGAAAAATGACCGTGTACGCGCTGCTTTAGGACTTAGAACCCCTATGCAGTTTTAGGTCCTAAAGTAGTGTGTATACAGTACCTATCAATAATTTTTATTTATTTTTGCTGACTCTCATGTTTTTCACATAGTCGCAAGTTGATAATTTGGGTTTTTTCTCGCTAAACCACGCACGGGCTCCCTCTTTTCTCACCCAATCGCCATGGATCAAGGTTGGTTTTACTTGATTTTTGTTTTTCTTTTACATTTGTTCAATTTTTTTTACGTTTTGAATTTAAATTCTTTTATTTTGATTAGGTTTTTTTATTTTTTGTTACACAAATCAGATTCTGAAAATCCACAAAAATAACAAAAAGATGCACCTCCTCAAAACTCTGAACAAAACCCATAGAATACACCTCCAACTCCTCCTTTTGACTGTACACATGATACACATGGGCAATTGTTTAATCAGTTAGGGAAAAACGTGGCTAAAATAAATAGACTGATTAATAAATTAAAAACATGTGAGCTTGAGCATTATAAATCCCTCACCACTAGCCTAGAAACATTAGCTAGTGGTGCTACTATAGTTTCCACTCAAATTACAAAATGGGGAAACTATAGGGATAGGTGTCATCAATATTAAGCTAGTGGGTTATCATATGAGGGAGAGGGAGAGAGAGGGAGAGAGAGAGGGAGGGTGAGGGGGAGAGAGGGAGAGAGAGGGAGATGGAGGGGGAGAGAGAGAATGGAAAAGGGAGAGAGAGAGGGTGGAAAAGGGAGGGAGGGAGGGAGAGGGGGAGAAAGGGAGAGAGGGAGAGTGAGGGAGAGGGGGAGAGAGGGAGAGAGAGGGGGAGAGAGGGAGAGGGAGAGGGAGGGAGAGAGAATGGAAAAGGGAGAGAGAGAGAGAGAGAGAGAGAGAGAGAGAGAGAGAGAGAGAGAGAGAGAGAGAGAGAGAGAGAATGGAAAAGGGAGAGAGGGAGAGAGAGAGAGATTAAAGTTTAATTATTATTAATAAAATATCTATAAACACATCTTTTAAAAATCTCTTATTTATTTGACATGAATGCAAAATGTGAGAATATTTATTTAACGTGACTACAAAAATGTGAGAATACTTATATATTTGAGACCGTTAGCTAGACTGCCAGCTTAGAAAAAACTTCGTCGTGTGGCTCTCAGTATTCTGAGAATTGCAGGGGAACAAATTGGAAAGAAAAATTGTGCATTACCAAAGATTTCCCAAATCCCAACAACAAGAGTGTGGTTTAGGGATGATGCACAATGGGTTTTGTACACTGATTCAAATGCTAAGAATATCAAGGAAAGCATAGCCTCTGCTACTCAAACTGTGGACCTTGGGATTATTAGGTCTATTGTTCATCCAAATGGTGACCACTACATGGCAGACCTAATTGAAATACAATAATATAAAGGGAGATAAAGGGGGTAGGGAGAGAGAAAGAGTGGGGAGGGAGATACGAGGAGAGAGAGGGATGGGGTATAGAGGAAGAGAGAGAGGGCGAACATGCTGGTTTGTTATTCTTTTAAGCAGTATTGGTACTGCTTTTTAGCTTGTAATAATGGTTCATCCTTCCACCTTAGGATACCGTATGACCCCTTAGGATGTCATATGCTTCTAAAGGGTCATGTGGTGTTATGTGGGGTCATACAGTGTCCTATGACCCCTTAGGACACCATATGACCCCTTAGGTGTCGTTATGGGTCATGTAATGTGTCCTTAGGGGTCATATTATGTCCTACCACCCTTTAAGACACCATATGACCCCTTAAGACACCATATGGTGTTTTTATGGGTTTTATGGTGTTCTAAGGGGTCATATGGTGTCCTATGACCCCTTAGGACACCGTATGACCCCTTAGGTGTCGAATTTTGTAAGCAGTATTGGCACTTCTTTTTATATTGTAATAATGGTTCATCTTGCCACCTCGGGACATCGTATGACCCCTTAGGACATCATATGATCCTAAAGGGTCATGTTGTGTTATGTGGGGTCTAGAGGGAGGGAGGGAAGGAGAGGGAGGGAGAGGGAGAGGGAGAGAGAGAGATGGGGGAGGAAGGGAGAGAGAGAGAAAGAAAAGGGAGGGAGGGAGATGGGGGAGAGAAAGAAATGTCACATGATGCCATTAGGGGTCACGTGGGGTCCTAAATGAGCCACACATGTGTTACAACACCATATGACCCCTTAAGACACCATTTGACCCCTTGAGATATCATACACGATCTGAAGAGGTCATTAGGTATTATGTGGGGTCCTAAGAGAGAGTGAGAGAGAGAGAGAGAGGAATACAATACAATACAATAAGATATCAAAAGATAATATATATCAATATACGTACATACACATATACATATAATACACATAAAATATCAAAAGACAATACACATACATACACACATGTGTGTGTATATATACATAATATATTATATAATATATTATATATTATATATATTATATACATATATATATACACACACACATTATATATACATATATATATATATGCACACACCCACATTTTAAACATAGGCAGCACCGCATACGCATTGCTTATTGTAAAGACACCCCATACCTGGTTTTGTTTTAAAAATAGCCCATACGCGATGTTTACAGTACAAGGAGCCAACACACGCTTTTGACTATTTAGGGTTGTGAATAGGCCTGGATGACAAAGTTGCAGGTTAGAAGTTTGTTTTCCCTCCATTTCCCTCCTTTTAGAAATGTTTTGTTTTATCAACTTGGTTTCTCGACTTTGTCATCATCAAGTTTACACCTCATCAAGTGGGTATTTCTAAAATTGCCACCATATTTTCACCCATTTTCTGAGCTTTCTAACCATATAATTTTTTAAAAATTTGAACAATAATAACATTATTATTGGATTTCTTTTACCAGTGTCTCCATAGTTCTTAGAGACATACGTGTACCATTTTTTAATAAATTTTGATCTACTTATCCACATTTAAAAAACTTCATATATTATTGTAGTGCACTTGATTCTTTAAAAACAAATTCGATTGTTTTGGTGCAAGTTATGCTTCACGCACGAATAGGTACCTGATTTTCAGGATGTTCTCGATTGGAAAAATCATAAAAAAAATATACTCAACAAAAAATTATAAAAAAATACACAACTTCTAGTGCTCACTCTTTACTATCTTTCTGCCAAAGTATTTGTCAAAATACTAAATCTAGCTATGACTTTTTTGATGCGCACGTTAGACACTATGTTATGTTTTTCAGAAAAAATTAGGGTCTGTTTTTTGTGCGTGAAGGATTTGACCCCCTTAATCTTATCCAATTTTGAAAAATTTTAGTAGTTTGGAAACTAGATTCAGAGTACTATAATATTTTTTTTTTAATTATCTTCATATCTTGAGTGGATGACTTTCAACTTTCGCCTCCACGTTTAGGTTTATCTAATTTCAGAAAAAAAAATGTCCACTTATACAACCCCTTTTTGCACACAATCTTTGTGTGCTTACACATACCGAAATCCATAAATTTATCAAATCACCACATATCACCACAAAATCAATACTGAATTAAGTATCTCTAGTTGATTCAAAATATCAAACAAATAAACCAACCAGATCAACTCCCTACAATCACTGGAACACCAAAACAATTCTCTGCTATATAGTAACATAGGAATATGTTGACATTAATGACAATAACATATCGTAGAAACAATAATATCCAACAATCTCCCCCTTTGGCATTGATGACAACATATGAATGTGAAAAATAATCAATGCAAATGAATCAACACTAGCAATCTCCCCCTAAGATCATGCACACAAAGCTTCCAAGATAAGGGAGTTTTTTAGATGCTTCTCTCCCCCTTTGACAACAAGGATAAACTCACATATCTTACCCATAGACTGACTACTTGAGCTGAGTAGCAGCACTTGCTCGTCAATCCAAATAAGAAGATAAGACTATGAAGTCCACCAGATTGATACATCTCAAAGCATATAATTCTCATCAGGAGGGGCAAATACCCCTAACTTGTCTCTCAGATATACAAATGTATTTACAGGAAAAGGCTTAGTAAAAATATCTACAATCTGATCCTTTGTAGATACATACTCCAATTTGACTTCTTCCTCACTTACTTTCTCGCCCAAGAAATGATACTTAATTGATATATTCTTTGTTTCAGAATGCAGTACTAGATTCTTAGAAATATTAATAGCACTTGAATTATCACTATATATAACAATAGGCTCATCATACACAACTCTAATATCCTTCAGCATCTACTTCATCCAAACTACCTGAGTACAGTTGCTAGCATCATCAATGTATTCAACTTCAACAATAGATAGAGAAATAACATCTTGCTTCTTACTCGCCCATGAAACCAACTTCTTTCCCAAAGAGAATGCTCCACCAGTAGTTCCTTTTTATTCATCAACATCACTTGCCCAATCGACATCAGTATAAGCACATAACTGTTGGATATTACTGCTGCTAGGATTTGTTGTTGTCATTGATGTCAACATATTCCCGTGTTTTGGTGTTGCAGAGACTTGTTTAGTGATTCAGTGTTTGCAATGAGTTGATCTAGTTGGTTTATCTATTTTCTATGCTGAATCAACTAGAGATACTTCATTCTTTATTTATTCCATGATGTTGTGTGATGATTTGATCGAGTTGAGGATTCCGGTATGGAGATTAGTTTTCAGTGTTCAATGTTGCAGTGTTCTAGTGTTTGATCTGTTGTGCTCCGGTATAATCATATCTTGTATTGCAAATTTGGGAGAGTGTTTGGAATGTTTATTTGTATCTTCATTTCAGATTGTTCGTGATTTGATGCTTTGCAAGATTTCTTTCTTATCTGAGTTGCTATTGTTTAGTATTCTTGAGTGCTAACGTGATGATCGATGAAGATTTGAATAAGTGGTGTTGGTGCATCTATTACAGATGGTTCTAACGTGCTTGTTAGTTTTTCCTAATCATGTCCTATTTTCTTTAATGGTCCACATTGATCATTATGCATGTTCTTGATGATCTTATGGGTCTAGTGATATTCTTCATGTTATGCGATATTTTTGGTGGTCTAATGTGTTGTGGTTGATCTTGGCGAGATTTTTGGTGGTGGTTCATGTTTGAGGAGTTGATTTGGGTTCATACTATGTTATTTATGACATTGTATTGGTCTGGTGGTTTATTTATGTATTGTGTGATGTAATTTTGTAATTATGTGTTGAGGGTTTGGTCAACCTTGTAGTCAAGGTTGATGATTTGTATAAATGGGTGTAATATTCAAGTAATTTGGATGTCGATGTTGAGTCAGCATTATCAGAGAGTTGTGTATGTGTGAAAAAGTGAATTCATCTTTCGATGTGGTGTATTGAGGAGAGAGTGTCGTAGGGCAGACCTATGAGATTAACCAGAACTATCATCAGGCATTAGCATATGTTATTCTTGCAGTTTATCTTTATCGGATTGTAATTTGAATATCTTTGTAAGGTAGTGAGCCTTCCCTAAGGGTTGTAGCCTTATGGGTCATTATATTTTGAGCAGTGAGCTCTAGGCAGTGTGCCTAAATGCATATGCATTTCCCATTGTAATATTTACACATACTACTACAGAGTATCATCTCATTGTGGGTAGGTTCCCACCATGGTTTTTTCCTTGACCGAGTTTTCCATGTCAAAAATATTGGTGTTATATGTTTTGTTGTTATCTTTAGTTTTTATGTAGTTGATCAGATCTAAGATTGTGCTTAAATTATTTTTTCTGGTGAAAATTGATTCACCCCCCCTCTCAGTTTTCTTTGTTGATTTCGACAAGTGGTATCAGAGCTAGATCCTCTGAAAGAAGCTTAACCGCTTGAGGAGATCCGGGATGGAAACCTATGTGTTTGAGAAGGAGAGTCCTAGATTTGGTATAAATAATTATACTGTATGGAAGGATCAGATGGAAGTTCACTTGAAGTGTCCTGGACAAGATTATTGGAAGATTACAAAGAATGTCTACAATATTCCTCTGAATGGACCGGTTACTGCTGATGAAATTAAGGAAGTTGAACATAACATAAGAGGTAAGGTGGAGACTGAGACATGGTTGAATATGAAGTGTTTGAGATCTGAAATAGGAGGAGCATTCACATCTGGTGAGTTTGATACATTTTGTGAGAGGAATATAATTAGAAGAAAAATATCTTCTCCTAGAAACCCTCTGCAAAATGGAGTTGTTGAAAGGAAGAACAAAACAATTTTGGATGTTGCTAGGACTATGTTGATTGAAGGAAATGTTGTACAAACCTTTTGGAAAGAAGATGTTAGCACTATTGTTTACACATTCAACTAGGTGCATATAAGAGGTGATTCTGGTAAGACTCGTTATGAGCTATGGTTTGGTCATGTTCCTATAGTTAGATATTTCAGAGTTTATGGAAGTAAATTTATATCAAGAGAGATGAGGATATAGGGAAGTTTGATGCAAGATGTGATGAAGTAATATTCTTGGGATATTATACTAAGAGCAAGGCATACCAATGTTACAATAAGAGGTTGAAGAAGATAGTAGAAAGTGAAAATGTGAAGGTTGATGAATGTCATGGGAAGCAGATTAGAGAATGTAGATATGAGATTGATGATCAGGATATTGTTTCTAAGCCTACACAAACTAAGATCTTAAAGCAGAATGATCTAGTAGAGACAATTAATCCGGATATTGTTGTATTTGATGAAGTTGGGATTTTGTAAAGGTACTGTTGATAGTAACTTATACTTTAAAGTTAAGAATGATAACATTTTGATTGTTGAAGTGTTTGTGGATGACATTATTTTTGGAAGAGATGATGATTTGAGTATGAAGTTTGTTGATGATATACAAAAGGAATTTGAGATTTCTATGATAGGTGAGATGAAATTCTTCTTAAGATTATAGATTACACAGACTAGTAAAGGCATTTTAATTTCTCAATCTAAGTATGTGAAGGAACTATTGAAGAAATTTTGGTTAGTTGATTCTAAACCTGTTGGAACTCCTATGGTGATTGGATGCAAGTTTTCTAAGCAAGATGAATCTAAGAAAGTTAATCAAACCTTGTACAGATCTATGGTTGGTGGATTATTGTACTTAGCTCAGACTAGACCGGATATTATGCATGTTGTTTGGCTTTGTGCCATATTTTAAGCTAATCCTAAAGAGACTCATGTTACTGCTGTGAAGAGGATTTTCAGATACTTGAAGGGGACTGTTGACTATGGTTTATGGTATCCAAAGAATGATGATTTCATGTTATGTGCCTATACTGATGCTGATTGGGTAGGTGATGTAGATTACCAAAAGAGTACTACCAATGGAGCTTTATTTTTGGGGAAGAAGTTGTATTCATGGGCAAGTAAGAAACAAGATTCTATATCTCTATCTACTACTAAAAATGAATACAATGTTGCTACTAGGAACTATACTCAAGTAGTTTGGATGAAACAGATGTTGAAGGAAATTAGAGTTGTGTATGATGAGCCTACTATTATTTATTGTGAAAATTCAAGTGCTATTAATATTTCCAAGAATTTCATACTGCACTCTAAAACAAAGCATATATCAATTAAGTATCATTTCTTGAGGGAAAAAATCAGTGATGAGGAAGTTAAACTGGAGTATGTATCAACAAAGGATCAGATTGTAAATATTTTCACCAAGCCTTTGCTTGCAGATACATTTATTTATTTGAGAGACAAGTTAGGGGTCTCTACCCCTCCTGATGAGAAGTAGGTGCATTGCGATGCATCAATCCGGTGGACTTCACAGTCTTATCTTCTTATCTGGGTTGATGAGTTGGTTCTACCACTCAACTAGGGTAGTCAGTATGTTGTTTAGATTTGTGAGTTTATCCTAAGGGGGAGAGTTTTTACTTCTTAGAGGGAGAGTTTATCTGGTTTGGGGAGAGAAGCTTGATCTGTTTATGTCTTTTGCATTGTTATCAAAGGGGAAGAGAAGCATATGAAAACTACCTTATCTTTGGAGCTTTATGTGCATGATCTTAGGGGGAGTTTGTTGGAGTTTGCTAGTGTTGATTTATTCCTTTGCATTGATTGTTTACTTCCTTATCTTTGGAGCTTTATGTGCATGATCTCAGGGGGAGTTTGTTGGAGTTTGCTAGTGTTGATTTATTCCTTTGCATGGATTGTTTTTCACATTCATATGTTGCCATCAATGCTAAAGGGGGATGTTGTTGGATATTATTGCTGCTAGGATATGTTGTCATTGATGTCAACATATAACTGTGTTTTGGTGTTGCCGAGAGCTGTTTGGTGATCCGGTATTTGCAGTAAGTTGATCTGGTTGGTTTATTTGTTAGCTATGTTGAATCAACTAGAGATACTACATTCTTTATTGATTCCATGATGCTATGTGATGATTTGATCAAGTTGAGGATTTCGGTATGGAGACTGGTTTTTAGTGTTCAATGTTACAGTGTTCTAGTGTTTGATCTGTTGTGCTCCGGTATGATCATATCTTGTATTGTGGATTTGGGATAGTGTTTGGAATGTTCATGTGTATCTTCATTTCAGCTGGTTTGTGATTTGATGCTCCACAAGCTATCTTTCTTGTCTAAGTTGTTGTTGTTTAGTGTTCTTGAGTGCTAGCGTGATGATCGGTGAAGATTTGAATAAGTGGTGTTGGTGTAGCTATTGCAGATGGTTCTAATGTGCTTGTTGGTGTTTCCTAATCATGTCCTATTTGTTCTGATGGTCCACATTGATCATTGTGTGTTTTCTTGATGATCTTATGTGTCCGGTGATATTCTTTGTGTTATGTGGTATTTTTGGTGGTGTAATGTGTTGCCATTGATCTTGGCAAGATTTTTGGTGGTGGTACGTTTTTGAGTAGTTGATTTGGGTCCATGCTATATTTTTTATGAAATTTTATTGGTCTGGTGGTTTATTTATGTATCGTGTGATGTAATTTTGTAATTAGGTGTTGAGGGTTTGGTCGACCTTGTAGTCAAGGTTGATGATTTGTATAAATGGGTGTAATATTCATGTAATTTGGGTGTTGGTGTTGAGTTTGCATTATTAGAGAGTGGTGTATGTGCAAAAAAGTGAATTCATCTTTCGATGTGGTGTATTGAGGAGAGAGTATTGCAGGGCAGACCTACGAGCTTAACCAATGTTGTCATCAAGCATTAACAGATGCTATTCTTGCAATTCATCTTTGTCGGATTGTAGTCTGAATATCTTTGTAAGGTAGTGAACCTTCCCTAAGGGTTGTAGCCTTCCGGGTCATTGTATTTTGAGAAATGATCTCTAGGTAGTGTTCTTGAATGCATGTGCATTCGCCATTGTAATATTTACACATACTACTGCAGAGTATCATCTCATTGTGGGTAGGTTTCCACTGTGGTTTTTCCCTTGACCGGATTTTCCATGTCAAAAAAATTGGTGTTATGTGTAGACACCTAAAATTAACATTTGATTAATTTAAGCCTATCAACATAATTAATTAACTTAAATGTGTTATCCTTATTCCTCTCAGAATCAATTAAATCTAATTTAATTAATCATGTCACTATAGTCCAATAATTAATTTAGCAAATAAATTAATTTATCCTATTCTTATAAAGTCCTCTCAATAATTATTTCCTCTAGAACCCACTCAGTTAATTAATTCTAATTAATTAACCTAGTCATGTGATTCCTACAAATCACTTTTCCTAATCCCACTCAACCTAATTAATCCTCCTTGAATCTCTCATAATCATGATTATCATTATTTTCCAATTTTTAATTCCCACTCATGTCACATCAAACTTTGAATCTCTCAAAGAAATTCAAATTTCTTTGAATCCCTCAATGCATCCTTATTTTGGAAATTTTAATTCCTCAAGTTTGAAATTCAAATTTCTCCTCCCTTTTTCCAAAAGAATTTAATATTCCTGTTTATTTTCCCAAGGCACCCTTGATTCATACCTTCTATCCAAAATCAATCTCAACCCTTCATAATCAAATCAATCTTAGCCCTCCATTGGCCTTCTCCAATCTATAAATTGGAGCCAATTATCCTCACAAAAGGATCCACTTCTCATGCATCCTCTTCTAATCTTTACTCAAATCCAATAATCTAATAATCCATCAATCCACTTACCTTGTTGAGCACAAGGAGAGAAATCCACATTCACTCATCTCTCTCCAACTCTCCATTTGTCAAACTTTGGAGCTAGCAAAGTTTGTGGAGGCAAGGAGGACAAGGAAGAACTACTTGCAATGGGAGCTTCATGAGTATACTTATGTTTTATTTTGTTTTCATGATGTTCTTGTTCAAATATTTCTTGATATCTCATTTAAATGTTTTTTGTGTTTATTGAATACTAATCAGGCACTAGCCATCTTATTGTGAGACATTTTGGCACGCTCGGTGGGACCCACGTCCCAAATTTAACAATTTTTTGAGTTTTTTGTGAAGTTTTTTTTGTAGGAATTACGCTTTAGCATGAGCGCACGCGCATCAGTGTGAGTGTTTCTGGATCAGCGCGAGCACCTGTCAATCAACGCGAGCACCTCGGGTTTAGTGGGACCACAGGAAAAATTCAAAAAATAATAATTGGCGGCTCTATATTTCAGTGCGAGCGCCTCGGCTTCAGCGCGACCGCTCTGCCCATTCTTCCATCTCCTCATTCTTCTTCTTCTATCTATCTTCTATTTCTTTTATGTTTCTGTTTCAGCGCGATAGCGCTGTGATTAGCGCGAGCATTTTTGTAAAAATTCAAATTTGAAATTTTTAGGCGCTAACTCTAGTTGTATCAACGTGAGTGCCCGCATTTCAGTGCGTGTCTGCGCATCAGCACGAGTGCCTGCTAATCAACGCGTCTGCATTTTTTTCATTTCCTGTTGTCTGCTCTATTTAATTTTAATAATCTATCTGTTTAGCATGACTGCTCACGCATCAGCGCGACTGTCTGCAAATCAGCACGTCCATGAAATTTATTCTATTTTTTGGCCATATCTGCTTCATCTTCACTCCATTTTCCTCCAAAATCCACTAGATCCCTCGCAATTCCATTTTACACATTTCCTTCCTTGGGTGCCTTATCCCAAATTCCACTTTTTGATGCCCGAAATCCCACATTCCTCTATTTTTAGGGTTTGCCATAACTCCTTCCACTTTTATCCAATCACCTCCAAATTTTCCCATATTGTCCATCTCCAACTTTTGCTTCTTTGTCCCTCTTGGACAAATTTTTCCATTCCTTCACCTCTCCTCCAAAATCCCCATTTTATGCTTGCCTATCAGTTGGAAAGTGGCAAAAATATAGTCAAACCCCATTTACCCATCAAAGTTTCCTCCAAATCCACATTTGTCATTAGTAGAAATTTTTTTATTCATGTTTTTCTACTTATTCCTAAAAAATCAAAAAAAAAAATATTTTGGTCATTTTGTTGTCTTTTGCAGGATGCTTGTTGAAGACTTAATTTTCAAACTACTAATCCACTTTTTTGCAGGTTGCCTAAGAAAATCTGACCAAACATTGTGTTTTTCTTAATTATTTTATTCTAGGCACCTAGATCTAATTAAAGGTAAAAGAACTCTTGCTTTTTGTGTTTGAGGAAAGTGTAGAGGTAGGAGAGTATGCTCTGGTCTACATAGACAATTAGAAATCCTGACCCTCAAACCTTTTCTTGTTTGATTGCATGCTTACCCTTAGCGGGCCTACCCTCCCAACTTACCTTTGAGAAGGTAAGAGGAGAATGACCCAAGTGAGTACACCCGGACCTGGGGGTTCCCAACTCACTATAATAAATAGGCCATTGACTACGAAAGGGTCAATGGTTGGGGCTATATGAGAGTTCACTCTCACATTGGGTGCTTCGTAAGATCCTAGAGATCTCAATCACGCTTGCGTGACTACTAAGTTCTTGGTACTTTTTGGGGCTATAGGCCTCAATTGCGCTTGCGCAACTGCGAAGGGTAGCTCCTAACGGGAAGACTTACTAAACACCTTGTGCATAGTGGCCAAAAAACCTTCTAGTCATTGGTGCAGAAGGTCGGACCTCCGAAGCCGCCCATATTTTTATGGCCCTTAGAAGAGACACAAAGTTCGCCATGAGGAGTTTTCATGGGAATTGATGCTTGGCTGCCCTAAGAAGTGAGTGCCGTGGATGGGAGCTAGTGGGGTCAAGCATCTAAGTGTCCGCTCTAGGTAAGCATAGCTGGGAAACCAATTGGGATCCATTGACTATTGTCTTTTCTTTCCATAGGATATATTGTGAATGAGCATGAGTGTCTTGTGAGTCTAACTTCTCTTGACCATTGTGTTTTCTTTACTTGACATCTCTTGCCAAGTCCATCCCCCACAACCAATAAATCATCCATCTTTCCAAATTCCATATTGCCATCATCAAATCTTCAAATCCATTTTTATCTATCCAAGAAATTCTCCAATCTCCAATCCACTTTCATCCATTCAAACAATCATCCTTCCTCAAATAATATTCATTCTTCCTCTAATCCAATCAAATCTCCAAAATTCCAATCAATCCGAATTCCAATCCAAATCCAAATCAAATTCCAATCCAAATCCTAATCCAAATCCAAATTCCAAATTCCAAATCCAAATCCAAATCAAATCAAATCCAATCAATCCAAATCAAATCAAATCTAGATCCAAATCAAATTCCAATCTAAAACCTAATCCAAATCCAAATTCCAAATTTCAAATCCAAATCCAAATCAAATCAAATCTAATCAATCCAAATCAAATCAAATCCAATCAATCCAAATCAAATCCAATCCAAATCCGATCAAACCAATTCCAATCCAAATCAAAATCCAATCCAATCCAATCAAATCCAACCTAATCCAACCCAATTCAATCCAATCCAATCCAATCCAATCCAGTCAAATCAAATCCAATCAAATCAAAACCAACTCAATCCAATCCATTCAATCAATCAACTAATCCAATCAAATCAAGTCCTAATCCAAGGACCATTCCAATCCAATCAAGTCCTAATCCAAGGACCAATCCAATCAAACTAATCCAATCAAATCAAATCCAATCCAAATCTAATCAAATCTAATCCATCATTATTCCAAGCTAAGTCCTGATCCATCATCATTCCAAGCCAAGTCCTAATCCTCATCTTCATTTAACATCAACTTCTAATCCTTCACTTTCAACATGACTACCCATAATTTCAAAGCTTGGTATGAGAAGATGCACATGGAAATTCATGAACCTGCCTACCAAGTTAATCCCATAATCTCCCACTCTCCCATCATACATTCATCCATCCCACCTCAACATATTACACCCAATCTCAATCTATACCATATTTCTTATCCTTCCTCTACCTTCGACAAGGGAAATCCATCTTATCCCCCATCCATATCTCCATCTTATTCCCCATCCATATCTCCATATTACCCCTCATCCACATACTCGTCTAATCAAATAAGTATACCTCCATCTCCTCCCCCATCTACATCCCAATCCCCATCCTTCTACAACACATACATTACCTCTACTCCCCATCCAAACCCTTTACTATGTAGTCCTCCAATCATTAATCTTAATCCTCCATCTAATCCTAATCTATCCAATTCCAACCCTAATACTAATCCTCCATATAAACCCAATCCTAATCCTCCATCTAATCCTAATCCTCCAAAATCCATATTGTCCACGTCCTCCAAATCCATCATCCATAATCTTATCCAAGACATGCTAGCAAAGGAGACAAAATCCTCACCTCAAAGAAAAGTGGCCAAGTCTCCTCAAGTCCTCCATCCACCCCAATCACCTCCACCTCAAAACAAATCCCAATCCCCCACACTTAATGATACCCCCATTTCTCCATCTACTCACATCAAAGCTTTCATATCTTCCTGCATCACACAATCCCCACAACTCCAAACATGCCAAAAGCTTGTTCCAAAGCATGCTACTATAGAAACCTCTCCATCTCATGATGCATCTCCCTTCACTCCATCTAATGATCCCATTCCCTCCACTCCCTCTCATTATCATATGATTCCTCTATCATCGCATGATCCTCTTCCATCTCATGATCCAATCACCCCTCCTGCTCCATCTCATGATAATCTCTCTAGTCAAGATCAAAGTATCCCTTCATCTCCATGTCATGATCCCAATCCATCTACACTTGAAAATAATTATTTTAGTTATTTTTAATTCCTCACATAATTAATCCTAATTCTGATCATGTCTTATACAGGATGAATCCTTCCTGAAACTAGATGCTCTGATCATGTCTTATATAGGATGAATCCTTCCTGAAACCAGACGTTGTGATCAATCATGTCTTATACGGGATGAATCCTTCTTGAAACCAAATGCTCTGATCATGTCTTATATAGGATGAATCCTTCTTAAAACCAGACATTGTGATTAATCATGTCTTATACAAGATGAATCCTTCCTGAAACCAAATGCTCTGATCATGTCTTATATAGGATGAATCCTTCTTGGAACCAGACATTGTGATCAATCATGTCTTATACAGGATGAATCCTTCCTGAAACTAGACGCTTTGATCATGTCTTATACAGGATGAATCCTTCTTGAAACTAGACGTTGTGATCAATCATGTCTTATATAGGGTGAATCCTTCCTGAAACTAGACTCTTTGATCATGTCTTATACAGGATGAATCCTTCCTAAAACCAAACGCTCTGATCATGTCTTATACAGGATGAATCCTTCCTAAAACCAGATGGTGTGATCAATCATGTCTTATACACAATTAATTATTTTTAATTCCTCCCATAATTAATTATGTTAATTCAAATTCTCCTCAATATTAATTAAATATAATTAATATTGTCGCTCAGGTGTAAACCCCTCATCCCCTTGCACTCTACACTTGGGGGAAAGCTTCATCCACACAATTCTCCCATCCATCTACATCATATCTAAGTCTATTCTCCTATCCTATCTTTGATCTTTACTATCCTATCCATATCCTCAATCTCATATCCCTCATCCTATCAAAATAAATCCTCCATTCCTATCTTTCATCTTGATATATAAGAGGCAAAATAATGTATATGCATGCATGATTTGGAGCATTCAAGCCTTAACCCTCTACCATCCATATCCATTGCACATTATCTTTCAAACTCATACATCTTTATCCACCATTCTTGCATCCTTGATTCCATTACCTCTAGTGTGGGGCATTGCACTCCCTTGCAGTATAGTCCTTGGGTCTCGATCACCCTACCCTCCATCCTTTATTCCTCCATATCTTATCCATATCCATCCACTCCATCCACCTATCTCCTATCCAAACAATAACTCCCTCCTTCCATCCATCCTTTTACCAATGCTTGGTTCTCCCTTGTCATTGGTTCCATTCAATCAAATCCTATCCACCAATCCACCCCATCCAATCCAATTTCCAATCCAATTTTTAATCTAATCCTATCTTAGCCAATCATATTCGCCATCTCTTCCAATTCAATCAATAATCCCTTCCCCAATCCAATCCTATTCAATCATCCATCCCCCCTTTCATCCTATCTAATCATGTATATTTCTTCCAGTCCTATCCAATCCATCAAACTGATCTTTCCCCATCTACCTGAGCTTGCACTAACTTGTGCCTAATCCAAGCACCCATCCATACTTTGTTAATCAAATCCAAGCAACAATCCTCTCATCTACAGATCTTGCACATCCAACTTGTCTTTTGTCATTCATCAATCAATCCATCACCTACCCATCGGGATATATCATTCCCTAGTCCAATAGTTTATCCAAATCCATATCCTACTCTTGGCAAGAGATATCAGTTGGTCATGTTCATGTTGTTTGCATGCTTGAGATTTTCAATTTGTTTTCATCTTGTGTCCCAGGACTATACTTGTTCAGGACTGCCTTGATCATCCTATATCTTGGTATGTCTTGGATGGTGTATAATGGGGCATAGTTTTCATGGCATGGTGTGTTTGAAGGTCTTCCTTGTATAAACCGACAACCCTGCATTAGTGTTTATCAACACCTGCATGATTGTGTGCAAGGCATTCCTGTTTGACTGAGCATCAGTCCATGCCTCGGATCTTCATATCATCCTGGTTCTTATAATCAGTGGTGTAGACTATCCATGGCAATATCAAATCTAGGTTTGATCTTTATACTTTCTCAACAAGAAATCCAATCCATCTATTATTTCTTTGTCTCATTTCATTCACAACACTCCAACTCATCCTACTTCCCTCTTTCATTATCTTCATCCTTTCATCACTTATTCTTCTAATTCCTTTTTGAGAGCACACTCATGTTCTTCGATCCCGCACATCCTCTTGAGGGGGCATACCACTGCTTCCTCGTCATCCTTCCCCCTCATCATTCTTCCTCATCTTATGACTGGGGCATCGTGCTACTAGTCCTTATCCTTTTCTTCATCTTATGACTGGGGCATCATGCTACTAGTCCTTATCCTTTTCTTCCACTATGTTTTATTCTTTGATATAACATCATTTCATGACGCTATATCAAAGAGGGGCAAAATGTAGACACCTAAAATTAACATTTGATTAATTTAAGCCTATCAACATAATTAATTAACTTAATTGTGTTATCCTTATTCCTCTCAGAATCAATTAAATCTAATTTAATTAATCCTGTCACTATAGTCCAATAATTAATTTATCAAATAAATTAATTTCTCCTATTCTTATAAAGTCCTCTCAATAATTATTTCCTCTAAAACCCACTCAGTTAATTAATTCTAATTAATTAACCTAGTCATGTGATTCCTACAAATCACTTTTCCTAATCCCACTCAACCTAATTAATCCTCCTTGAATCTCTCATAATCATGATTATCATTATTCTTCAATTTTTAATTCCCACTCATGTCACATCAAACTTTGAATCTCTCAAAGAAATTCAAATTTCTTTGAATCCCTCAATGCATCCTTATTTTGGAAATTTTAATTCCTCAAGTTTGAAATTCAAATTTCTCCCCCCTTTTTCCAAAGGAATTTTATATTCTTGTTTATTTTCCCAAGGCACCCTTGATCCATGTCTTCTATCCAAAATCAATCTCAACCCTTCATAATCAAATCAATATTGGCCCTCCATTGGCCTTCTCCAATCTATAAATTGGAGCCAATTATCCTCACAAAAGGATCCACTTCTCATGCATCCTCATGCTGCTCTATTCTCCTCTCATCCTCTTCTAAATCCTCTCTCAAATCTATCAAATTCATAATCCATCACTCAAATCCAACAATCCAATAATCCCTTAATCCATCTTGTTGAGCACAAAGGAGAGCATTCCACATCACAAGTAATCAAAGGAGCACATCAAGTGGAGCATCATCAAAGGGTGCATTCACTTCATCAAGCTCAATCTGAGGGAGAGGTAAAGATAGAAAGGTAAAAAGCATTATTTTCATATTTTTATGTGGTCTTATGCATGCTTCATGTTCTTATGCTTTTAGTGTTTTATTTGTATGCTAACCACCACTAATCCACCTTATTGGCTTTTCCCCTCTTCATTATGTGTTTTGTTTTTATCTTTCTTTTTGATGTAGTTGATCAGATCTAAGATTTTGCTTAAATTGTTTAATCTGGTAAAAATTGATTCACCCCCACTCTTAGTTTTCCTTATTGTTGCCAATAATAACATGAAATCATCATTCTTCAGATACCACAAAACATAGTTAACTATCCCCTTCAAGTATCTAAAAATCCTCTTCATGGTAGTAACATGACTTTCTTTAGGATCAACTTGAAATCTTGCATAAAGACAAACAACATGCATAATATCTGGTCTAGTCTGAGTCATATATAATAGTCGACCAACCATAGATCTATACAAGGTTTGATTAACTTTCGGATATTCATCTTGCTTAGTCAGCTTGTGCCTAGTCACCATAGGAGTTCCAACAGGTTTGGAGTCATCTAACCCAAACTTCTTCAACAATTCCTTCACGTACTTAGATTGAGAAATGAAAATGCCTTTAACAGTCTGTGTAATTTGCAATCCTAATAAGAATTTCATCTCACCTATCATAGAGATCTCAAACTCTTTTGTCATATCATCAGCAAACCTCATACTCAAATCATCATCTCTAAAAAAATGTCATCAAGAAAAACTTCAACAATCAAGATGTTATCATTATCAACCTTAAAGTATAAATTATTGTCAGTAGTACCTTTTCAAAATCCCAACTTCATCAAATACTTGTCCAATCAAGCATACCAAGCTCTAGGGGCTTGTTTAAGTCCATACAATTGTTTCTTCAATCTGCATACCATGTCTCCTTCACTTGATAATGAAAACCCATCCGGTTTCTCAGTGTAGACTTCCTCTTCAAGATCACCATTTAAAAAGATTGACTTTACATTCATTTGATATACCTTGAAATTCTTATAAGTAGCATATGCAAGTATTAATCTAACAACTTCAATTCTAGCTATCAGAGCAAAAGTCTCCTCATAATCAACTCCTTCCATCTGTAAGCATCCTTTACATACCAATGTTTCTTTGTTTCTAACCACTTCACTGACTTCATTTAGTTTATTTCAAAATACCCATTTTGTACCAATCACATTCTTGTCTTTTGGTCTCAAAACAAGCTCCCATGTATTATTCTTCTCAATCTTATTCAACTCTTCTTCCATAGCATTTATCTAATTCTCATCTTTACAAGCTTCAACAACATCTTTAGGTTCAATCTTGGAAATCAAACATATTTCTTCAGCAACATTCCTTCTCCTAGTCATCACACCTTTATTTTTATCACCAATAATATGATTTTCTGAATGATTTAATCTCACATACCTCAGTGTCTTTGGATTATTCTGATTCTTAGGTTATTGAACTTCTTCACCAACAACAAGAATATTCAGATTAACTCTTTCTCCTAGATCATTTTGTTTCTCATTAGTCACTTGTTTTGAAATGATATCCTGATCATCAAACTCATATCTGCATGCTTTGATCTTCTTTCCATGACATTCGTCAACCTTCACATTTGCACTTTCCACTATCTTCTTCAACATCTTATTGTAACACCAGTAGGAACTGTTCTTAGTAGGATAACCCAGGAAGATTCCTTCATCACATCTTACATCAAAATTTCATATATTCTCATCTCTTTTAATATAACATTTGCTTCCAAAAAGTCTAAAATATCTAACTGTCGGAACATGACCAAACCATAACTCATAAGGAGTCTTACTGGAATCACCTTTTATATGCACCCGGTTGAATGTGTATACAATAGTGCTAACAACTTCTCCCAAAAGGTCTTCGCAACATCTCCTTCAATCAACATAGTCCTAGCATCATCCAAAATAGTTTTGTTCTTCCTTTCAACAAATCCATTCTACCGAGGGGTTCTAGGAGCAGATAATTATCTTCTAATTCTATGTTTTTCACAAAATGAATCAAACTCATCGGTTGTGAATTATCCTCCTTTGTTAGATCTCAAACATTTTAGTTTCAATCTCATCTTTGTCTCCACCTTAGCTTTGAATATCTTGAATTTCTCTAGTGTTTATGATTTCTCCCTTAGAAAAGTAACCCACATCATTCTAGAGTAGTCATCAATCAACAACATGGGATATTTGTCACCCTGCACACTTCTCACTCTTGTAGGACCACACAAATCAATATGTACAAGATCTAATAATCCATTAGATGTATACTTCTTACTCTTAAATCAAATTCTTGTTTTCTTTACCAACTGACATTCTTTACATACCAAATTAGTAGGTTTCACAATTTTAGGCAAATCTCTAACAGCTTGAGTAGAACTTATCTTAATCATGCAGTCAAAATTAACATCAAACAACCTTCTATGCCACAACCAACTTTCATCTATTTGATCAATCAAACAAATTTTCTCATTGGCATTCAAGTGAAAGATATTACCTTTAGTCTTAGTTCCTGATGCAATCTCTATATCAAAGGCATTCAGAATCTTGCATTTACCATTTTTGAATTGCAAATCATATCCCTTATCAACCATATGTCCAACACTCAAAAGATTGTGCTTCAAACCTTCAACATATAAGACATCATCAGTATTATGCTTACCATAAAAGGAAATAGAACCTTTACCATGAATTGCACAAGCTTTATCATCACCAAATCTTACTATACCACCATTATACTTCTCCATATTCACAAATTTACTTTTATCACTTGTCATATGATGTGAACAACCACTGCCAATTACCCATTCATCTTTCTCTTCAATCTTAGCAGGCAAAGCTTTCTCCTCAACAATGCAGCTTGTAGAATTCACTGGTACCCGATCATCTTCCTTGATAGCAATAAATGCAAATTCATCTTCTGAATTCACTAACTCTTAATCTATTACACCTTCATCAGCAACATAATAACATTTCTTCTGATATTTTTACTTTTGGTTGGGCTTATAGGGATTATCATACTTATCATGTCTCTCATATCTATCATTCTTATCAAATTTATCATGCTTATCATACCTTGACATTATTTTAGGACACCTAGAAGAAAAATATCATATCTTATTACAAGAAAAACATTTCAAAGGTAACTTTCCATCATACTTACTGGCTCCCTTAGGCAATCTTTGAGAAATAAGTGCATCAAGCTCTTCCAACTCTCTTTCATGTTCTTCCATCTCTCTCATTTATTTTTAATATCTGGAAACCCTAGATGAAATTTCTTCCAGACCATACTTCTGCTTCCCAAATACAGAGGCTTTAAATGCAGTCTTAGATTTACCAAGTGACTCTCCAAATTCACTCAATCAAAAGAAACAAGTTTACCAACCAACATGTCACTTATCACAGTAGTCTCAGTCTGAATCTCATCAATAGCAGCAACTTTAGATTTGTAAGTAGGAGGCAAGGATCTTAGCACTCTAACAACAATCTCATCTTCTTCAAGAGTTCCACCGACACATTTGATGTTCATGACAAGTTCATTCACCATAGCCATAAGGGATGATGTATTCTCATCTTCTCCCATTTTCAACATCTCATACTTTCCCTTCAAACTCTGTAGTTTAGCAACTTTGACATGTTTATCTCCTTCATACAAGGTCTCTAACTTTTCCCAGATCTCATGTGCAGTCTGCAAACCCATCACATTAGTAATATTTGAATCAGTTAGGTCACTTATTAATTCCTCTTTAGCTCTTATGTTTTGTTCAACATCCTTGATCTCATTTCCAGCAACCAGACCATTCTAAGGAACAATGTAGGCATTCTTTGTAATCTTCCAATAATCTTCTCCAAGGCACTTCAAATGACACTCGATCTAGTCCTTCCATATAGTGTAATTACTTCCGTCAAATCTCAGACTCTCTTTCTTGAAAACATAGGTTGCCATCTCAGATCACTTCAAGAAGTCAAGCTTCTTCTAGAGGATCTAGCTCTGATACCAATTGTTGGCAACAACAATGAAGGAAAACTGAGAGGGGGGGTTGAATTGGTTTTCACCAGATTAAACAATTTAAGTACAACTCCAAATCTGATCAACATAAGTAATAATAAAGATGAACACAATAATAACAACATACATAACACTAATATTTTTGATGTGGAAAACCCAGTTAAGGGAAAAACCACGGTGGGAACCTACCCACAATAAGATGATACTCTATAGAAGTATGTGAAAATATTACAATGGGGAACACACATGCATTCAGGAACACTACCGAGAGCTCACTACTCAAAATATAATAAACTAGAAGGCTAAAACCCTTAGGGAAGGTTCACTACCTTACAAGAACATTCAGACAACAATCCGGTTTAGATGAACTGAAAGAATAACATCTCCAAATGCCTGATGATAGTTCTGGTTAAGCACAATTATCTTCCTTGCAACACACTTTGTTCTAAACTTCACATCGAAAGATAAATTCACTTGATCGTACATACACCACTCTCTGATAATGTAGACACAACATCTATCCACCAATTACATGAATATAACACCTATTTATATAAATCATCAACCTTGACTATAAGGATGGCTCAACCCTTAACACCTAATTACAAAATTATATCACACGATACATAAATCAACCATTGAACCAATACAATGCCATGATGACATACCATGGACCCAAATCAACTCCATCGAACATGCAACACCACCAAAAATCTTGCCAAGATCATTCACAACATGCTACACCACCAAAAAATGTTACATAACATGAAGAACATCATTGGACCCATAAGATCTTCAATAACATGCACAATGATTAATTTGGACTAGAAAAACAAATAGGACATGATTAAGAAAACACCAACAATAACATTAGAACCATCTATAATAGCTGCACCAACACCACTTAATCAAATCTCCATTGATCAACACATTGATACTCAAAAACACTCAACAACAACAACTGGGACTAGAAAGATAACTTGTGGAGCACAAAATCATGAACCATATGAATTAAAGATACACACAAACATCCCAAACACTCTCCCAAATCCGCTGCTCAAGATATAATCATTCTGGAGCACAACAAATCAACTACTAGAACACTGCAACAATGAACACTAAAAAACCAATCCTCATACCGGAATCCATAACTCGATCAAATCACCACATATCATCATGAAATCAATATTGAATTAAGTATCTCTAGTTGATTCAACATATCAAATAGATAAACCAACCTGATCAACTCCCTGCAACCATCGAAACACCAAAACAATTCTTTCTAATATAGGAACACATGAATATGTTGACATCAATGACAACAACATATCCTAGCAGTAGCAATATCCAATAGTATTATCACAAATGATTGAGATTGGTACATCAAACATCACACCAATATCCTTTAATGTTTGTTTCATCTAAAGTATCTAAGTGCAACATGATGCGGCTACAATGTACTCATCTTCTATAGGTGATAAAGATACAAAATATTGGTTTTTACTTAACCATGCAACTAGCTAGGAGCCAAGGAAAAATGCTCCACCGTTGGTACTCTTCTTGTCATCAACACTTCTTGCCCAATCTGCATCAGTATAAGCTTTTAGAGTAAATTCTAATCCTTTGGGATGCCAAAGTCCAAAATAAAATATCTAAATATCCTCTTTACTGCAACACCATGCGACCCTTTTGGTTCTTGTTGAAACATGGCTGCAAGACAAACATTGTACATGATAACTGGTCTGGTAGTAGTGAACTATAATAGTCCTCCAATCATTGATCTATACTTGCTTGCATCAGTCTTAGGATATTTGTCACCATTAGTCAACATGGATCTAGTAGTCATAGGAGTACATATCAGTTTAGAATTCTCCAATCCAAAAAATTTCAACAAATCTCTAACATACTTTGACTGAGAAATAAAAATACCTTTACTATTATAATTTACTTGCAATCCAAGAAAGAAATTCAACTCACCAATCATAGACATTTCAAATTCCTTTTGCATCTCAACAAGAAAATTCTTGCATGTATCATCATTTCCTTCAAATATTGTGTTATCCACATATACAACGACAATTAGGATCTTTTCTGATTCAATTTTGAAGTAAAGATTGTTATCAAGAGACCCTTTTAGAAAACCTTGATTCAGTAGACAATTTTCCATTCTTCCATACAAATCTCTAGTTGCTTGCTTCAACCCATACAACACCTCCTTTAATTTGCAAATAATATTAAGATCGTCTGACAACTTAAATCTTTCTGATTGTTCAATGTAGGTCCTTCTTCTTTCGATTCCCCATTCAAAAAATGTTGACTTCACATCCATCTAATAAACTTTGAAATCTTTACATGCTGAGAAATCCAAAAACATCCTAATAGCCTCCATTCAAGCAACAGAAGCATATGTCTCTTTAAAAAATTCTTTCAACCTATGTGTATCCTTTGCATACCAATCTTGCTATATTTCTCACTACATGACCATCTTCATCTACCTTATTCTGGAACACCCATTTTGTTCCAATAACATTCTTATCTGCTGGTCTAGGGACTAGTTCCCAAATCTATTTTTTCTCAATCTGATCTAGCTATTCCTTCAAAGCCTTCATCCAATTTTGATCTTTACAAGATTCTTAAACTATCTTAGGTTTAGTTTCAAAAAGTGAACATAATAGAACTTTCTCTTCAGTAGCTTTACTTCTTGTAATTACACCTCTGTTCTTATCTCCTATAATTTGATTCTCATAATGATTCTTTTACACATACCTCAAGGTTTTAGATGCAATTGTCGGGGCAACCAAAGTTTCTTTCTACTTATCTTCTTCTCTTCTCTTCTCCTCTTCTTTGCCTATAGACTTATTTGATTCATATCATGCTTGTATTTCCAAGTCTTTAGAACAAAAATCATCAACCTTCACATTTGCACTTTCAACCATTTTACTCAATCTCTTGTTATAACATTGGTAAGCCTTTCTCTTTGTAGAATAACCTAGAAATATACCTTCATCAGCTCTTGTATCAAACCTTCCAAGATTTCCTTCATCTCTCTGGATATAACATTTTCTTCCAAAAACTTTGAAATACTTCACAGATGGAATCCTTCCATTGCATAACTCATATAATGTCTTCCCATATTTCTTCCTGAATAGAACTCTATTAAGGGTATATATAATAGCATGTATTTCTTCTCTACAGTAAACTTCCAGTAGATTTACTTCTTTGATCATATTTCTTTCTGCCTCTTGAATAGTCTTGTTCATTCTTTCCACTACACCATTATGCTGAGGTGTCCTAGGAGCAGATAAATGTCTTCTAATTCCATATTTATCATAAAAAGTATCAAATTCATCAGAAACAACTCTCCTCCTTTATTTGATCTTAATCACTTGATTCTTCTATCGACTTTATTTTCAACTCTAGTTTTGAATATCTTAAACTTTTCTAATGCCTCTAATTTTTCTCTTAGAAAAGCAACCCAAGTCATTCTAGAATGATCATCTATTAAGAGCATAAAATACCTCTCACCTTGTAAACTCCTTGTTCTGGTCAGACCGCATTGGTCTGTGTGTACCAAATCCAACAATCTGGCAGAAGATTTTTCCTTTCCTCTTAATGTTCCCTTTTTCTATTTTCCCACTTGGCATTCTTTGAAAACACTATTATCTGGTTTAGTCGGTCTTGGTAAATCTCTCACAGCTCTTGTCAAACTAATCTTCACCAAATTGTCAAAATTCATGTGACACATCCTCTGGTGCTAGAGCCAAGTTTCATTGATTTGAGATAATAATAAATGTCTTGTAGAAGCTTCAAATTGATACATGTTTCCATTTTTCCTCTTTTCCCTGCAGCAATGATAGTTCCAGATCTATTTCGAATCTCACAACCACCATCATGAAAAACAAAATTGTAAATTTTTTTGCATTTCTACCCAGCTCTCAAGAGATTATGATATAATCCTTTCACATAGTAAACATTGTCAATGTTGTGCTTTCCATCAAAAGTAATAGAGATAATTCCAACAATCTAAAAAATTTGATCATCTCCAAATCTAACAGATTCACCATCATACTTTTAAAGTTTTAGAAACTTACTTTTGTCACCAGTCATATGATTTTAACATCCATTATCAATCAACCATTCATTTTTATCTCTTCCAACATGTAATGTTGATGCAACAATTTCAACTACCTTAGACATCTATGTATTATTGCTAGGTTTAGATTCATCTTTTTCAACCAAGAACATGTTGGCAACAATGCAACAATGCAACAAATTGAGAGGGGGGGGTGAATCGGTTTGCACAAAAACTTACTGCAACTTAAACCACAAATCCGATCTAATAATTAATGCCTATAGTATGAAACAACACCACATCAATAACACACATAACACTAATATTTTTGAGGTAAAAAATCCAGTTAAGGGAAAAACTACAGTGGGAACCTACCCACAATGAGATAATACCCTTTTAGGAGTAAATGTAAATATTACAATGGGGAATGCACATGCATTCAAGCACACTACCTAGAGCTCACTACTCAAATAAAAAACCTAGAAAGGCTACAACCTTTAGGGAAGACTCACTGCCTTACATGAAGTCTCATTGACTTACAAAAACATTCAGACAACAATCTAGATTACATGAATTGTGAAAATAGCATATCCATATGCCTAAGTACAGTTTCGGTTAACTCACAGTTTGCTCTGCAAAACTTATGTTCTCTCCTTCACACTTTTGAAAGATCAGATCACTTGTTCACACATACAACTCCATCATACACACTCTGAAAGATAGAAAATACTTGCAGACATACATCTTACTTGATTATTACATTTATTTATACAAACCCTTAGCCTATATTTCAAGGTCTAACAAACCCTTAATACGAATAACAAAATAATAACCTCACATGCTACAACAATGTATGCAGACCAAAACAATGTTGGCTAAGACATATTCTAGACCTAAATCAATACTGCAATTATGCCTCGATCACAAATCACACGATGTACAACCACCAAGAATGTTGCATAACACGAAGAATATCACTGGACAAAGAAAATCTTCAATAACGCGCATAATAATCAATGTGGACCACCAATACACATAGAAAATGATCTAGAGATATTAACAAGCAATGTGAATTTCACCACAACAACCTTAACAACTTGAAGCACCAGAATAATCATCATCTCTCTACCAGAGCTCAAGAACATTAACATAACTAACTGTCAACCTAAAAGATTTCCTTGTGGATTTCTAAATCATGAACCAATCAAATTGAGGATACACATAAACATCCAAAACACATCCCATACATCCACAACTAAATATATATCAATTTTGGAGCAATACGAAGCATAAACCAGAATACCAAATAACACGAACAACTGAATAACAACCTCAATACTAGATCTCATAACTAAATCAAAACATCATCTAGACCTCTGCAAATGGGAATGAACAGTATACATACAACATACCAGAAACCCTTTAATCCACATCATCTCATCTACAACACACAAGCTAAAACAACTCATCCAATCAAATTGCAATACTGGAATACACAAAAGAAAAACTTTCCAACAATCGCCCCATCAACAATCTCCCCATATGTTGACATCAATGACAACATATCAGCCGATGTCCAACAATCTCCCCCTTTGGCATTGATGACAACATATGAATGTGAAAAAAAATCAATGCAAAGAAAGAAATTAACTCTCAACAATCTCTCTCAAAATCACAAGGATGAACTCCCCCTTTGACAAGCAACTCAAATCACAAATCTCAAAATTCTCTAGGGTTTTTCACATGCTTCTCTCCCGCTTTAACATCAATGACAAAAACTCGGGAATCACAATTTTCTCCCCTTTGGAAGTAGCTGTGCAAATCTGAACATCTGACCCACTGGACTCCAACACTAACTACTCCCCCTGAGTAGCTATCTCACTCATCAATCCGGATCATGTGATATCTTTGTGAAGTTCATTAGACCAATGCAAATCCATGCATCTTAGTTCTTATTAGGAGGGGAAATCGCCCCTAACTTCTCTCTAAGATACTCAAAAGTATATTTAGGCAATGGCTTCATAAAGATAGCTGCAATCTGTTCCTTTGTAGAGACATACTCCAATCTAACTTCTTTCTCATTCACCTTCTCTCTCAAGAAATGAAACTTGATTGATATATGCTTTGTTTTGGAATGCAATACTGGATTCTTTAAAATATTGATAACACTTGAATTGTCACATTATATAGCAATAGGCTCATCATAAATAACTCCTATATCCTTCAACATCTGCTTCATCCAAATTACTTGAGTATAATTTTTGGTAGTAGCAATGTATTTAGTATTTGGTAGTAGCAATGTATTTCTACAGTAGATAAAGAAATGGCATTCTGCTTCTTACTTGCCCAAGACACCAGCTTCTTACCAAAAAGAATGCACCACCTGTAGTACTTTTCTAGTCATGAACATCACCTTCCCAATCAACATCTGTAAAAGCACTCAAAGTAAAGTTATCATTCTTAGAATACCACAAACCAAAATCAACTGTCTCTTTCAAATATCTAAATATCCTTTTTATAGCAGTAACATGAGATTCCTTAGGATCATCTTGAAATCTAGCAACATGACACACAACATTCATTATATCACGTCTAGTCTTAGTCAAATACAACAAACCACCAATCATAGATCTATATCTGGTCTGATTAGCTTTCAGTGAATCATCATCTTTTGTCAGCTTACATTCAGTTACCATAGGTGTACCAACAGGTTTAGAGTCCTCAAAACCAAATATCTTCAACAATTCCTTCACATACTGAGACTGAGATATGAAAATACCTTTATCCAGCTGAGTACTTTTCAATCCCAGGAAAGAATCATTTTCGACAATCATAGACATCTCAAATTCATTTTGCATCTCTTCAGCAAATTTCTTACATAGGAAATCATTTCCTCCAAAGATAATGTCATCAACAAAAACTTCAACAATCAAAATGTTATCCTGATCAATCTTGAAATAAGATTACTATCAATAGTACCTTTATTCAATCCAAGCTTCATCAAATACTTATCCAATCTAGCATACTAGACTCTAGGGGCTTGCTTCAAACCATACAATGCTTTCTTCAACCGACAAACCATATTCTTTTCATCTATTAGTTGAAATTCATTTGGTTGCTCAATGTACACTTCTTCTTCCAACTCACCATTAAGAAAGGATAATTTCACATCCACTTGATAAACCTTAAAATATTTGTGAGCAACATAGGAAAGAAATAATCTAACAACTTCAATTCTAGCTACCAGAGCAAAGGTCTCTTCATAATCAATTCCTTCAATCTATAGATAACCTTTACAAACAAGTCTAGCTTTATTTTGGACAACTTCACCATGTTCATTCAACTTACTCCAGAATACCCATTTAGTTCCAATTACATTTTTATCCTTAGGTCTAGGAACAAGAATCCATGTATCATTTTTCTCAATTTGATTCAATTATTCTTCCATAACTTTAATCCAATTTTCATCTTTGCATGCTTCATCAACATTTTTAGGCTCAATCTAAGAAATCAAGCAAATTTCTTTAGCAAGTCTTCTCCTAGTCATTACACCTTTATTATTATCACAATTACTCTAATTTTCTAAATTATTCAAACTTACATACCTAGGAGTTTTAATATTTTCTTGAATTTTAGGCTCTGGAACTCTTTCTTCTACATTAGCATCTGCACCTTCATTCTCAAGCTTTTCTAGTGCAATCTGAACTTGGATCTGCACTTATTTTCCTTTATCTGAATTGACATCTGGATCATCAGAATCATATCTACAAGATGTAATATATCTTACATTAGCTTCATCAACCTTCACATTAGCACTTTCAACCATATTTCTCAGTCTTTTATTATAGCACCCGTGGGCCTTACTTTTTGTAGAATAACCAAGAAAGATTCCTTCATCACATCTAGTATCAAAGTTTCCAAGATCTTTATCTCTTTTGATATAGCATTTACTACCAAAAATTATGAAATATCTAACAATAGGAGCATGACCAAACCATAACTCATAAGAAGTTTTACTAGTATCACCTTTGACATCTACTCAGTCAAGAGTGTATACTATAGTACTCACAACTTCTCTCCAAAATACATGCAGAACATTTCCTTCAATCATCATGGTTCTAGAAGCTTCTTTAACTATTCTATTCTTCCTTTCTACAACACCATTATACTATGGTGTCCTAGGAGAAGATAACTATCTCTTAACTCCATGCTCTTCACAATATGCATTAAAATCACCAGAAGTGAATTCTCCATCTCTATCAGATCTTAAACACTTCAACTTCAATCTAGTCTCAATTTCAACTCTAGCCTTGAAAATCTTGAACTTCTCCAATGCTTCAGACTTCTCCCTTAAGAAGATAACCCACATCATTCTTGAATAATCATCAATCAACAACATGAAATTCATGTCACCCTACAAGCTTCTTACTCTAGAAGGACCACACAAATCAGTATGCACAAGATCCAACAATCTATTAGAATTATACTATTTTCTCTTATAAGTAACTCTTCTTTGCTTCCCTAGCTGACATTCCTTACATACTAGATTAGAAGTTTATTAACTTTGGTAGATCTCTCACTGCTTGAATAGAACTTATCCTAACCATGCAATCACAATTTACATGACACATCATTTTATGCCATAACCAACTTTCATCAATCTGAGCAATCAAGCTGCTTTTACCACCAATATTCAAGTGAAAGATATCACCATTAGCCTTTGTCCCTTATGCAATCTTAGTTCCGGAGCTACTCAAGTTCTCACATTTTCCATTCTTAAATTGCAAGTTATATCCCTTATCAAACATCCGACCAACACTCAAAATATTTGTTAGGTCCCAGAGACAACTGAGAGGGGGGAGTGAATCAGTTGTCCAATAGATTCAAGCCAAAATTAACTTAACCAAAACTTAATGCTTAATACCGGTAAACCAAACTTTATGTTGGTAGATAGTTTTATTAGTTAATTGTAGTACCGGTAAAGATTAATGCATGAAACAGAAAGACAATAACATCCACAACACATAACACATATATTTGTACGTGGAAATCCCATAAGGGGAAAAACCATGGTGGGAAGTCTTACCCACAATCATATGATACTACTGCAGATAGTATGTGTGTACAATATGGAGTCTACACATGCAGAAAGGCCAGCTGCCTAGAGCTAACTGTTGAATCACAAAATGGGAGTCACACTGACTACAATTGGATGGTTAAATCCAATGATAGTGTATTGCTCAAAATAACATATTCATATGTTGGATTCAGTACTGGTTTAGCTCTGATATGCCTTCTTCAAACCTTCCTTTAATCTTGAATGATGTCTATGTGTATAGCTCTTCTTATATTCACATATACCTTATTACAATCCTTATTCTAATACCATATCAATCTCACAAATGAGATCTTACATTTATACCATAACCTAGGACCAATTGAGTAGGTCGTCTCACTAAAGATATTACAATAAAATTGTTTACAAATGAATCAATATCTGATGCATCATGTCGGCTCAATGCATTTACAATAATAACAAATCATCTTCATAATGTGTTGTGCTGATCTAGAGTAGATATGCTTGTCAGTGCATAACCTGGACCTATTTGCCGGTAACAACAAATATGCAAACCCAAATAGACCAATGAAAAAATCACCATAACAAAGTGTCCAAATAATGTCTTCGACATAACCAAGTAGTTTTCAAGTCATTCCAAGTGTCGGTGAACAATATAACTTGGTGGTGAACCAAATATTGGTGACTGTGCATAAGTCACTGACTTGCCGGTGAACATAATCAAGAGTCTCCAAGTGCTGATAAATGTTTACAAGTGTTGACATCAATGACAAGACCATATCAACATATACAAAATCTCTTATCCAATCTTATCAGCATCTTCTTATCCAGCATAAGGGTTCATAAGTGTGAAAGTATATAAAGGGTAGGTCAACTGGTAGTCGGTAGATTAGTTGTTGTGGGGGGTTATGTTCGACATTCCCACCCTACTGGGGGAGGACCCCTACAAGAGAATAGGGGGGGGGCTTAACTAGGGGTTTCTCCCCCTACTATTTTAAGGGGCCCTATGCTGTCTTCTTGTGATCATGACATGGGGTGAGTGAGGTTTTGATTATGACACGGAGATCCTGATGCTTCCCACCAGCCATTCTATTTTCTTTTGTCTAATAAATGACAAGGAAAAAAATGAGGGACAAGTTTGTTGATTGGCTGGTTGGAAGGAAGGGACGAAAAAAGGTGGACCCCACAGTGAAGGCATGGGTAGTACTCGATGTAGAGGTAGAGGCTTGGATAAACTCAATCAACTGGCTCTTAAACCTCTATTGGCTCTGCTGATTGGGATCTATAGATAACCCAGGCAGACCCGGATGGGAGTTGCCGCACCCAGTAGAGGTTCTTGGTAGAAGTCAAGGATCCGTGAAGGTACAGGGATCGAAAGAGTTCTCCCTGGACAACGACAACCCTCCACCTCCCAGGGGGGGACAGTCATATGAGCCAGACTTTTTATAAACCCCCCCCTTTAGATTATTGTAGGGTGTCGGCCCCTATTATGAGAATTCTCCTAGCTAAACTGGTTCAATTGCTTTCTCACCCACAAAGTTAGGATTCCAGGGGAATGATTTAGCTCTTCCCTAGAGCTGATGGAACTATGTAACCCGTTGGCACTAAATCAACAGTATTTCCCGCTATTGCTACTCCACGAAGTATAGAACCTCGAATGGTTCGTGCAACATCACCCACCTTGGTGTGAATTTAACCTTTGAGAGTGATGAAGGAGGGCCATATAATTGTAGGCCTCATCCTGCTAGATGGCTGGTGTTGGCATGTTACGTATAGAATCGAGCCCAAACCTGGGATTGACTCTGTACTCGCATATCACAGTTTATCATTCGGAGGTAGGGTTCATTGGGGTGGGTGGGAGGAGATAGTAGCTAGAGATGTTATCCCCATGCTTGTTTAAACAAAAGGATCCCCCTGCCGATTCAGCTGGCAGCGTAGTTATAGTAGTGCTGGTCATTCGATCGTGGACTTCGCATATGTTTCTGGATCCTCTAAGCTTTTGATGAATGAATGACCCCCTGCTCCGACCTCCTCCATCCTTCATGAATTAGTTAGTTACACACTCGACCCTTTGGCATTGATGGCAACACAAGATGGAAAAACCATCTAAGTGCCAAAGCAGAAATGCCAAAAACCAAAAACCAACAATCTCCCAAAGAGATCATTAACCAGAAATAAAAAATACATAATATCTCTCCCCCTTTGACATCAAATGCCAAAGCAATACAAAACCAAATACAAACAGTTCATAGAACTTATTACAAAATACCAATTATCCAATTTATTCAACTACTCCCCCTGAGAAGTAGCTCTCCTCATCAAAGCCGGAATAAAAGATTTATCTATTAATTTTGCTGGTTGATGACAAACATCAACTGTTTAAGTCTCTACTGGTGGGGGTAGAACTCCAAGGTGCTCTTTGAGATATTCAAAAGTCTCCTTAGGCAAAGGCTTAGTTAAAATATCTGCAATCTGCTCCTTAGTATTCACATAAACCAATTTCACTTCTTTTGCTTCAACATTCTCTTTTAGAAAATCAAATTTACATGTTTAGTCTTTGAGTGAAATACCGGGTTCTTAGATATATCAATTGTTGCCATATTATCATAGTAAATAGTTATAGGTTACTTGCATTTTACATTTATGTCCTTCAACATTTGTTTAATCTATAATACCTGTGTGCAATTAGTTTTTGCTGCAACATATTCTGATTCAGCTGTTGATAAACATGTGAAACTTTGTTTCTTTCTCAACCAAGAAATTAATCTGCTACCAAGAAAAAATGCTCCGCCGATGGTGTTTTTTTTGTCATCTACATCTCCTGCCCAATTTGCATCTGTGTATGTAGATAAATCAAAATTTTCATCTCTAGGATACCATAAACCAAGATTTGTAGTGCCTTGTAGATACCGAAAAATCCTTTTTACAGTTGACTCATGATTTTCTTTAGGATTACTTTGAAATCTTGAGACAATACATATTGCATTCATAATATCAGGTCTTGTTTGTGTCAAATACAGTAGACCTCCTATCATAGACTTGTATCTAGTTCGATTAACAGGTGTTGATTCATCCTTCAATGATAATTTATCAGTTGTAGTCATAGGTGTGCTTACCGGTTTAGAGTTCTCCATGCCAAATTTCTTTAGTAATTCCTTCAAGTACTTAGATTGACATAAGAATATACCTTTATCAGTCTGTGAAATCTACAATCCTAAAAAGAATTTTATCTCCCCAATCATAGACATTTCAAATTATTGCTGCATTTTATTAGATAAGGCTTTACATAATCCATCCTCTCCTCCAAAGATTATATCATCAACAAAAACTTCAATAACCAAGATATCATCATTAGTCACTTTGCAGTATAGATTTTTTTCTGCATTACCTTTAGTGTATCCAATCTTCAAAAGATATTTGTCCAATCTATCATACCAAGCTCTAGGAGCTTGCTTTAGTCCATACAAAGCTTTCCTTAACCTACAAACCATATCTTTGTCATCTGTCAATGAAAATCCATCAGGTTGTTCAAAATAAACTTCTTCTTCAAGATCTCTATTCATAAATGCACATTTAACATCCATTTGATATACTTTATAGTTCTTGTGGGCTGCAAAAGCCAAGAATAATCTGACTACCTCAATTCTAGATACCGGTGCAAAGGTTTCATTATAATCAACTCCTTCTTTCTGTGAATATCCATCACATACTAATCTTGCTTTGTTTCTGATTACCTTGCCATCTTCATTATGTTTATTTCTGAATACCCATTTAGTTCCAATTACATTTTTGTCTTTAGGTCGGGGAACTAATGTCCATGTATTGTTCTTTTCAATTTGTTCCAATTCATCTTCCATAGCTTTAATCCAATATTTATCTTCACATGCCTCATTAATTGATGTAGGTTTAATTTGAGAAATAAGACATACCTCTTCATTTGCTAGTCTTCCTCTAGTCATAACTCCTTGATATTTATTTCCAATTATCTGATCTTTAGAGTGGTTCAATCTTACATACCTGGGTGTATTTACTTGTTGCCATTCTTCAGTGACTGTTGAATACTCAGATGATGTTGTTGTGACTGGATCAACATTTTGTACCAGTGTACTCATAGTAAGTTCATTTGTTATTATCTCTATTGCTGGTTCAGAGTCCATGGACCTTGAATTTCCTCTAAACTGTTCATCAATCTTCACATTTGCACTCTCAACAATTTTTTGCAATCTCTTGTTAAAACATCTATATGCCTTTCTCTTAGATGAATAACCAAGAAATATTCCTTCATCACTTCTAGGATCAAATTTGCCAATATACTCATCTCTTCTAATATAGCATTTACTTCCAAATATTCTGAAATATTTAAGAGTAGGAGTATTATTAAACCATAGTTCATGAGGGGTCTTACCATTTTCACCTTTGATGTGAACTTCGTTGAATGTGTAAACTGTTGTATTGATTGCTTCTCTCCAATATATATGAGGTAGGTTTGCTTCTGATATCATGCTTCTAGCTGCATCCAAGATAGTTCTATTTTTCCTTTCCACAACTCCATTTTGCTGGGGTGTCAGGGGTGCTGATAACTGTCTTCTGATCCCATTCACTTCATAGAATGTATTAAATTATTTAGATGTGAACTCACCTCCTTGATCTAATGTCAAACATTTGATTTTCTTACCGATTTCATTCTCTATCATCACCTTGAATAGTTTGAATTTCCCAAAAGCTTATGATTTCTCCCTGAGAAAAGTAACCCAACACATTCTATAATAGTCATCAATGATTAGCATAAAATACCTATCTCCTTGTAAACTTCTAGTTCTTGTTGGACCACATAAATCAGTATGAATTAAGTCAAGGTCATTATTGGATTTATCTGGTACACTCTTAAAAGATGCTCTAACTTGTTGTCCAAATTGACATTCCTTACATACCAGATTGTGAGGTTTAACAATCTTAGGTAAATCTCTTACTGCCTTAGTTGTACTGATTTTCACAATGCAATCAAAATTTACATGACAAAGTCTCTTATGCCATAACCAACTTTCGTCAATATGTGCAATAAAACATGCTTTCTCATTGCTATTCAAATGAAATATATTACCTCTAGTCTGATTACTAGTTGCACTTTCCAAACCAGTTCTATTTAAGATTTTGCATTTACCATTCTTGAATTGTAACTGAAATCCTTTCTCAACTAATTGACCAACACTAAAAAGATTATGCTTCAAACCTTCAACATAGTAAACATTATCAGTATTGTGCTTACCATCAAAAGATATAGTTCCTTTTCTTTTGATCAAACAAGATTTATCATCTCCAAATCTTAGTAGACCTCTATTGTATTCCTGAAAGGTTAAGAATTTACTCTTATCACCAGTCATATGATGTGAACATCCTGAGTCAATAATCCATTCATCCTTATCTTCAATTTTAGCTGCTAGGGCTTTCTCTACCACTTGAATAGTAGGTGTTGGTTGATCTTCTATTATAGCAACAAAAGCCCATCCATTGTCTATCGGATCCTCATCAGAATCATCAGTAAATCCTTCATCAACATAGTAACAAGATTTGTCTCTATTCTTCTTAAACTTGTATCTCTTATATTTAGGGTTAGGCTTATATGTTCTTTTAGCTTTTTCTTTCAATCTTGCATGTCTATCAGGACACCTAGAAGCCACGTGACCAACTTTATTGCAGTTAAAACATTTAAATGGTGCTTTACCTTCATACTTACTTCCAACTAGACCTTTAGACATTTTCCTTGTAAATAGTGCTTCAAGCTCTTCCAGTTCTTCATTCTCCTTTCTGATTTCTTCAAGTTCTCTTGCATAAAAGGTTTTCCAATCAGATTTCTCAAATGATGATGATGCTGTAGATGATGATGATGATGCCTTGAAAGATAAATTTGTCTTAATAGTAGCAACAAAACCAAATTCCTCAAGTTCAAAAGATGAAAGTTTTCCAACCAAAGTGTCTCTAGATACGGATGTATTAGGCATTGTTCTCAATTAATTTATAGCAGTAACTTTCATTTTATATGCTAGTGGAAAAGCTCTTAAAACTTTAGAAATAATTTCATCTTCACTTAAGGTTCCTCCACAACATTGTATACCCAAAACAATTTCATTTACTCTTTCCATAAAAGCATAAATCATTTCATCTTCTTCCATTTTCAGATTTTCATACCTAACCCGGAAGCATTCAAGTTTTGCAATTTTGACTGTGGAATCTCCTTCATTCAATGTTTCCAATTTGTCCCAAATAGCTTTAGCAGTAGATCTATTTGATAATCTAATGATTTGTTGATCTGACAATGCACTCAAAAGTGCTTCTCTTGCTTTGCAATCATTTTCCTCATCTTTAGCCAAGGTTGGTGGATTAGGTTGACCTTGAGTAGTAGCAGTTTAAGAATTCTTTGTAACATCCCATATGTCCTTTCCAATGCAATTAAAATGTGTCTCCATCCTGATCTTCCATATGCCATAGTTGGTTCCATCAAGTTTAGGACTCTCCTTCCTGAAATAGTTAGAAGACATTGGATCTCCTCAAGCTGTTAAACTTCTGCAAAAAGAGGACTAGGCTCTAATACCGATTGTTAGGTCCCAGAGACAACTAAGAGGGGGGGTGAATTAGTTGTCCAATAAATTCAAACCAAAATTAACTTAACCAAAACTTAATGCTTAATACCGGTAAACCAAACTTTATGTCGGTAGATAGTTTTATCAGTTAATTGTAGTACTGGTAAAGATTAATGCATAAAATAAAAAGACAATAACATCCACAACACATAACACAAATATTTGTACGTGGAAACCCTGTAAGGGGAAAAACCATGGTGGGAAGCCTTACCCACAATTAGATGATACTACTGAAGATAGTATGTATGTACAATATGGAGTCTGCATATGCAGAATGCCAGAAAGGCCAACTGCCTAGAGCTCACTGCTCAATCACAAAATCGGAGTCACACTAACTACAATTGGATGGTTAAATCCAATGATAATGTACTACTCAAAATAGCATCTTCATATGCTGGATTCAGTACCAGTTTAGCTATGATATGCCTTCTTCAAACCTTCCTTCAATCTTGAATGATGCCCATGTGTATAGCTCTACTTATATTTGCATATTCCTTATTACAATCCTTTTTTCAATCCCATATCAATCTCACAAATGAGATCTTACAATTATACCATAACCTAAGACCAATTGAGTAGGTCGGCTCACTAAAGATATTACAATAAAATTATTTAAAAATGAATTAATATCTGATGCATCATGTCAGCTCAAATTCTCAATGCATTTACAATAATAACAAATCATATTCATAACATGTCGTGCTAATCTGGAATAGATATACTTGCCGGTGCATAACCTGGACCTATTTGCCGATAACAACAAATATGCAAACCCGAATAGACCAATGAACAAATCACCATAACAAAGCTTCCAAACAATGTCTTCTACATAACCAAGTAGTTTCCAAGTCATTCCAAGTGCCGATGAACAATATAACCTATCAGTGAACCAAATATCGGTGATTGTGCATAAGGCACTAACTTGCCGGTGAACATAATCAAGTCTCCAAGTGCTGATAAATGTTGACAAGTGTTGACATGAATGACAAAACCATATCAACATATCCAAAATACCAACAAGATTATGCATTAAACCTTCAACATACAACACATCATCAATAATATTCTTACTATCAAGAGAAATAGAGCCTCTACCATAGATTACACAAGCTTTGTTATCACCAGATCTTACTATACCACCATCATACCTTTCCAAATTTACAAATTTACTCTTATCACCTATCATATGATGAGAGCAGCCACTGTCAATTACCCATTCATCTTTCTCCTCAAATTTTGTAGCTAAAGCTTTCTCCTCATTAATGCAACTTGTAGAATCTGTAGTTACAAGATTATCTTCCTTGATAATAGTGAATGCATATTCATCTCCTAAATTTACCTTATCCAACTCATCATCTATCACACCTTCATCAGTAGCATAATAGCACTTCTTTTAATATTTAGGCTTATATGGCTTAAATGGCTTCTTGGGATTTCTATCTCTTTCTAGACACATTGATGCAAAATTTCCTATCTTATTACATGAGAAACATTTAAGAGGTAACTTTCCTTCATACTTACCGAAACCTTTAGGCAATCTTCTGGCAATAATTGATTCAAGCTCCTCAAACTCTCTTTCTTCATCTTCCATCTCTTTCAATTATTTCTCATATTTAGATACTCTTGTAGAACTTTCTCCTAGATCATATCTCTACTTCCCAAAAATAGTAGATTTGAATGCAAATTCATTCTTAGGAAGAGAGTTGCCAAACTCACTCATCTCAAAAGCAAAAAAATTACCAATCAACATGTCTCTTGTCATATTTGTCATAGTCTAGATCTCATCAATAGCAACAACTTTATGTTTGTAAGAAGGAGGCAAGGAACTTAACACTTTAGTTACAATCTCAGACTCTTCTAATACTCCAGTGAAACATCTGATTCCACACACAAGCTCATTCTCTTTCTACATAAAAGAAGTAATTTTCTCATCTTCACTCATCTTCAAGTTCTCATATTTACCCTTCAAGCTCTACAACTTAGCAATCTTCACATGACTATCACCTTCATGAAAGGTCTCCAACTTTATCTAGATCTCATGAGAAATCTCTAAGTCCATCATATTAGTCATCTTAGAATATGACAAGGCACTCATCAATGCATCCTTAGCTCTACTATTGTATTATGATTCCTTTATCTCATCTGGAGTAGTAGGACCATTTTGAGGAGCATTGTATACATTCTTAGTAATCTTCTAGTACTCTTCTCTAATGAATCTGAAAATGACATTGCATCCAACATTTCCAGAGAGTGTAATATGTTCCATCAAATCTCAAAATTTCCTTCTTAAAAGAAAAGGTTGTCATCCCGGATCTCCTCAAGTATTCAAGCTTCTTTGAGAGGATCTAGCTTTGATGTACCAATTGTTGGAAACAATACAACAAACTGGGAGGGGGGGGGGGGGGTGTGAATCAATTTGCATAAAAAATTACTGCAACTTAAACCACAAATCAGATCTGATAATTAATAGTTAAAGCATGAAACAACACCACATCAATAACACACATAACACCAATATTTTTGACATGGAAAACCCAGTTAAGGGAAAAACCATGGTGTGAACCTACCCACAATGATATAATACTTTGTTAGGAGTAAATGTAAATATTACAATAGGGAATGCACATGCATTCGGGCACACTACATAGAGCTCACTGCTTAAATAAGAAACTCATAAAGGCTACAACCTTTAGCGAAGACTCACTACCTTATAGGAAGTCTCACTGACTTACAAAAGCATTCAAACAATAATCTGGATTACATGAACTGCGAAAATAACATTTCCATATGCCTGAGTACAGTTTTGGTTAAGCTCACAATCTACTCCACAACACTTCTCTTCTCTCCTTCACACTTTTGAAAGATCGGATCACTTAATCATACATAGAAATTGATCATACACACTCTCAAAGATCACAGACACTCGCCGACATACATCTTACATGATTATTACATTTATTTAAACAAACCCTCAACCTATATTTCAAGGTTGGCCAAACCATTAGTACAAATAACAAAATAATAACCTCACACACTACAACAATGTATGTGGACCAAAATGATGTCGGCTAAGACATAGTCTGGACCTAAATCAATACCACAAATAGACAACACCTCCAACAATTACTCTTTGATCATCTACAACATGCTACAACCACCAAGAATGTCACATAACATGAAGAATATCACCGGACAAAGAAAATATTCAATACGTGCACAATAATCAATGTGGACCACCAATACACATAGAACACGATCTAGAGATATTCACAAGAAACGTGAATTGCACCACAACAACTGCAACAACTCAGATCGCCAGAATCATCATCATCTCTCTACCAGAGCTCAAGAATATTAACATAATTGACTATCAACCTAAAAGATTTGCTTGTGGATTTCCAAATCATGAATTAATCAAACTGAGGACACACATCAACATCCAAAACACATCCCACACATCTACAAATAAAGATATAGCAATTCTAGAACAATACAAAGCATAAACCAGAATACTGAATAACACGAACAACTGAATAACAACCTCAATACCGGATCTCATAACTTGATCAAAGAATCATGCAAACCTCTACAAATGGGAATGAACCATCTATAGACAACATAGTAGAAACCCTTTAATCTGCATCATCTCATCTACAACACAGGAAAAACCAACTCATCCAATCAAACTGCAACATTGGAATACACAGAAGAAAAACTTTCCAACAATCTCCCCATCAATAATCTCCCCAAATGTTGACATCAATGACAACGTATCATCCAATGTGCAACTAAACAAACAATCATGATCTTGATAGTCTCAATCATCATCTGAAATACCAACATCATCTCTAACATAGTAAGCTTTCTTATTGAACTTTCCTTTGTTTTCCTTAAACTATTGTTTTGATCCTCTCTTCGGACATATAGATGCACAATGACCGATCTTTCCACACTCAAAACATCTAAGGGGTAACATACCTTTATACTTGTTGGTTCCTCTCTTCAACTTTCTCACAAAGTTTGCTTCCATTTCATCCAGGCTCTCATCTTCTGAATCTTCATCCGCAACCTTTGATGCTTTAAATGTTGTCTCAATTTTTTCTTTGTCTTTATCAAACTTCCTCATCTTGAATATTGTTAAGGTGTGATACAACTCTTCTCTGGTGAATTTAGATGAATCATAGGTTTCCTCAATAACTAAAATCTTATCACTGTAACATTCTGGTAAAGTCTTCATAATATTTTCTATCACATCCTTATCATCCAAGGTACCACTAGGATCTTTGATCTCATTTACTACACTGTCAACCTTCTAAAAATAGCTTGTTATGTCTCCACCTTCTTCCATCCTCAAGTTCTCATATCTCCCTTTAGTAGTCTACATCTTAGCAAGCTTAACTCTATCATTTCCTTCATAGATATTCTTCAATATTTCCCAAACTTCATAAGAAATATCCAATACAACAACCTTCACCAATTTAGTTTTAGATAGGGCACTAAATATAGCATACCTTTCTCATTTTATTCATAGGCTTCAATCTCATGCAGTGTAGTAGGTCCATTTTCCAACCGGACATACTTGGTCTCCACAACTTTCCAAGTCTTGTAACTCAAGGAAATAAAATATCCTCTCATCTTCACTCTCTAGAAGCTATAGTTGGATCCTTCAAAGGTAGGAATAGTTAGTTTATGTGTCATTGGATCTCCTTGAGAAGTTAATCTAACTTTCTCAAAACCAAAACTCTGATACCAATTGTTGAATACCCCAAATAACTGAGAGGGGGGGAGTGAATCAGTTGTGCCAATTATAATCTTTTACTTAATCCACATAAGCATATTTGGTAAAAAAAACTTCTGATAACTTAACCATAAATAGATATAAGAATGAAGGAGAACACACATAAAACATACACAACAACACCAAATATACGTGGAAAACCCAAGAAGAGAAAAGCCACAGAGAATGCTAATTTTCAATATGAAAACACCTGTTAGGGTGACACTGGTTAAGGTGATTTTTACAAAGGGTGGCTTACTGCCAGAATGCTCACTTCAAGTGGGCTCATTTCTCAACTACAACCGCCAAAAAAAGGAGGGCTCACTTCCTATAAGAAGAAAGAATCCACCACTAAGGCACAACTACCACACAACTATAATGCTGAAAGAAACCTTAGGCTCATTGTCACCAGTACCAAACAACATCATCACACAACCATATTGATTAACCACTTCACATCAACAAAGATATATCTTCCTTTTTCATTTAACTTTCCTCTATATTTTCATCATTGTAACCATCCTTTATTTATACTGATCTCTTGAATTAAGAATATCTCCAAGCCAGCCAAAAGAACAATTGAACAAAACACAATTTGAAATAGGTCTACACTAAGAATTCTCATGGTGGAAAAGAATGAGAAGTGGGCCACACCACAACACATTATCGATCAAATAAACATGTTATGCATAGGCCACAAATGTCGAAGCAAAAATAGAATCATTCAAGGTCAACTGAACTCAGAATGATCACATCAACAACCACAACTCTAGAGCTCATAATCATGTGCCAAATCATAATATCAAAGTTAAAGACATGAATAACATAAATCCAAAATTTCATCATCAGAATTAAAAATGTAGAGAAACATGAAGCACTGCAAACACTGTTAGAAAGCATCATCATCACTGCACAGACTTCTAGAGCACAACTTCTGGACCACCAAAACATAAGAATAACATCTCGAGGAAATATCTAATGACATACCAAAATGTATTGAATATGTTTGCAACATATAAAAAATGTAGATCACAAACCACTCACTAAATCAAGGAGTCAATACATTGACATCAATGACAACCATAGTAATATACCATCAACTTCACATTTGCAACATTCTCAACACATACCATGGCAAAAATCCAACAAGAAGTACTAAATGCCAATGGTACTCTCTATGTACCATCATAATAAACCACCCCTACATCCAATCTACCCCCATGACAATCTTCCCAAATCTCCTCTTCTAACTCAGAATTTATTACAATAGCCTATTTTGATAAGTCATCTGCCTCCATATTGCCCAACTATTATACATGGGAAAATTTTGGACTCTTCAAAGGATGATACATTCTCCCTAATGATATTTACCACCTTATCTATTTTCTAATCCTTAACACCCCCTTTAATAAAATAATTAGTAATTATTTGTGAATCTCCCTCCAAATGAACCAAGGAGGTTGATAATTTCTTCGCTAGGTGAACCTTGAGAAGGGACACCTTTGCGCCCACAACATTGTTTGTTACTGGGCCAAGCCTCTGCATACTCCATGCTAACATTCAACCCTTCCAATATTTGGCAACACATCTAAATCTAGATGGACTAGGATTCCCTTTTGAGGCTCCATAAAAATTGAATCTAATCCATCCACGATCAAGAGTTGACCATTCGAAAACTCCTTCATTTGAAACTAGTTGATTAACCTACCTTGGACCATTAACAAGACAAATAAATTCCTTTATTAGTATGCACAAATTAATTAAAAATTAATGCAAATCAATAAACTAATTAGTGTACACTTATGGTATAATAACATGTTAAAAATATTAAAAATTAAGGCAATAATATGAATATTAAAAAACTAAAATATTGGATACCCTTTTGATTATTTGCACAAGTGAAAATGCAAAAAGAAACTAAGTAATGACAAATTTAGTATGACAATGGATATAGTCTAACAAGGATTGGTTGACATGTTAGACAAGAAATTGGAGCCTATTAATTAAGGGATGAATTGTCTATTTTAACTAAATGAAGAATATTTTCTTTAAGTATTATTTCCAAGACATTGTAATATATTTTTCATGATAAATGTGGTAGTAACATCTCATTTTTTAATTTGTATTTATGAACAAGGTAAAATTAGTTGATGTAGTGTGCAACAATTGGAGCCATTTTTATGGCTATTCATTAATTGATACGAGTGCTTTCTCTAGTGAATCTGGCTATTTCAAGTAAGTGAAGAATCTTTTCCTTTAAGGAAAAGAGGTTGACAAAAGTCCCTTACCATTTTAAAACACCTCTTTCAATTTTTTCATAAGAAATAATTCGCATCGCTCACAAGATTTGAAAAAGTTGTGTTACTTCCCCAAATTTTGTTTAGTATTTAATTCCAATTCTTAATGGTTTTTAGTTTTAAATTTCATGTTATAAAGGAAGAATTACTATGAATTTGGATGCATTGTCATCAATAACATGTTATGATATCAACTTGGTTTCTAATGTGTTTTAAAACTCACAATGAAATACATAGATTAAATTGTTCATTTTGCAATGAATTTGAAATAGAAGAATGTTTTATTATGGAATATGACTTTGTGTACGAAAGTGGTCTAATCACTTGTTTGATTGTCCAAGTGATATCCAAGAAGGAGTTTTTTGAGTTCATCCTACCAAAAGAACATAGAGAGTATCAGGTGGGAGAGGAGTATAGTCGGATGGAAAATGTATCGATGCCATCTTGAGACCTTCACACACACACACACACACTTAAGCTACAATGGTCAAGACTATGTGTCACAATTAGTTTGTGATAGGTCAATTTTGTTTTGTAAGTTGTCTTTGTTAAACCCTAGTGATTGACCTTGTGATGGTCTTTTGCTTTGTGTTAATATCTCTTTTGTTATTATGTATAACTATAGAGATCTTATCACCTTTATGATGAACTATTATATATACACATATATAGGGTATACGTGTAAATATATCTATACATATGTATATATGTAAAGGAATACTATAGATATATGTCTATGTGTGTATGTAAATATGTATATGTATATGTATATGTATATGTATATGTATATGTATATGTATGTGAATATGTATGTATTGTGATGGCATAAAAAATGGAACCAAGTAGCTAAGACCTAATCCCAGTCTCATGTACACATTTTGGAATACGAAAGAGTCTAGGGAGATATCTCACTTTGACTACTTCTTGTGGACAAGAGAGAGTCAAGGAATATCTCTTACAGTTTCTATTCCTTTGTTATAATGAATAGTACATATGCGAAATATGATGCCACAATTGACTTTGCTAGGAGATGAGAAAAGAAGCAAAAATAAATTGAAAAATGCAGATTCTGTCCAAACTGTAACTAAGACACTGAAAGAAGAAATAAGAAATGGATTTAGAGGTGCATTGCTGCTAAAAATTAGGGAAACTTGGGTAGGACTATGGCACCATGCCTTTGTCCCTATTTGAACAAGAAGCTGGAACTCTGGATCTGGGATCTTGAGGTCCTGAAATGCAGAACTACCACAAAAATCTACAAAACCCTATGGACCAAGGTGCCACACCCTAGTCCTATCCCAGTGTTCCATGCCCTAGTCCCTATAAACTGAGATCAAATTTTGAGGTTGGGTCTATGTCTGTGTCATCCATCGGTTCCAAGAATCATGTGTGCACCAAATTTTTGTACTTGCACTTGCAACTTGAAAAATGGTGTCTAGGTGGCTGTATAGGGTTTTGCCTTAGTCAAACCCCTTGTTTTAGTGGTTTCCACCTCCACAAATAATAGATAATGTACTGAAAATGTGCGTGCAAGAATCTTGTGTGTATGGAAGATCCTAAATGAAAGTGATAAAGAATCTAGAGTTCTACCCTACACTTTGGAGAGAAAACCCTAAATGCTTGTAAATACAAATGTAAATGCTTCAAATCACAAATGAACTAAGATATCTAAAGCATGAATGTAAATATACAAATGAAGCTCATACAAATACATGAAACCATACAAAACCCTAAGGGAGAGGTACAAGCCAATCAACAATTAGTGGTCTCCTATTATTCTTCAATGTCTTCAAAGCTCCTAATTGATGTTGAAAAGGCTTGATGTAGACTTGATGAATTCTTGATTTGTTGTTGTAGACTTAAAACAATCTATTCTTTCACTTCAAAAGAGGCTCCTTCAAAATTGCTAGATCGGATCCTTCAAATGAGGAAAGGGAAGACTATATGTATGAAACCCTAACTTTGCTTTTGATCATAGGCCGACCTAGAATCAATATAATTTCACAAATATTGGGATTTAAACATTAAAATACTGCCAAAACATGCTCCAAAAATTTGGGGAGAAAACATTGGGACCAGGTAGCTAGGTCTGACCAAATTTTTGCCAAATTTTTGGGGAAGCAAGATATTGTGATTCTAAAGAAAATTCTAGAAGGATATGGAAATTCACAATGTTTAGATATGTGAAATCGAGCCTTGAAGGTTGAAATAGGACATAATTAGGGTAGTTGATGAAATGATTTATTGGAGAAATAAAATAAAAAGGGACACACTTAATGTAAAGGGCCCATTTTTATGATGTGTAGAGGGACGAAAGAAGATTTTAGATTTAATTAAATTAATTAATTAAATTATTAAAGAGAATTTGAAATGCAAGATGCAAACACACTAAGGTGGGTGCTAACCTAAGCGTGGAATTGTACCACCAAATTAAGGGTGTACAATTTATGACACAACATTTAGCCCCCACTTTAGTAGTCATATGCCACTATGTGCATATACAAGCTAAAGTATAGGAAAGTAAACATTTCATGAAAAAGGATTATATCCATAAGGTGTCGGACGAAGCCCCCAATGGTATCTGCAGTACACTGTTAGGAACCACACCCTATAAAACCACTTGTTAGTTAAAATCACAAAATCACCTAATGCTTACTAGGGAAATGATGAAATTTGGGGGTAGCTATATGCCCCCTATTTTAGCTTCCCTATTAGTGACGTGAAATATGGTATCATGTTTACCACATCAAATTGTGATCAAAGGTGATGACAAATGTTCACAACGAGGCTCAGTCAAAGCACATCATGGAACATTTAGTAGGAAAGATAACTGAATTGTGATTCCAACACCACCAATGGTTTAGAAATCAAAGTTCTCTAGCTCAAGATATGAAACATTAAGTGAAAAAGAAGAAATTAGGTTTTGGAAAAAGAGAAAAGTGCATACCTCATAAATAGTGAAAATGACACTTTCGTTTGTCATTTTCTCACTTTTTTGTCTTTATATTTGCAGCAAAGGAGCCCACATAGCATTCACAATGCCTTGAAGATGACCTGAGATGCCTACCTAGATGGAGATCCTATGACAGTCTATCATCACCAATCAGCCACTTGATGAAGTGAGTCTTCTGAACTACCTTTGTACTTTTTGTTGACTTAGGTTTGACTTTCTAGTGTTGAGGAAAGACAGATTTCACATGTGCCCCCAGAAGGGCACCATGGTCCCATTTGGGTGCCATGGTCCCATTGGGGTGCCCTGGTCCTACCAGAGCACCCTGGTCCTTCCATGGCATCCTGGTCCTTGGATAGGGTGACCAAGGGCTGACATAGGATCAAGATTTCGATGTTGAATTGATTGATTGCATGATACTGATTGCCAATTGTTTAATTTTGCAGAAACTACCCTACATGAGATAGCACACTTCCAAGCATACGTATTCAAATCTGCGAAGCCATATTCCTTGATTATTTCAGGATGATAGAGAGCTTCTTAACGTAGTAGGGTTGTGGTACATATGCAACATGTCATCCATGAAGTATTATCGAGTGATGCTCATGGCACTCATGGAGAGATGGGATGTAGACACCTCCACATTTGTCCTGCTAGTGGGAGAGATGACAATTATGCTTGAGGATGTGTACTACATACTAAGGGTTCCCATCAAAGGACATATGGTGAGATATCAGATAGGTCGTTCACCATCTTCTTTTAGGAGAGAGCAAATGTATTGTATTGGGCGGCCCATTCCCAATGAGACTAGAGCGTGGATTATGATTTATTGACTACTACACCCTACCGGTGCCATTCCACTCATGAGGAGACTCATGATAGCCACACTGGGGCTAGCCATATGCCCTGGTGGATGAGGAAGTCACATGCATGGGGGTCTCACTTATGCTATCTGAGTGATGGAGGAGTGGCAGACAGTGTTCTCCTGGGGATGAAGCATGTTGGCCCATCTCTACCATGACTTAGGAAAGTATGTCTATGATGAGGGATGTAGTTTGATGACATGCACCCTTCTACAAGTCTTGATGGTCAAATATATCACATGGACTAGGCTAGTGCGAGTACTAGTTGATATTGGTTCAAAGGACCCTAGAGCATATGCATACCCACTCACCAGACCATGGTAGAATGGTGACCTTATGCATTGGAGGATTGTGATTGATGTATTGAGATCAAATGTCATCACATGGAGGCCATACCAACACATGACCACATGGTCAGGCCAACACAACTAGCTTTTCCTTATGCAGAGAAACTGCTACCTTGAGGTGCACCACAACCATATGGTATTCCCATTCTACTTTGACCAAGTTAGGTGACAGTTTGGGCTAGAGAAGGGCATTCCATCAAATGTGATAATATTTGTACACCACTCATGAGTGATCATGAGATTGGGAGTGTAATAACCCACTTAACTTAATCCAAAAATATCAACTGATTTTTTTTTTATCGATGATTACTTATTCCCACTTATTCTTAATTGTGTTTGATTCAATCACATACTCTAGGCATCTATCCAAATGAGATAGGCATCCATCAAATTGAGATGGGCATCTAACCATATGGGTTAGGCATCTATCCATATGGTACATCGGGTTTCATCTATCCAATTCAGGATAGGCATCTACCCAAACAGAGTAGGCATCTATTCAAAGAATAGGAAATGCTCTGGCCAGAGACTTTAGACTCATCGAGACCATTCGGGTCCTGAGTCACTCTCTAAAGACTACAATACCCTACTAGGAATGCACTGAGGTCATCATCTTTAGGAGTATATAAAAAAATAAAAATAAACAAGCTTGAGTTTCGCCTCAAAATTTGGCCTAAAGCCTCGGGAAGTGAAGCGAATCCATACAGGATCCCTTTCAAGTATGCATTGAATTACTTTTAATCTTCCAATTAGTGCTACTATACCCTTTGATTGAAAGACCAAGGAACTTCAAAAAAAATATGATCAACTCATCCTTAACCAAATCATAATCCCCATCCCCGAATGCCTAAGTACAAGGGACAACTTCGTCCCTAGATTGCCTACATACCCATTTTGACATGGGATCAAGGCATAGAGTATGTAGTTCTGGTTTCTAACTATGGTTTAATGTAAACTGTATGGTGGGTAGATGCCTATCCCAAATTGGATAGATGAAACCCCCTGTCCCGAATGGATAGATACCTAACGTGTATGGTTAGAAGCCCATCCCGATTGGATGGATTCCTATCTTGTTTAGATAGATGCCTAGAGTATGAAATTTAATCAAACACAATTAAGAATAATTGGGAATAAGTAATCATCAATAAAAAAATCATCTGAGATTTTTGGATTAAGTTAAATGAGTTATTACAGGGAGCAGTTCCTAGGCCTTCTAGTGATTAGATTGAGATGACAAATTCAAATGATTCCAATAAAGATGTCATGGTCCCCTTTAATGATGATGTGGGAGCTCACCGTAGGTACATTACATGATTGGACATGACCTACCCAAAAGCCGTATTTCCTTTAGACTATCTAAGGGGTAATCCTGGGCCATGGAGCCGATCATCTAGCTCTACTAGAAAGGATCATGAAACATCTGAGGACCCAGGTGATGGAGACACAATGGATCACTGGGCTGAGAGAGAGGATAGAAGGAGGCAAAGGATGATGATGATGGCGATGATGGCGATGGAGATGTTGTTCTCAAATTCTGATTGCTTTGTTTTCCCTACTCGAATCTTAGATCTCTGTCTCTCATAGAGAGAAACAATGTGAAACAGAACAAAAGACAACATATAACAAGGTTTATACAAAAACCTTCTACACTTCAAGCTTTCACCTAGCTTAGGCAGGTATACCCTTTATGATTACTTTTCATAACTGTGACAGGAGATTTACATAGAAGACATATACCAACCCCTGCAAACCCTATCACTTTGAACATAAATGAACATAAAAGAAAGGCTTTTAATCATTTTCATTGATCTCCAAGAAAGTTATAGAACCTAGCAAACTATACCAGTGCCTTATCCCGGGCTTCAAAGTCACCTAAGACTAAATGAGAATTCTAAATTAGAAATCTACATACATTTCATCATTTTGACTTCACTAAACTTATATATGCCTGACATACATAAATTTTACCTTTATGCTAAACCCAGTTATCAGATTCAAGAAGAATTACTAATTACTATCAGAGAAATTCTAAGTATATTTAATCTCCCTCCTTGAGAGAAAAACCTAAAACATCTCTATGAATTTGCCTTGCAAATCATTCAATTAAATAACCTTGGATTATCTAACCAAACTAGTAAATCAATCATACATATGAGAAGACAATGGGAATCTAGGATCAGAATGCTTTGATCTGTGTATTGATGTCCATCATTGAATTCTACATCACTCAGAATGATCTTTCAAAACCAGAAAGAAAAAAACCCCCAAATATATTTTGCCAGATCTTTTTTACAAAAATCTTGTGATCCCCCTAAAAATGAGAAGAAATTAGGATAAGAAGGAAGAGGGAAAAGATTAGGTCTACAACCGAAATTGCCAACTGTCTCTTGTGTCCCTAACTGCAAGAATATCTTCTTCATTTCCTCATTCCAAGAGCTTTCCGGCGATATATTATACTTGGCATTTCGAGCAACAATGGACCTCTAGGCGAATTAATTATGAATATGGCTTTGTCATTTAAATTTTTCTAATCTTCAATATAGTTGAAACTATATATATAACTTGATTTTAACTTTGATTTTTGGCTTGATTATGCCCTGGCACCCTGCCACCTGGCAACCTCTGATTGGTCGATGGGGTCCACTGGGCGCCACCTGGGATGACAGATCATCTTTCACCATGTGTCCACCTCATCATTGCCACTGGGTTGCTTCCTCATCACCACGTGTCCGCCACCTCAGCACCATTCGACAGGACCCGCAAGCTGGACCACCACATGTATGCCACCTCAGCGGGAGCCAGACTACAATCTGCCTTTCACCATTTCGCAGACCTTATTCGGCATCCATCTTTCCTTCGTGAAGTCGTGCTGACCGTCAAATCATCTCAAACATGCAAGGTCTTTAACCTCCATTTTCGGCCTTCTACTTTTCGCCATTTTGCGATGGCTAATCAGTGTGCATCTTTGGCTTGCAAAATCACGCCGACCATAGATCTGCTCGCAACCTGCTCACTCTTTAAGCCGCTCTTTGTCTGCAAAATTTTGCCTGCCTCGGTATTTATGCCTACGTAGGTCCAACTGGTCACCACTCAGTCACCCTCCTCAGTCGCCTTGGGATCTATGCCCACGCGTAGGGGTCTTCTTGGGTTCCCATCAGACACTATTCATCAAAAGCACTTAAGGCTTTCACACTAAGGAGGTGTGAAGCCTTACATATAAATACAACAAAAGTGAATCGCCTAGCCAATGTGGGATAATTACCTTATACCTGGCATTGGATTTTAAAGGTTTCTGCAGAGTGCTAATGGCGCCTTGCCATTTTTCTTGAAGCTTTCAATGCCTTTAGACCATGCATTTGGTTTTGAACTTGTTTTAAAACCTATTCAACAAGCTCACGTAGAGAGAGAGGATGGACCCATTCATTTGCTAATAGCATTTAACTTCAAAGTTTCTACAACTTCAAACATGCTATGCATAACAGGGAGAAGTTTAGAATTTGCATTTGCTTGGAGATAAAAGCTACTTAACCATGCCACATAAAATAAGGGAAATTGATAAGTCTTCAATGCCTCTCCTCCAAACACCATGCAGGGGGCATTTCTCCACTTGTCAAAGCCACGCAGGAGAGGGAGGACTGCTACCAAAAGCATTTGGTTTGTTTCCAATTGGTTGTCATTTCAGTCCATACCAAGGAAGAATTAGTTCAAGCACCTGTTACTGCATTTGCCTAAACTTCAATATCTCTGCTCAGCCACAGCCACGTGAAGGAGGAAATTGGCTCAAGGCATCTACTAATGGTAATTTGCTAAGAAGTTTCATATTGTCTGCTCCAATACCACACAGGGAGTTGCCATTGTTGCATTTGTTGTTGTTTTTAACGCTGCCCCTCTAGACTGCCACACAGGTTATGCACCAGCCAATTGCATTGCTTGGAAGCTTCTATGGTTCCCAATAACCACACAGGAGGAGGCACTGGTTTTTGATTTGCTAGATTTGCATTTGCTAAGAGTTTAAATGCCTTCTTCACCAATCACACAGAGAGGGGATTTACATATGCTATGGAATTTGGTCATACACCAACAAATTGCATTGGCTGAAAGCTTTTTTTTTAAAACCCATTATTACCACTTCCACGCAGCAGGGGAGGGAAAATTGGATTGGAAATTTACTTGCTGAAGATTCTTAAAACCTCTCAACAGCTCCCTCTCTTTTGAGCATATCCAAATATTTCCCTCTTATCCTTCATTGTATACCACTCTAAAAGGCTATAAGCACCATTCCATAAGTTTGGGAAATATTGGAATCTCCAATATGCCAATGTAAAACATTCAAATTTGAGTAAGACATAGCATCAATCACTTTCTTGATTATCTCTAGGGGTTGAAAAGTCATGAAATAAGATTATTTCACCACAAAATCAATGCGCGGGCATGAGCCAGGTCGGGTCCCAAAGTGGGTCCGACTAAAAAAAAAATTTGTTTCCATACAATTGACCTTAGAAATACCCGACGAACCTTAAAAATACCTCTAGAATCGATCAACACCATTTTCGGATCATCAAACTGAGTTTTGTGACTTTCAGGCACTTACGCCACATTTTCGCATTTAATCGCGAAGACGTAATTTTCAAAGTGGTCAAAACACCTTTTTGGACCACGCCATCTGACAGGTGTGTACTCTGATATACAAGCATGAACTCTGCCAAGTGGTTTTTCAGGATGAATCCCGAGCAAAGAGATATTAATTGCTGAAAATGACCAACTGGCTTTGTCGACACTGCGGGCCTGATGAAGTCAATGTTCTGGCAACACATGATGCCTTTCTCAAAAATACCAAACGACCTCCGTAGACCCTCAAATTTGAAACACAGGTACCTTGAAGTACATATTAAATATTTGAATTCTCACTTCGACCAAAAGTCTGACTGGGTGCAAATGGTGCGCTCATGAAAATGGCTACTTTAACTGATGTGGCAACAAAAGTACGAATAACTAAAAAAGATGGCTCAATAGACCATTTTGAAAACCGACCAAACGGATTGGTAGAGGCTTAAAATTTGAAACATGACTCATCACTTATACCAACAATAGCCTGGAACAAACATTCTGTCTTGACACTCACTGAGGCAACTTTTACACTTGTGCGAAACAGGGCTCCGACTAGGTGCTGAAACAAGGACTTGTCAAAACATTCAAACTGTAAACAGTTCGAGCTTGGTAAACTAAGCAAATGGATTCATGAAGACTTGAAATTTTGCATGCTGACTCACATTTATTCATAGAATTCAATCCATTTTTAAATTCATCATGATAATCAACAGGGCAAAAGATATAAACACCCAAAGTAGGCTACTCAATAAAATCTGCATTTGTGCCTAAAATGTACTTTCAGCTCACCTCTCGAAATGGGTACCTAGTAAACTTATCCAAACTGAATTTTGAAAGTTTCACATCACTGAATAGGTCAAATGAAAGGTGTAGGACATGTTTCCTGAACCTTACCCTTTAAAAATCAACTGGCTCCATTTTGCCATCTCTCTAACTAGGCCATTCAAACTGACTCATTTGGAAATGCAAAGCAAAAATTTGAATTGGGCCTCAAAAATTGACTCAATTTTAATGAGTCCCAATAGTGGCTCTGACTGGGGATGGTTGATTGCAATATCAACACAATAATCCAGATATCTATTGTGAAGCAGACCACCCAAAAACGGATCACTTCCTTCTCTTCTCAAAAACAAGGCTTCCTTATTCCATCCAAACAATAGGGAGCTTTATTGAAAACCACACAACTGAAAGCAAAGCAACTGTACAAGATATACAAACATACTTACAACTGATTATAACTGCTCCACTTTCCTCAACATTTACCTCTATCAAAAATTTGAATTTCATCTCTTGATATCATGATCCAAACAAAGGCACCTTCTAGTAACAACTGAGCATAATCATTATAATCAAACCTTACCATCATACTGCTACAACAGCTGGTGTACATGCCTTTTGTCTGATTTTGAACTTTATAGTCACACATTACTTCAACACAAGTAAAATCATGAGACAAATCACAATAGAGGCCTTCCCACAAGCTGCCATACCTTTCACTATCCCAATCAATTCTATCATTTGCAAGGGCATCATCATGCTGAAATTCAAAAATAAAGCATTCAATCTCACTATTGTAGTTCTTATCAGCACATGCCTTATTACCATTTAAATTCATAGAATGAGGGGCATTACTTACTGATTGATACAAACAAGGAACATAAATATCACACTCCTTACTATCCTTGTTCATCAAGCTCAAAACCTCTGCATTCTCAATATCCCATTCATGGAAAAGGAGGCATACCTCTGGCTAAAGCAAATCCTCAACTAAGTCTTTCTTATTCAGACTTATATCCACCTGAAAAACTTCCATTTGTGGTCTGAAGTAATCATCACACAACCCATGCCTCTTATCTTCATCATGAAACATGTCACTGCTACATGGAATGGTATCAACATTGTGGACTGGTTCATCATTCACAACATTTGGCTGATCAATTATTTCTTCATACAAAGGGTTAGAAATCAAATGGAAAATCCCCTTATGAACATTATGACAATGAAGTGGTTGGTCCGTGTCCATGTCAACATTGAATAGAACATTAGAAAAATTGCGAAAAATACCATCCGCCATATCATCATAATCATCTTCATCAGACAAAGAAGAAATTGAAACTAGGCTGGAACTATCCTCAGTGTTCCATGTTTCACAACCATAAGATTTCATCCTATGACCATCATTCTAAAAATCAAGACAATCATACTTATCTTGCCACAATTGATCTTTTTTACCAATAGAACACTCATCATCAGTCAAAGAACAAAGATGAATATCACTGCCATTTACTTCCTCTGATGAATATCCAGCATGTTCACTTAAATTTTTTGTCATAAAACCATCTGTTAGATCAACATGTTGTTCATCAGTTGTATAAGCATTCAGTTCGCAGTCCTTTTCTGAAGAATCCTCTTCACCATATTGCAGAAGGTCTTTATCAATAACTCTAAGGCTCTCCAACAATTGAACTTTCTTATCTACAACTTCAAGAGCTTTCCTAAGTTCTGCAATCTTCTGGAATTGCATTGCACTTTGTTGTTCCATGTGAGATTCCGTAAAAAATTGTTCATCAATGCATGCCATATTTTCATTGCAATCATGTGTACCGTTGAGATTTTTTCAATTAACTTTATGCATAACTTTCAAATTAGAAAGATCATCAACATGATTAGAAGAAGTGAAATCTGAAGTGAAATCTCAAAAATTTTACTTCATCCTCAACACAATTTACATTATCAATATTTATGTGAGGATCAACCATTGTTTGCACCAAACAAATCTGATTTTCATTGGGAATGAAATTGTCGTGGATGCCAGCACAAGTATGAATATCAAAACTCTAAGCATTACTTCTCACTTCACACTTAGTTGTAGCATTACATACACTATGACAGCAAACACTAGTGGATACAAGTCTTTTAGGAATGCCATATTTCAAATTTTTCTCTATGTCCATGGCTGTCACAAATGCCTGATGCAATGTCTTTGGCTCTTTATCCCTCAACTTGTAACTCATCTTACTTCCAAAGGCATCCAAATAAATCACTAAGGATACTTTGTCCTTTAGTTTATACCCTTGTGGGATCTTAGCCAATGCTTTGGAGAATCGGACATTGAAGGCTGGCACTAATTCACCTTCCTCAATTCTGATCTCCATCAATTTCCTTAGTGCATCATTAAAGTTTATTCTCTCAGCAAATTGCTCAAGAAAGATGCAACTAATTCTTCCCATGAGGGAATATAGTCTACTGGAAAAAAGGAAAACCAATCCCTGCATCCTCTTTCAATGATTGAACAAGTAACTTCATACACACATCTTCTTGACAAATTTCAAATTCTCCCATCAAATCTAAAAATATTTTCAAATGTTGACATGCTGATTCAGATCTCTTCCCACTAAATACTGGCAAATACTTTCTAATTTTCGTGGGTATGGGATTTGGGTAAGCCGGAATACCTTCAAAGTTCAGAGCAGCATAATACTTCATACTGAAACTTTTCCTATTACACGGTTGTGACACTTCACTAGGCATGGTCATATGTGAAAATACACAAGGCTGAAAAACTTCACTACTCATTTCTTCTTGCTTCTACAAATAATTATACAACCTTGCGTTGAATAATAAAACTCTTCAATCACATATCCTTATTTAAATCTTTTCATAACATTGCTTGACACAAAGCTTTTCAAATTTGCATACTACAAAAGAATATATATGTTGTAACTTCAGTAAAATAGATATGCAAATAAGTTTGTAAATCCTCTTTCCCTCTTTACTAGTGTTGTTCACTTAATGGGAAAACTATTTTACTCATTTAGATTTTCAGGACAAATATCTTGCATTGAAACTTCTAAAAATACCTGGGTGTTTGCAGCTGTAGGATTTATAGATCTGAAGATTAACTTCCACTTTTAGCACTGTCTTTTACCTCAGAGTCACCACCTCTTACATAGAGGACATTTTGAACAGCAGAATGCCATTCAACACATATTCAAATTCTTTATTGTCTCCTTCAATCTCGCTGCAACCAATTTACTCCAGGCTGTTTAACAAAAATATGGAAAACCATTTTTGTTGTCTGTGAACTGAAATCTTTTACTGCACTTTTCTTCTCAAGCTTTTATGATGAAAATACCATGTCTGAGCATACAACTAATTTAATCATCTGCATCTTAATATGACTCATCAGATTATCTACTAATCTTGTGAAAATCTTGGAATAAAAACTTCCTACAAGCACTGGTACAGAGACTAGATTCACCACCCAATTATGACATTGGGAAGAATTCATAAACAACTATAAGAACTTCTTACAACTCTCAAAAATGTATATTTTCTCTAATTCTTCACAAGAAACTTCCTCTGATAGCAAACAATACCATTACAACCTCAGAACATAATACTAAATCCCTCAACCATAAAAGACATTTTCAACTCCATGCATTCTCAATGGACTGACTAACTGGATGAAATTATGCAATTTCTGTTCAGGTCCCCAGTAGAGTTGCCATTTTTGTTGTTCTCAAATTTTGATTGCTTTGTTTTCCCTACTCGAATCTTAGATCTCTGTCGCTTATGGAGAGAAACACCATGAAACAGAACAAAAGACAACATATAACAAGGTTTATACAAAAACCTTCTACACTTCAAGCTTTCACCTAGCTTAGGCGAGTATACCCTTTATGATTACTTTTCATAACTATGACAGGAGATTTACAGAGAAGACATATACCAACCCCTGCAAACCCTATCACTTTGAACATAAATGAACATAAAAGAAAGGCTTGTAATCATTTTCATTGATCTCCAAGAAAGTTATAGAACCTAGCAAACTATACCAGTGCCTTATCTCAGGCTTCAAAGTCACCTAAGAATAAAAAGGAATTCTAAATTTGAAATCTACATACATTTCATCATTCTAAATTCACTAAACTTATATATGTCGGACATACATAAATTTTACCTTTATGCTAAACCCAGTTATCAAATTCAAGCAGAATTATTGATTACTATCAGAGAAATTCTAAGTATATTTAATCTCCCTCCTTGAGAGAAAATTCTAAAACATCTCTATGAATTTGCCTTGCAAATAATTCAGTTAAATAACCTTGGATTATCTAACCAAACTAGTAAATCAATCATACATACAAGAAGACAACGAGAATCTAGGATCAGAATGCTTTGATCTGTGTATTGATGTCCATCATTGAATTATACATCACTCAGAATTATCTTTCAAAACGAGAAAGAAAAAAAACCCCAAATATATTTTGCCAGAGCTTTTTTACAAAAATCTTGTGATCCCCCCAAAAATGAGAAGAAATTAGGATAAGAAGGAAGAGGGAAAAGATTAGGTCTGCAACCGAAATTGCCAACTGTCTCCTTTGTCCCTAACTGCAAAAATATCTTCTTCATTCCCATGGAAACTGCTCTCAAAATATCCCATATCTATCAAAACTAACTCCATCACTGGATTTCTCATTCCAAGAGCTTTCTGGCGATATATTATACTTGGCATTTCGGGCAAAAATGGACCTCTCGGCAAATTAATTATGAATATGGCTCTATCATTTAAATTTTTCTAATTTTCAATATAGTTGAAACTATATATATAACTTAATTTTAACTTTGATTTTTGGCCTGATTATGCCCTGGTGCCCTGCCACGTGGCAACCTCTGATTGGTCAATGGGGTCCACTAGGCACCACCTAGGATGACAGATCATCTTTCGCCATGTGTCCACCTCGTCATTGCCACTGGGTTGCTTTCTCATCACCACATGTCCACCACCTATGTGCCACCTCAGTGCCACATCAGCGCTACTGAATAGGACCGGCGAGTTGGATCGCCACGTGTACACCACCTCAGCGGGACCTGGATGGCAATCTATCTTTCGCCATTTCGCAGACCTTATTCAGCGTGCATCTTTCCTTCGCAAAGTCGCGCTGACTATCAGATCATCTCGAACATGCAAGGTCTTTAACCTTCATTTTCCGCCTTTTGTTTTCGCCATTTCGTGATGGCCAACCAGTGTGCATATTTGGCTTGCGAAATCATGTCGACTATCGATCTTCTTGGAACCTGCTCACTCTTTAAGCCACCCTTTGTCTGCAAAATTTTGCTCACCTCAGGATCTGTGCCTCAGTGGGTCCAACTGGTCACCGCTCAGTCACCCTCCTTGGTCACCTTGGGATCTGTGCCCACACATGCGGGGTCTACTTGGGTGCCCATCAGACACCATTCATCAAAAGCACTTAAGGCTTTCACACTAAGGAGGTGTGAAGCCTTACATATAAATACCACAAAAGTGCATCGTGTAGCCAATGTGGGATAATTACCTTATGCCTGGCATTGGATTTTAAAGGTTTCTGCAGAGTGCTAATGGTGCCTTGCCATTTTTCTTGAAGCTTTCAATGCCTTTCGACCATGCATTTGGTTTTGAACTTGTTTTAAAACCTATTCAGCAAGCTCACGCAGAGGGAGAGGATGGACCCATTCATTTGCTAATAGCATTTAACTTCAAAGTTTCTGCAACTTCAAACATGCTACGCACAACAGGGAGGAGTTTAGAATTTGCATTTGCTTGGAGATAAAAGCTACTTAACCATGCCACATAAAATAAGGGAAATTTCTAAGTCTTCAATGCCTCTCCTCCAAACACCATGCAGGGGGCATTTCTCCACTTGTCAAAGCCACGCAGGAGAGGGAGGATTGTTGCCAAACGCATTTGGTTTGTTCCCAATTGGTTGTCATTTCAGTCCATACCAAGGAAGAATTAGTTCATGTACTTGTTACTACATTTGCCCAAACTTCAATATCTCTGCTCAACCACAGCCACGTGAAGGAAGAAATTGGCTCAAGGCATCTACTAATGGTAGTTTGCTAAGAAGTTTCATATTGTCTACTCCAATACCACACAGGGAGCTGCCATCATTGCATTTGTTGTTGTTTTTAACGCTGCCCCTCTAGACTGCCACACAGGTTATGCACCAGCCAATTGCATTGCTTGGAAGCTTCTATGGTTCCCAATAACCACGCAGGAGGAGGCACTAGTTTTTGATTTGCTAGATTTGCATTTGCTAAGAGTTTAAATGCCTTCTTCACCAATCACGCAGAGAGGGGATTTACATATGCTATGGAATTTGGTCATACACTAGCAAATTGCATTGGCTAAAAGCTTTTTTTTTTTAAAACCCATTATTACCACTTCCACGCAGCAGGGGAGGGAAAATTGGATTGGAAATTTACTTGCTGAAGATTCTTAAAACCTCTCAATGCCTCCCTCTCTTCTGAGCATATCCAAATATTTCCCTCTCATCCTTCATTATATACCACTCTGAAAGGCTATAAGCACCATTCCATAAGTTTGGCAAAGATTGGAATCTCCAATATGCCAATGTAAAACATTCAAATTTGAGTAATCCATAGCATCAATCACTTTCTTTATTATCTCCAGGGGTTGAAAAGCCATGAAATAAGATTATTTCACCACAAAATCAATGCGCGGGCATGAGCCAGGTCGGGTCCCAAAGTGGGTCCGACTAAAAAAAAAAAATTGTTTCCATACAATTGACCTTAGAAATACCCGACGAACCTTAAAAATACCTCTAGAATCAATCAACACCATTTTCGGATCATCAAACTGAGTTTTGCGACTTTCAGGCACTTACGCCACATTTTCGCATTTAATCACGAAGACGTAATTTTCAAAGTGGTCAAAACACCTTTTTGGACCACGCCATCTGACAGGTGTGTACTCTGATATACAAGCATGAACTCTGCCAAGCGGTTTTTCAGGATGAATCCCGAGCAAAGAGATATTAATTGCTGAAAATGACCAACTGGCTTTGTCGACATTGCAGGCTTGATGAAGTCAATGTTCTGGCAACACATGATGCCTTTCTCAAAAATACCAAACGACCTCCGTAGACCCTCAAATTTGAAACACAGGTACCTTGAAGTACATATTAAATCTTTGAATTCTTAGTTCAACCAAAATTCTGATTGGGTGCAAATGGTGTGCTCATGAAAATGGCTACTTTAATTGATGCGACAACAAAAGTACGGATAACTGAAAAAGATGGCTCAATAGACCCTTTTGAAAACCGACCAAATAGATTGGCAGAGGATTGAATTTTGAAACATGACTCATCACTTATACCAACAATAGCCCGAAATAAACATTTTGTCATGACACTCACTGAGGCAACTTTTACACTTGTGCAAAATAGGGCTCCGACTGGGCGCTGAAACAGGGACTTGTCAAAACATTCAAACTGTAAACAGTTCGAGCTTGGTAAACTGAGAAAATGGATTCATGAAGACTTGAAATTTTGCATGCTGACTCACATTTATGCATAGAATTCAATCCATTTTGAAATTCATCATGCCAATAAATAGGGCAAAAGATATAAACACCCAAAGTAGGCTACTCAATAAAATCTGCATTTGTGCCTAAAATGCACTTTCAACTCACCCCTCGAAATGGGTACCTGGTAAACTTATCCAAACTGAATTCTAAAAGTTTCACATCACTGAATAGGCCAAATGAAAGGTGTAGGACATGTTTCCCGAACCTTACCTTCTAAAAATCAACTAGCTCCATTTTGCTCTCTCTAAGTAGGCCTTTCAAACTGACTCATTTGGAAATGCAAAGCAAACATTTGAATTGGGCCTCAAAACTTGACTCAATTTTAATGAGTCCCAATAGGAGATATTAGTGGGGAGGGAGGTCAGGGTAGGGATGATGAGGATGAAGATCCAGAGGAAGGAAGAGAGGGTGAGAGAGGAGAACAGGTGGAGGAGGAAGAGCATGAGGAAGAGAAAGAGGAGAGGAAGAGAGTGGAGGAAGAGGAGGAATATATTCCTCATCACTCAGAGGATGACACCATATCCATAGATCCACAGGCAGTGTCAGCCAAAGGAGAGGAGGCTGGTCTTGGGAGACCCACCTCTCTCTTACATCAATCATCTCCCACAATGCCTCCTACTAGAGTACAAAGGCACTACGAGCATGGAGAGGGCATGATGCAGGGGCACAAGCCTCAAATTCATAACTTCTTGATTGAACCATTCATTTTTTTGATTGCAAGGTGTTGGGAAGGATCAAAGAATCCTTTGTTTATGTTTAGTTTTGTAATAAAGTCCTAATTGTCCATTTTGTAAGGCCTAGTGGCCTAGGGTGCATTATAAACCCTATGGTCAACTATGGTCAAAAGGACTTAGGGTGAGTAGAATTAGGGAGTCAAGGTTTTTTTGGTCTATTTATATCCATTTAAATGTGTTTAGGTCCCTATGATGTTGATAAAGTTAGTTTGAGTGGCAAAATGCAAAAAATGTCAAAAATTGACAAAAGTTGTTAATTTGGAGAGCAACTTTTCAAAAAGTTGTTGTAATCAGTTGCCCAACATTCACAACCATCTCCAATCGGTTGGAAAAAGCTGGGAAGGTTATATAATTCCTCAACAAACTCATGTGAGGGTTGTTGTTAGTGGAATTTTTAAATTTGCTACATGAAATTAATAAAAACTGCATTTTTCATGTCATTTTGCTGTTATCACGCCTGGTACAGAATTGTACGATCTCCAATGTGAAAAAATTCTTCATGGGAGTGTTGTTGGTTGAGTTAAATTTCTTTTTAATCCAACCAGACGTCTAGAGGTGGTGTTTTGAAGGAGAAATCAAGTGACAAACTAAAACAGCCCGTGAAAGTGCCCTATCCTAGGGTATTAACTTTTTTTTCCCATTTCTTCCAAATTAATCATGGAAAAAATCTAATTCTTTTTTATATGGAGGATTTGAGAGTTTAATTTATGTTCCAAAAGGTTTTAAACTTGGAGGAAGCAGTTTGGGCGAGATTTTGGTGAATTTGGCCAAGCATTTCCTTGTGACATACTGTGGGATTTGAAGAAAATCCATGAATAGTCCCCATAACTTGGTATTTGGTGAAGAATAGGATACCCAAAGATGATCTAATAGTTGATTTTGTGAAATTTCTTGTTTGAAGGATAGTTCCTTTTCAAGGTGCTCAAATTAGCCCTTTTAGCCCTAGATGAGGGTTTAATAGAAATGGTACTTGCAGGTGGTTCCAGGACTTTTCCTTTGGTAGAAATTGCTGTCCTAGGTTGGTGAACAAAAAAATAAAATCATATTTCCTATTCCTTTGTATTTTTTGGGTGAGAAGCCAAAAAGTGAGTTTTGAGGGCTACTAGGTCTAAAGAGCCAATTTGCACTTTGTTACCTTTTGGACTTGAACAACCAAATCAGAGGGTTGTTTGATATCATTTGAGCTTGTAGGAGCCTATCAAACCTATATTGAGCCTTTGTAGGCCTACAAAACCATTTGGAGGGGTTGTGAGCAACTTGAGCAATTTTGAGCACTTTTGTCTATGGGGTTTGAAACCAAAAACTGATAACCTTTTGTTGGCATATGTGCAGAGCATGATGACATGATGATATTGTATGTTGTCATTGATGTTAATATGCTAAGGTATGAACTGGTATATGGTAGTAAGCAAACTGGCAAGAGAGCTGGTATGATATTGTGAACCGGTATATGTGAGAACCGATATGATGATGTAAACCGGTATTTGTAAAAAAAATGAAGTGGTATGTTTGGTCAAGGTGAACTGGTATGTTGGAATGAGAACCGGTAAATGGAAGTTTTGTATCGGGGTTTCATTTGCCATGACTACCAGTTGGTAGTCTCAGTTTCAGGGTTTCTAGTTGATGCATTCCAAGATTGTGTGATTCAACCGATGACATCTTGTGATGAGTTAGCATTGTAATGAAGACCAGATAAGTGTTCCCACGTCAGTCTTGTGCACGTGAAGTATTTCCTTGAGGATCTTGCATGGAGATTGATCCTATCTACCTCGGGAATGTGAGAAGTCTATGTAAATGGTGGAGAGTGGGTGATGAGTTATCAGCTTCCTGAAGCAGCAAAGAATGAACATTGGAGAACGTCTTGAGATCTATTCAAGACTGTTGTATTCAATGTAGTGTGATTAACGGTCAGGATTGAATGGACTGGATTGTAAAACCTAAATGTTTAGGGTTTAGGGTTTATGCTACCGACCTATCTCTTTCCTATAAGGTCGATGATATTTTTTATTTTGAAGTTGTTGGCAAATGGTATGTGTGTATCCCAGTGAGTAATAATTGATTCTTTCCAGACCAGAGAAGTGTGTTGATACCCGCAGAGTGTGATTGCAGAAGAAAAGGAGCTAAAGTGGATTTGCCTTGGCATTGAGTATTGTTATCAGATCAATGTATTACCGATTGACTTCTAACCATTTTAGTAGTTGGAAAATCCCTTAACCGGGTAGCTTTAACAGGCTTTTGTGTAAATCCTTTAACAGGGTGATTCAATTCAATGAGTTCTTCAAATCCTCTTGCGAGGTAACCTTTAACAGGGTTCTAACCTTTAACTGGGTATTTAGCCATCCCTTAACCGGGTGATCCCTAGCAAGACCGGTTCCTAGCAGAACCTATTGTAATAGTCTTTAACTGGACTAGGCTCCTAACAAAGCAGACTTCAAAAGAGTTCAAAGAGAAGCTTGTGGGTATTCATCTCCATCGTGGTTTTTCCCAGTTGGGTTTCCACGTGAAAAATCAGTGTGTCATGTGTGATACCTTTCATGTGATGGTTTAGTGTTTTATGTCAAACTAGTAAAATATGTTGAACTAGAAGTCATTATAATTTTGATGATAGATCACTTGTTTATGTATAAGGGTGAAGTGGAAATGAGGTATTAGATTGTATGGAAAGCTGAGGGTTACCAGTTTGTGTCTTTCACATTCTCATTGTGTTTTACCGATAGTAATTTGATTTAGACTAGTGTTATTGCTTGCCAGTCAAAGTTCAGTGTGTGCAGTCAAATCGGTTTAGTGAAAGTGTTTTTGCATGTACTAATTCACCGCCCCCCTCTCAGTACTGGTTTGGTACTAACTGGTCGTCATTTATTCATCAATTGGTATCAGAGCATCCTCCAGGTCCTCTATGTTGTAAGCTTAACCGCTTGAGGAAAAGATCCTACTCTAATGATGAAGAGGGAAGGTCCAAAGTTCAACAAAGACAACTTTAAAATATGGAAGGACATAATGAAGATATACATCAAAAGCATAGGGGCTCAACACTGGAGCTATGTTGAGAATGCTTATGTTATCCCTACCGGTACTCTCACCAATGATCAAAAGAGAGAGATTCAGGAGAATGGGCAAGTCATGGAAGCCATAATCAGCAGTCTATCTGACATTGAGTTTATTGATGTTCAGGATAAAGACAATCCCAAAGAAGTATGGGATGCTCTTGAGAATATCTATGGTGGTGATGAGCATGTGAAACAAGCTAATGAAGAGAGCCTTAGGGGAAAGTTTGAAGACATGTGGATGGTTGAAGGACAGACCATTCAACAATATGGAATAAGAATCAAAACTATTGTTGGAGATATCAAGAGTGTAGGTGGTATAATAGATGATTCCACTATTGTTGGCAAAGTCTATAGACACGACAAAGGTATCCCTAGACTCCATCATTGCTAAGTTGATAGCTTATGAGATAAATATTTATGATGGTAGTATTCAGAAGACTGAATCAGCCATTACAACATTTGCTGCACCATCTAGAAAGGATAAAGAATCTAGTACCAGTGGTGAACCAAGACAAAGTAGAGAAATGGATGATGAGGAGATCTTGATGGAATTTGAAGCTCTTCTTGCCAAGAGACTTCCTAAGGGGACTGGTAAATACAGAGGTAAGCTCTCTTTGAAATTCTTTTCTTGCAATAGGATAGGACACATTGCTATAAACTATCCTAATGGTGATAACAAGGACAAACTGGAGAAGTTCAAAGGAGGAAACATGAGAAACTGTTTTGTAGCAATTGAAGAAGGTGTCACTGATGAGGAATCAGAAGATGAAGAAAGTGAAGACATTGTGTTTGTAGCAGTTAAGGAAGATGTGTCAAACAAGAAGGCTCTTGTCTCTCACTTTGATAATTCCAATGAGTGGATCATTGATAGTGGTTGTTCTCACCATATGACTGGTGACTGGGCTAAGTTTCTATCTTTGGAAGAGTATGATGGTGGTGTGGTTTGTTTTGGTAATGATGCACCATGTATGGTAAAAGGTAGAGGGTCCATCTCTTTGAATGGAAAAAGCAGTGTTGATAATGTGTATTGGTTAGAAGGTCTCAGACACAACCTTTTGAGTGTTGCCCAGCTGAATGATAATGGTGGTGCAGAGGCACCTAAGCACACAAGCATACCAGGAGGTCAAAAGTCATAATATGAACAATTTATTGTATTTGAGTCATTCATAATGTATTAAGGTTATTTAAGTCAATTGAATCATAATATGTGAGGCTAGATGAGACATATTTTTCCAAAGATATCATATTTGGTCCATATTGAAGTTTTAAAAGTGTCCATGTAAGAGTTAGAGTCATTTATGTCAAAAATTGTAAAAATTGGAAAGTTGCAATATTGCCCAAAAGTGCAACAAAAGTGTAAAAATGAAATCCATTGGTTATGAGGTGGTTGGAGTAGTTAGAAAGGAGTTTTAAATGGTTTATAAAACCATTTTTGATTGAAATCAAGAGGGTAGTTTAGTTTGGAGGGGATTTGACAAAGATTATCCATCAAACCCTCAAACTGTCATGAGGTTTTAAGGAATCTATGGCTGTCATAGATCCATGGAGGATCAAATTTGGTGTAATTTTGTATGTAGATATTATTTAATGATATATTAATGAAATATATTTCAAATTAATCCTTTCTTATGCATTTTTGTGGAGTATTTGGCAAGATATGTTTGTTTTTACAATAATTGTCAAACCCTGCCAAGGGTTACCTAGTTTTGAGAAAATGATCATAATGTTTGATTTAACCGTTGGATTGGGCTGAAATTTTGAGAGAACTTGTTTAACTACGTAATATAAATTGTGAATCAAGCGATTGTCTTTATAAGAAATATGTAAAAGTGTATTGATGATTGTTTGTTACAGTTCATGGTGAAAGGCAGACTGGTGAAGGCAACAACAGTCCGGTTGCAGCATTTGGTGTGGTCACATGAGGAATATTAATGAAGAAAGAATATATGTGTTGGAAAGGTCTTTGAGTATTGTTTCCAATTTTTTTTGTCTTACTTAATTTGGTTACGAATTGAATATTTTGTGATTATTCTGGTGAAAACACTTTTTAAAGGATGAAACCCTGAACTAGGGTATTCCATGGCAAATAAGAATTTGTTCTCTCATGTTATGGTGAATTTTATGATCTTAAATATTGAATGAATGGTTTTAGGGATGTAATATAACCTTTTAAATTGGTTTGGAGTTGAGAAGAGTGATTGATCTTTTTATATGCACCTCTTGATTCAAGTTTAAAGTCTACCCTTGAATGAAGGTTTTATGGTATGTGATAGATGCTCTGCATCAAATGGACTCACTCTGGAATTTAGAGATGGAGTGTGTAAAATAAAAGGCAAGAGTGGTGAACTGATGGCCACCAGTATGCAGACCAAAGGTAACCTATTTCGGCTGAATGCAAACATTAGTACATGTCTAATGGCTAAGTTTGATGATAGATGGATATGGCATAGGAGACTCTGCCATGTAAACTTTGATAATATTGTGAAGGCTAGTAAGATCAAGGTAGTTAGAGGATTGCCTATGCTGAGAAAACTAGAGAATCCTTTGTGAAAAGAGTGTCAACTAGGGAAAATGTCTTCCTCAGCCTTCAAAGGTAAATCTTTCACTACAGACAATTTACTTGATCTTGTGCGTACTGATTTGTGTGGTCCTATGAAAACTAGGAGTGTGCAGGGAGATAGGTATTTTATGATTCTTACCGATGATTGCTCAAGAATGATGTGGGTCACATTCTTGAAAGACAAGTCTGAATCCTTTGGAAAGTTCAAAGCCTTCAGAACACTGGTTGAAAAAGAAAGCGGTAAGAGGATTAAGTGCCTAAGAACTAATCAAGGAGGAGAATTCACTTTTGGTGAATTCAGCAAGTACTATGAAGAGAACAACATCAAGAGGAAACTGTCTGCCCCCCAGACTCCACAACATAATGGCCTAATAGAGAGAAACAACTAGACTATTGTTGAAGCAGCCAGAACAATGTTGATCTAAGGAAAAGTTGCTCACACCTTTTGGAGAGAAGCGGTGAGCACTGTAGTCTCCACAATGAACCGGGTACTCATCAAAAAGGGTAAGGATAAAACACCTTATGAGTATTGGACTGGTAAGGCACCAGTGGTAAGCTACTATAGAGTGTTTGGTAGCAAATGTTATATCAAGAGGAGTGAACATCAAAGAAAGTTTGATGCAAAATGTGATGAGGGAATATTCCTAGGGTATTCTACAAAGAGAAAAGCTCTCAAATGTTTCAACAATAGGACTCAGAGAATTGTTGAAAGCATCAATGTTAGATTTGATGAAACCTCTGAGAAACTTGAGGAAACCAGCAGTGAGCAAGTAGGAAAGGAACTGGTTGCAAAACAACCTAGCACCAGTAACAGTGGTCCTACACCAGTAGATGTTGATGTTGATGAAGATGAGGATGAAGAAGAAAAGCAAGAGGAAACAACTAAGATCATTCCTAGGTATGTAAATTTGAATCATGATCCAAAGCAGATCATAGGAGACAAGGATGCAGGAATTCTTACAAGAAGAAAGGTCAGAGAAAATTCTTGCATGATCTCTGAATTTGAGCCTAAAACATTCAAAGAGGCACACAAAGATGAAGACTAGATCAAGGCAATGGAAGAGGAACTTGACCAGATAGAAAATAATTATACATGGTCTTTGGTACCTAGACCTAAGCATGAAAATGTCATAGGCACCAAATGGGTTTTCAGAAATAAGTTGAATAAAGATGGCACAATGGTAAGAAACAAAGCCAGACTGGTGTGTAAAGGATATGCTTAAGAAGAAGGAGAAGACTATGGAGAAACCTTTGCTCCAGTAGCTAGATTGGAAGGAGTTTGTATTCTTCTTGCATATGCAACCTTCAAAGGATTCAAAGTATATCAAATGGATGTAAAATCTGCATTCCTGAATGGAATACTAGAAGAGGAGGTGTATATAGAGCAACCAGATGGGTTTTCCCTATCAGAAGACAGTGACATGGTGTGTAGGCTACATAAAGCCTTGTATGGACTAAAGCAGGCACCTAGAGCATGGTATGAACACTTGCACTCCCATCTTGTGAAGATTGGATTTGAGAACAAGTGAAGATAGCAATATCTATCTGAAGTCAGAAGGAGATCAGATTCTAATCTGTGAGGTATTTGTTGATGAGATAATTTTTGGAGGAGATGACAAGATGAGTCATGATTTTGCAGATGAGATGAAAAAGGAATTTGAGATGTCACTTATAGGGGAGATTAAGTTCTTCATTGGACTACAGATTCAACAAATGAAAGATGGAATCTTTATCACTCAGTCCAAGTATGTCAAAGAGGTGTTGAAGACCTTTGGCATGGAAGACAACAAACTAGTTGGTACACCGATGGTGATTGGTTGTAAACTATCAAAGGAGGATGACTCAGCATTGGTAAATGCAAAGGAATACCAATTAGTGATTGGTAAGTTGCACTATGTAGTACATAGCAAACCAGATATTGCACATGTAGTGGGCATTACTACATGGTTCCAGAAAAGCCCAGGATAATCCCACTTGGTAGCAGTCAAGTGGATTCTGAGATATCTGAAGGGAACTATTGACTATGGATTATGGTATCCATACAGTAATGATTTCAACCTGAAAGTGTTTACAGATGCTGATTGGGCTGGTAATGTGGACGATCGAAAGAGCACAACCGATGGTGCATTATTTCTTGGTGGTAGACTAGTCTCATGGATGAGTAAGAAGCAGAGTTGTATCTCTCATTCTATAGTAGAAGTGGAGTATGTTGTAGCATTTATGAACTGCACCCAAACAATTTGGATGAAGCATGTATTAAATGGCTTCAAAGTTCATGTATTTGAACCAGTAAGTATATTTTGTGATAACACAAGTGTAATTAATATCTCCAAGAATCCGGTTTTACATGCTAGAACCAAGCACTTCGAGCTCAAGTATCATTTCTTGAGGGAGAAAGTTCAGAACAAAGAAATTGTATTGGAACATGTTTCCAATAAGGAGCAGTTAGTAGACATATTCACCAAGCCTCTATCGAAGGCTACCTTTACCTATTTGAGAGGTGAATTAGGGGTGTTGCCCCTTCAAGAGGTGAACTAAAGGTGTGTGCTCCACATCAGTCAGGTCTTACATTGATATATCTTTTTTAGGATTGGTGTGTTGAAGGATGCTACTCCTTAGGGGGAGCAACATAGTGGAACATAGATGTGTATGCCTCCACTTTGGCATTGTTGTCAAAGGGGGAGAAGATGTGAAGCAGAAAAGATATATGTCGTATAGGGGAGAAGATGTGAAGCAGAAGAAGAAAGATATCTTTGTATATTACCATCAATGCCAAAGGGGGAGATTGTTGGCATATGTGTAAAGCATGATGACATGATGATATTGTATGTTGTCATTGATGTCAATATGCTGAGGTATGAACCGGTATATGGTAGTAAGAAAACTGGCAAGAGAACTAGTATGATATTGTGAACCGGTATATGTGAGAACCAATATGATGATGTAAACTGGTATTTGTAAAAAAAGTGAAGCAGTATGTTTGTTCAAGGTGAACCGGTATGTTGGAATGAGAACTAGTAAATGGGAGTTTTGTATCGGGGTTTCATTTGGCATGACTACCGGTTGGTAGTCTCAGCTTCAGGGTTTTTGGTTGATGCATTCCAAGATTGTGCGATTCAACTGATGATATCTTGTGATGAGTTAGCATTGTAATAAAGACCAGATAAGTGTTGCCACATCAGCCCTGTGCATGTGAAAGATTTCCTTGAGGATCTTGCATGGAGATTGATCCTATCTACCTCGGGAATGTGTGAAGTCTCTGTAAATGGTGGAGAGCATGTGATGAGTTATCAGCTTCCTGAAGCGGCAAAGAATGAATGTTGAAGAATGTCTTGAGATCTGTTCAAGACTGTTGTATTCGATGCAATGTGATTAACGGTCAAGATTGAACCGACTGGATTGTAAAACCTAAATGTTTAGGATTTATGCTACCGACCTATCTATTTCCTATAATGTCGATGATGTTTTTCATTTTGAAGTTGTTGACAAATGGTATGTGTGTATCCTAGTGAGTGATACTTGATTCTTAACAGACCAGAGAAGTGTGTTGATACCCGCAAAGTGTGATTGCAGAACAAAAGGAGCTAAAGTGGATCTGCCTTGGCATTGAGTACTATTATCATATCAGTGTATTACTTGTTGACTTCTAACCATTTCAGCAGTTGGAAAATCCCTTAACCGGGTAGCTTTAACATACTTTTGTGTAAATCCTTTAATAGGGTGACTCAATTCAATGAGTTCTTCAAATCCTCTTGTGAGGTAACCTTTAACAGGGTTCTAACCTTTAACCGGGTATTTAGCCATCCCTTAACCGGGTGATCCCTAGCAGGATCAGTTCCTAGCAGAACCTATTGTAATAGTCTTTAACCGGACTAGGATCCTAATAGAGTGGACTTCAAAAGAGTTCAAAGAGTAGCTTGTGGGTATTCATCCCCACTGTGGTTTTTCCCAGTTGGGTTTGCACGTGAAAAATCATTGTGTCATGTGTGATACCTTTCATGTGATGGTTTAGTGTTTTATGTCAAACTGGTAAAATATGTTTTTGGTTAAGGTAAAAGCAGGTTTTGAAGGGGCCCCGAAACCCTTCACAAGTAGAACTTAAACAACACAACAACAAGAAATAAAAGAGTACATGCCTACGAAAAACCAGCAGAAAACCAAAGAAAACTGGAAAAAGCCCCACAAAGCCAGCAGGCCATCCAAAGTCTAGAAGATACTAGTTGATTTTTTCCAAAGCTTTTGCCAGAGTGTTGCTAATTTATTGCAGCTCTTTGATGTTATCCCTGAGATTAGGGAGATTATTTGCAGGAACAGCTGATAAGTTGATAGTTTGACATGTTTTTTTAATCAAAACTCTTAGGTTATTGGCATCTTTTGGGTTGCATTGTGATAGTAAAGGATTGTGAATTAACTATATGTAATCCATGTGTTGAACCTAAACTTATGAAATCATGTTTGAACTTTGTCGGTTAATTCTTGTAGCCATACCAATTTATTCCTACAGCCAAGTGATTTGTCCCTGTTGATATGCGAATTATTTAGGATAATATCATATGTGAGTTAATGAATGTATTAATTGAGTAAGATACGTATGCATGCCCTTGTATGTTGTTCTTGTTTAGTGCAGATAATAAATGATGCTACGGTGGATGATTTCCTTTCGCACCCAAAAACTGAAGAATCACGTACAAATAACTAGAGATCAAACTGAAGGGGATCCGACTAGGTGCAATGTATGGCATAATCAAAGCAGTCATACTTCACTATTGGAGTTTAACTCTAGTGCGTATTGAATTTGCAAAATATCGCTATGGCGTGCAAAGACTGTGGTTTGGTTTAGATCCACTGACTGTTCCTGCATCCAAGCTCTAGTTATCTCCTTCATCTGACAATCATCCACCTCTTCTTCTGGGCGTGATTTGACTTGTCCATTGTAGTTTATCTTTTCTTTATAATAAGCTCTTCCTTTTTTCTGATAGGTTAGACAAGATAGAAAGGAATTGAGCAAAGAGTTTTTGAAAGAATTCTAGAGTTTTATTTTAGAACATGTAATCAATTTCAGAAAGAAATAAAGAAAAGATATGTTGTTCTGATCTATTAAGAGTATTTTGTTGGAAGTTTGATATCACTCATCCAAGGGGGCCCACTTGGTGAGTGATCGTGTGTTTATGTTCATTGAAGTTAGTTTTTACCTAGTTGCAGTAGAAGTTCATGATTGGATTGTTCATGGAAATAGATCCACTGACTGTTCCTGCAGCCAAGACAAAGCGGTGTGATTTCTGTTATATACATTAGATCATTCTAGCATTGTTTTATAAAGCTTTCATGTAGCCTTTTATGATTTCCATTCTTGCCTTTCCTTTCTACGTAATGTTAGTTACTGCAGCAATGCAGAATAACCATTTAAGGAGCTTAGTGCATATATATTGCAGACCCATTTCAAGTTTTATGTTCCTAGATTGATAACTAAATGAACACCAGCCATGAAAATAGTAAACTCTACCATATGAATGTCCAAACTTTGGATTGAGATTTCAATTAGAGTAATTATTATCATTATAGTTGGGGTAGACATTTTTGGCACCGTTGCTGGGGATGGTGTCAAACTGAGAACCTTTTATGGTTATTATAGTTTCCAGTTAATTGTTTGAAATTTCATGAATCTACATGCATAGCAGAAGAAGAGATGCCAGAGGTAGATTTCTGCCCACTCATCCTAATCATGTAGAAGATAATTTCCCAGATATAAACCCTTTTGCTGAACTTTATCAAGCCCCACAGAATTTGAATCACCCTGAATTTGAATTTCTAGAAGGTAGTCTTCAGTTCCTTTTTGGTCGACAAGAAGAAGAATTTCCTATAGTAACAACCCCCACAAGTCCAATGTAAGGGAACCCTCCTGTTGGGAATAATCCACCACCACCACTAGGTCCAACGTTTGAGTTTCCCATCTCTGACCAGCATGATAATGCTAACCTCAAGAACATTCCAGCATCTTCACTTCCTAAATTCTATGGGTTGGTGATAGAGGAACCTGATACATTTTTGTTTGAGTTTGATGTTCTCTGTAGAAGTTTTGACTATACTACAGATGCCCATAGACTCAAATTTTTTCCTACCAATTTAAAAGAGTCATCCTTGAGATGGTTTATGAGCTTGGGTAGTAGCACAATCAACACATGGGATGAGATGAAACATTTGTTTCTTGCAAAATACAAAGACTATTGTAGAGGCACTGATCATCATGGGGATGATATCTTTAGAATGACACAAACTGAAGATGAGAGTCTTGAGGATTATCTGGAAAGGTTTTTGTTTAGTGTCAAGAAGTCCAAGCATAGTAATTTGAATGAAGATTCCCTCAAATTGATATTTTTGAGGGGTATCAGTGATGAATGCACCGATTCCTTAGATCTTATGGGAGGAGGTGACATTACACAATCTATTTGGGCTGAAATAGGGCAAATTTGCAAAAAGTATTCCAGATCTACATCTAAGAAGAACAAGAGATTTAAGCTAAGGGCACCATTATCAGCATCTGGAACTGGAGTTTCTAGATTGGAACTTAGTCATCTGTTAAAAGACTTCAAGGAGGACATAATAAACAATATGGCTACCCAGTTGGATACATTGGCAGCTAGGAAGAAGCATGAGGAAGCTGATGCATTCCTTGCAGAATTCTATCCTCATTGTAAACAATGGAAGAAAGATCGCAGATGTAAGATGGTTGCAAACATGGAAGTACTTGACTTCAAACCAGTTCAAGGTGAGGATGAGCAAGTCTTCTATGTTTCTCAAAGAGGACCAAATTTTCAAAGACAAGGTATGCCACCCGATCCACTTTCTTTCTCTGGTTATAGTGGTAATTCTTATGCACCAAACAACCAATGGAAACCACATTATTCTCAAAATTTTGGTAACTATCCACATTGGTATGGGTCACAAGGCCAAGGACAATAATTTGTTAATCAAGCTCCATAGTGGTAGCAGCCACAGGGGAACTGGTATCCATCTTAGGGTCAAGGGAACCAGTTTCAAGGGAATTGGCAACCTACCTCTCAATGGAGGTGGAACCAATCATGGCTAGCCCAATCTGCTGGATATCAGCCTCCTGTTCAATAGCCACAACCTCCTACTTTAAAGCCTCCTCCTGTAGCTACAGCTGCACCGCCTAAGCCAACACAGTTGCCTACTCAACCAGTGCCTAATCCAAATATCAAATCTCAGCAACAACAACAAACTTATTCAGCTGATGCTAATCAATATCCACCCTATTCTTTATCACTAGATGATATTCATCTCCGATCTGGGACAACTCTACCTAATCCCTCTCATCCAGTTATTACTGAGGTACAAGAAGAGCAGCCAATCTCTGACCCGAAAGATACAATACCTCAAAATCAAATATTACAACCATTTCCCCATAGATTGCAAGACAAAGAAGTTTTCATTGAACAACATAAAAGCTTTGATATTCTTGATCAAGTGAAGCACATTTGTGTTAAAATTCCATTGTTGCAAGCAATAAAGGATGTCCCTATATATGGTAAGGCATTAAGAGAAGCATGCCTAAAGAAACCTGGTAGAAAGAAAAAGGATCCACAAACAGTTCATGTTATGGGTCAATTGGTTGATATCATGTTAGGTAAAATTGCAATTCCAAAGTATGTTGATCTAGGTAGTCCCATTGTGAGTATAGTCATTAATGGAAGTCAAATAAGGAATGTTTTGATTGATTTAGGAGTAGCCATTAATGTAATGACAAGGGAAGTAATGAAACATCTAGAGATCAATAGTTTAAGGACTACACCCACAGTTCTACAACTTGTTGATGGCTCTACAGTGAGACCTGATGGTATCATAGAGGATGTCATAGTTATTCTAGATTCCTAGGAATATCCTGTAGACTTTATGATTCTATCTCCAAAAGCAACATTGGGAGGTGTATATGGTGAAAATAGATAACAATAATATTGAAAGACTAAATAGATTCAACCACAAAACCCTAGCCTAACAACAACACAGATCCACCATAACATATGAAGATTACCTAAGACAATGTAAATCAAATAAAATCACAAAGATTATACCATCACATGTCCAATAGGGTTTTGGATCTCCATTCTTCCTATCTCTATTGATCTTTCTTGATATATTTGCTCTCAATTTTATATGCACAAGAGCTCAACAAAGAACAGAAATGTGGTTGCAAGTAGGATCTCATATGAAAAGCGTAGTGTAGTCAAGTGCATAAATTGATTAGCCAGGGTTTGATAATGAAGGAAGCATCTCCTTATATAGAAGACACTATATGAAATGGAGGGATAAGATTGAGAGGTGTAAAAGAGGTCGGCTATGATTAAAGGGTAGGTAAAGAAAATAATAAAATAATGAGAGGGGTAGGTAGTGTATGAATTAAGAGATGAATGACATGTGTCATAAGTGGAAAAGGCTAATGAATTAATTAAATAAATAAAGATTTATTTAATTAATAGAGGAAGTGGGATCAATTAAATAAATAAGATATTTATTTTAATTTAGGAAAATGGATAATTTAAATAAATAAAAGTATTTATTTAAATGAGAAATAAGGCTAGAAGAGGATAAATGAATTAATTAAATAAATAAAAATATTTATTTAATTAGACATGACAATTTTAGGTGTCAACATTTTGCCCCTCTTTGAGACAATGTGGCTTGTCGTGTTGTTTCAAAGAAGATAATATGAACTGATACAAAGTTGCCCCAAGATGGGAATGATATGCCCCCTCGAGAGATTGCATGAAAATGTCTGAAAATATCACAGACAATCTCTCGATAAGAAAGAATGGCTAGAATGGACTGACCAGGTAGAATAGAGTGACAGAGTCACAGGATAAAGAAGACCGACTCAGGAAATGAGGGCTAGGGCTAGGGCTAGGGTAGTCTATAAAATAAACCATGAGGGAAAAACATCCTCATTGTCATCCACACATCCAAGAGATCAGAGTGCAGAGAGAGAATTGAGCAGCAACAGTCAGCAGCGATGGCATTGGTGCATAGATTCGATCGCGTTCGCCGATATCAGAGGCCAGCAGATGCAGGAGAGCTAGTGAGTACCACAAAACTTCCTTCTACCTTGTCGCAATAAATGTTGTCATAAATGCATCTTAGGTAGCGCAATAAATGCATTTTAGGTATGTTAAATAAGGTCAAAAAATGCTTAGGTGCATCTGTGTTTGTGCAAGACACATTTGTGCAGTCTATAAGCACGTTTATGTAATGAAAGCGCGTTTATGTCTTCAAGGCCGAATCGGCAGTTCTGTGATGAACATACGTTGTCGATTGGATAAGCTACTAAGAGGATACACTCAAGCAGGTCCTCTAGGAAAGACTAGGATAGATCGAGGCACTTTGTGATGAACAGTGAGTACCAAGACATAGTACTTTGTGATGAATAGGGAGTACCAATAGGAGCAGTACTTTGTGATGAACAGGGAGTGCAAATATGAGCAGCACTTTGTGATGAATAGGGAGTGCAAGACACATAGTACTTTGTGATGAATAGGGAGTACCACTAGGATAAAATAGAAAAACTTTGTGATGAACAGTGAGTGTCACTAGAATAGAAGCAACACTTTGTGATGAACAGTGAGTGTCACTAGGATAGAAGCAACACTTTGTGATGAACAGTGATTGTCACTAGGATAGAGTATCATAAGCACTTAAGATAAAAAAGTAGCATTTTGTGATGAATAGGGAATGCCACTATGACTGACATAGTTGATTTGCTTGACTACAGGAGTACCTACCGATGCTAGAGTCACAGGAGAGATTCCTATCGACTCAGAGGTTACGGCTAGAGCTGACATTCGAGGATTGAGCTGCCATTAAGGTTATGGGTCTAAGATATATTATGTATGTGCCTGAGTTTCAGGTGAAAATGGGTTTGCTGACTGCACTGGCTGAGAGATGACACTCTGAGACATGCACATTTGATTTTTTGATGGGTGAGATGATAGTCACCTTAGAGGATGTGTATAGGATACTGCGGATACCGATCGATGGGGAGCTGATACCCTACGATCGAGATGGAGACAGGGAGGCATTGAGACGAGTGTTCCAGGATCCGGGATTGGAGATGAGGGATAGACACGTGGCATGGGACAAGATGACAGTGACAGGACTGACGCTACCAACAGTGCTAGGAGGAGTGATCAGTGGGTTCTTCTGTATCAGTTTTGTACCATTTTGTATGATGATGTAGACACCTGCGGGTGATTGTAGCCATATGATTTTGACATCATTGTATCATGACACTTATGATTTTGAGATATATAAGATGATTCATCTTTGCGGCAGCTATATGCATGTGTACCTATGTGATGCTTTTATATGATTCATGATGTATGTTTCTATGTGATGCTTATGATATGGATGAAAATATGTACATAATGAAATGCAATATTTTTGTTCTTTTATCTTTTTAAATGTTATGCCAATGCAAATGTGAATGTATGAAATGCAAATGAATATGATAATGCAAATAATTATTTACATGATGAAAATGTAAAATGTGCTAATATGTGTTGTGTGCAAGATGTTATGCAATTGTGATATCTATATATATGTATGAAATTCCAACATGTGGTAATGCAGGTGCAACTACATGAAATGCAAATGTTTTTGGCATGCCATTATACTCAGTCATGTGATATCGGGCTACACGGACTCAGGAAGGATGATGGAAGTCAATCAAGAAAGGGGGATGAAAGATAGAAGATATGGAAGTGAAAGAGCTTCTTGTGCATTATCATCATTGAGCTTTATTATGGCAAGTAGGTTATGACAATCGAGGCATATGTTCAACCCAGAAAGTCATTGTACCTGTTTGCATGGAGATAAGACAGTCACAAACAAGGAATGCCCCAGTTCATACTAGACTCTCAGTGTCCTCATATCCTTGGACAAGTCATAGCATTACTAAGAGACAATTCATAGACAACAAAGAAAAATAGGTGACGATACCCCATCCTCGCCTTTCTAGTCAAAGACATCTTAGAGATAAAATCTCTAGTCAGAGACATCCTGGAAAAGCTAAAAGACATGTCACCAAAAGATAAAATGAAAATAAAACCAAGACTCAACACCAACATCCACTGAAGTCCTCATGTTTAGTGTCTCTTATCACTTGCATAAGTCTATTTGATTGTGGTCACAATGTTTACTTTCACAAAAAGGATAGATAGCACTGAACCATAATGTTGTCTGAGTCTGTTGAAAGATTTGATTTATTGAAGCCCATTGCTGCTTGTCTCATCTAAAACTGACTAAATCCATGCAACTGATACTTTATTGCGGAGAAGATGAAACTTTATTTTGGATTGGTCACGCAAATGTTTATTTATTGTGGATTGTGCGCGGATAGACTGAAGAAAGCTGGAAGAAACTGTACTCCTCGAAACATGTGATGCTCTCAGTTCCACACCCATCACTTAAATGTAGGATTTGCCTTAGCCACAGATAGGAGCTGATTTATTATGGATAGAAAAGGGGTGAAAAGGGAGGTTTATTATAAATGGTGAACCAATCTTGGGTAGATCAATAACAAGCCATGATGGGAATGTGTAAGTTTATTATGGATGGATAGGTTGTGAGTGTGTGCAAAGTGAAAGGATGCAAGTGAATCCTGAAGGAGGGAGGAGCAATGTCTCTACGCATGGCGTTGGTGACCCAGTTTTCACCATGGTACTTGCCCAGGGCGCCACCGAAGTGGTTTTCACCATTGGACGAAATATTTTTCTTTACTTTTTTTTTGTGTCACAAGGCGCCTGTTTGCCAGGTTTTCACCAAGTAACAATTTTGTATTTTTATGATTTTTTTTGTATTTTTGTAGTTTTTTTTGTTTTTGTTTTTTGTATTTTTGAATTAGGATACTCATAAGAGCTATGTGTAAAACCTGCGAAGGTGTATGCTATTGATAGGATCCTCCAAAGGTTCACCCTCTATGGTTGAGAGTCGATATGCACCAGATCCATATGCTGCTGTGATGATGTAAGGACCAAGCCAGTTTGGTTCGAACTTGCCCTTCTTCTCTCTGTCTTATTGATTTTTAGGATTTTCTCTGAGAACCAAGGCACCCACCTCAAATGTGTGAGGCTTAACCTTATGATTGTAAATGCAACGTTCCTTGATTGAATGATATGTAGCTCGAGCAACTATCTTCCTTGATAAAGGAATTGAGATAGAATTACTAATGTGTGGACTACATAGGCCCATATATGTGTCACCTGAAGAAGTTTGGGCATCCCTGACAACAAAGTCCCTCAAGGAAGCTCCATTAAAGGTCCATGATGTATCACCAGAAGGGAAAGGATGTGTGGAACAAGTGGATGAGTGATGGAATTTTATGATTGTGAAAAGAAGTGAAAGTAGGATAGCATGATGGAGACTTAGGATCAACAAGTATGCTTTTTGACTTGAAATTTTAGAACTTTTGCCCCCAGTTATTTTGATATTAGGGGAGATCAACTCTTTCTCTTTTTGCTTCATAGGATTTCTATCCTTGACTTTGATTTTTTTAGAGTCCAATAGCTTTTGATTTTGATTTGAACTAAAGGACTTCTCTTTATTTTTGACTTTTAGATTTTTCTTTTCAAAGCTTGATTTTTGATCCCCAATGAGTAAGGACTTTTGTAATTCTTGTTGATCCGAGTCTAGAAGTGGAGTGGAAATGGAATGAGTGGGTGAAATGGTAAGGCTATGTGAGTTCTCAAGAGGGTTGGCAATAAATGGAGTGGAAATGGAATGAGTGGGTGAAATGGTAAGGCTATGTGAGTTCTCAAAAGGGCTGGCGATATGCTCAATAGATTCTTTGTTGGAACCACTCTTAGGACTATTAATATCAAGAGTTGCTTGCACCACTAGAGGAGATTTGCATTCGGACTTAGTAGCCACAACACTAGGTGGTTCACACCCAATTCCTTGCAAATTATTTATAGATTGTTCCTGTCGACTTAATACCTTAGGAGATAGTGGGAGTTGATCAACATGAAAGATATACTCACCACATCCTAGGTCTTTAACCTTGAATTTTTCTTTGAGCTCTGTTTGTTTTGATGTAGAATCTTTCAATGATTCTGGATCCACATATGCTGAAGATGGAACAACTTCTTGATTGACTGGAATTGTTATTTCTAATCTAGGTCACAGATTATTGCAATATATGAATGGATTTGGGTCAGCTTTGACAGTCACTACAACTCCATTGTGTGGAAACTTGATACATTGATGATATGTAGATGGGACTGCCCTCATTTCATTAATCCAAGGACGTCCTAGTAATATATTGTATGTGAGATCCAGGTCTAGGATTTGATAAACCACATCGTTTGTAACTGGCCCAACTCTGAGAGGTAAGGTGATTGTGCCTTTGGATAAGCACTCTTCGTCATCATATGCCTTGATAGTAATTGCATGTGTAGAATTCACAACTTTATCTAAATATCCCAATTGTTTAATAGTGCTCAATTTACAAATATTTAGACCTAATCCTCCATCTATCATGACTCATTTTATTTGATTTTTGTGTATGAAGGCTTCAATGTGTAACGGTGCATTATGTGGCTAACTTACGGAGGCGTCATCGGCTTCTATGAATGTAAGGGAGTGTGGAACGGAAAGGTATCCCACTATGGCTTGAAACTGGTCCACATTCAGATCAGTGGGGATGGTAGTGTCTCTCAATATTTTATCAAGAATGGCTTTATGTGTGGGGGATATGCGTAAGAGCTCAAGGATGGAGATAAGTGCGGGTGTCTTCCCTAACTGTTCTACAAGGTCATACTCAGGCTTGGTCGATGAGGAAGTGGTATTTTTAGATGGAGCACCTTGCAAAGTGAATTTACCTCGATGAGTTGTAACATTACATTTAGAGGTAGGTTCCGAAGAAGATCCAATGCCTTTTAGGACAATCTTAGGTCTTTGGGTAGAATTCTTAGACGTTTTGTCCTTGATGATAATGGTAGAGACATAATTGTCCATCGAAAAGTGATTGATAGTTTAATCATAGTTATAGGATGATCTGGTATAGTTGGTTTGCTCATCTATGGCTTTAGCTTTTCCCTTGTTATGTTTTGGGAATGGTTCCTTAAACATTTCATGTTCTTGATTGGATGAGTGTCCCTCAATCTCAATGTCACCTCTATCAATGAGATCTTGTATGATGTTCTTCAGTCGATGACAATTTCCTATTTTATGTCCTTTGCTCTTATGAAATTCACAATATTCATCATCATTCCACCAATTTGGTTTGACCTTTGGTTCATATGGAGGAAAATCTGGAATTGTGATTACTTTGTTTGCCACTAGCTTTTTGAAAACTGACTCAAGTGGTTCTCCCAATGGAGTGTACTTCCTTCATGATTTTGAAGTTGTTTGAGTATTCACTTGATTGTTTGTAGTGCTTGATCCAGAAAAAATGATTTTTGGTTGTACTGTATTGGCATCAACAACACCATCATTGACTGTGTTCTTGTTTTTGTTCCAAAATCTTGGCTTATCTTTTCCTTTAAAGTCATCTTTGTTTTCCTTGAATATCTTAATGACTCCTTGTTCAATTAGGACCTTCTCTATTGCTAAGCCTTTTTCAATGACATCCTTGAAGGTGGACAAACAAGATTTCCTTAGATCATAGCCAATGTCTTTGTTAACATTTTGGGTGAACATCTCTACCATTTGTTTTTGTGTAATTTCAAAAGAGCATCTACTGGCTAGATTTCTCCATCTTTGTAAAAATGATGAAAAAGATTCTCCATCCTTTTGCTTGGTGTTGCACAAGGTAGTGATTGATATGTCTGTCTCTATGTTGTATGAGAAATGTTGAATAAATGCATCTGCTAAGTCACCCCATGACTTAATTCCAAGTTGAAGTTGGGAGAACCATTCCATAGCTTGATCACCTAAGCTTTGTGGGAATAATCTCATCAAATATGTCTCTTCTGCTGCTACCTCAATGCAAGCTATGAAAAATTGTCTTATGTGTGCCTTAGGATCCCCTTTTCCTCTATACTTATCAAACTTAGGTGTCACAAAGTGTGTAGGAAAAGGAGACATTGGAATGCTCTTGTCAAATGGATAAGGACATATGTCTCTCATTGTGTATGTTGGCTTCGATGTATTTATGTCCTCCATTTTCTTTTGTAAGTCCATGATTTGTTGCTCCAAATTGTTCTTCGGTGTAGACCGACTTCTTGGACCATACCCCATGCTTGAGGCACCAATTGGAGGAGGAGCATGTTGCATATATGGATGATATTGATCATACACATGTTCATATGGAGGAGGTCTATAATGATGCTGCGTATATGGACCACTTGGTATAAAGTCATAGTGAGGAATGGAATATCTGCTTTGTCCATGTATACCATACTCTATAGGAATGTCATGAGTTTGTTCTAGTGTGTTTCCCCCAAATTTGATGTGAGGTTTCCTTGTGTCCAAATTTTGAGCATGCCTTTGAATATCCAATTGCTTTGGTGGTTGATCCTTAGCATTGGTATGTGATTGAGCATATTTTTCTGCATAAGACTTCCATAATGGTTTGCGAAGGTGAGTATCATATGCTTTACCATAAGGGACCTCTGGTTTTTGAAACAAAGACGATGGTGATTCAGGTACAAGATGTGGTCCTCTATTTCCTCCACTATTAGGCCTCCTTTGATCCATGTTGGAGTGAGATTGTTGCAAAGGTTGATTTTCCATTATTGGAGACATGTCAAAATCATGAGGTATCTTGGCTCCACTTTGTGCCATCACTTGTAGAAAGTATTGTCTATCCCTCCTCATTATTTCCTCAACCAATTGATTGAAATGGGGATTCATAATGGTGTCTTCCACTTCTACTGAATGTACGAAGAAGTTGTCCATATTGTCATTGTGTGTATCATTGTTGTTTGTAGTGTCCATGTTCTCAACATTTAGAATGTTTCTATAGGCATCCATGTCAGGCAATGTAGTATGATCAGAATTGAAAAAGATATCATTGTCATACTCATAAGAACTCATGTTTGCGGACTCTTGAGCCTCTTTAGTTTCTCTCCTAGATTTTTGGGAATGAGATTCAACCATGAACTAGGTCTTGACCGAGATGTTTGAGACTAGATGAAAATGGAAAGAGTATGGAAGAAAAAGAGTTGGATGGAATGTAAATGAATCTGAGGTGTACTTGCAATGTCCAAAGTGTAAGACTAAGTATGTATGTAGTAGAGTAGGTGTGACTTCCAAAGAGATGATAGTTTCTCTTGATGAGGTAAGTTGACCTTGACTCTAAGTAAGACCAAATGAGACCCAAAGGTGATAGACCTTGATGAGGGACCACTTAGCAAAGTGTTGTTGTATGTAGTGTGTTGACAAAGTATGAGGAGGACAAGCAAGTGACCTTTTGACTCAGGTTTAGACAAATGTGAATGTAATGTAAGGTGTAAAGCAATGATAGACTCTATGAGACCCAAAGATAGGTTGAGTGCTAGATGAAAATCTAGAGAAATAACTTAGGAAGTTCAAGAATTCTGAAACTGGTTGCTCTTGTTTGTTGGACTGTAAATTTTTCCAATTTGTGAAGTTGTTGTTGTGACCAAATCTGAATTTTTTTGACTGATTTTTATGACAAGAGGACACAATGATGATGAAGACTCAATGTTTGCAAGTGTTTAGACTCCAAAATGACTCAAAGACAAGTGTTTTGTTTGATGTAAAATTGTTTTGCATACACTTGAAGACACAAAAGACACAATGTTTTGTTGTTTGGTCTTGAATGTTTGATTGTTCAAAATAAATCAAGCACAATTCTTATGGCTAGCCAAGACAATAGTTGTTGATCCCACATAGAGTTTCCCCCGAGGCTATGCTATTTAGAGCGGATACTTAGATGCTTGACCCCACTAGCTCCACCCTCGGCACTCACTTCTTAGGGCAGCCAAGCATCAATCCCCACAAAAACTCCTCGTGGTGAACTTTGTATCTCTACTAAGAACCATATGTGTGTGGGCTGCTACTAGAGGTCCGACCTCCTGCCCCAACAACTAGAAGGATTTTGGCTTCTAAAACAAAAAGGTGCTAGTAAGGGCATCCGCTCATGTGGCCATACATGTAGCACTTTTATCTCTGTAAATACAGAAGGCTCCCAGCCGGTAGGGGTTACACCCTACAAATGATCAAATAAATTTGATCAAACGGGTTTATGGGGAGACATATTGTCGGTATGAACTAATCAGCACACGTTATCCATAGTTTTCACCATGGATACAGTTATTTATAGTGGTTTGGAAGAAGATGGTTTTTCTTTTTCTACCACTTGGGTCATTCTCTCATCACTAGTAGTCCTAATGACCACACGAGACAGACCCTCTAAAGATGAAACAAAAAGAGTCTATTGCTCAAGACACAAAAGACAATGGTTCAATTTTAGTGCACCAATTGAAGTGTTTGCTAGTCTATGAGAACAAGGCACATAATAAAGATAAAAAATAATTTCCAAGGTCCTACAACAAAGATTTGTTAGTAGTTTGGATTGTTTCAAATGATCACCCCTTCTTGCAAGCACATAAGTTAGGTAAATTTTAGATCCAAAAGACTTTGTGAAATAGGGGCCTTCAACAATGCATTTTGTTGACCAATTCAAAGATATGATTCATCATAAAAAAAGACCACCTATAAAATTTCAAGATATTTCTACAAATGTAAGAAAATCCAAAAAATTTGCTAAGTTGCTCCAAAAATTAATTTTTTTATGAAAAATCATAAAAAATTAATATAAAATGCAAAATTGATCCAAAAAATCTGAAATTTTTACTGGAGAGTCCTAATGGTCTTCAAAACTACCATAAAAAAATTTCTACAACAAATCTAAGCAGTTTGTGAGATATGACTAAAATAATGCAAAACCCTAATTTTCAAAGATCTGATTTTTGAGGAATGATTTTGCATCAAATTTAAAATTACAAAGAATATATCCTATTTATAATTCTAAGAGATTTCCAAAAATGTAATAAAATCCAAAAAATTCGCTAATTTGCTCTCAACATTAATTTTTTATGAAAACTCATAAAAAATTCATATAAAATGAAAATGTGATCCAAAAACTCTAAAATTTTTATTAAATCCTTCTAATACTTATCTTGACCTGCAAAAAAAATTTTATGCTAAAATTCAAATCCATTTGTGAGATCTAATCAAAATAAGGAAAAACCCTAATTTTTAAAGATCCAATTTTTAGGGAAATATTTTGCATCAAAATTAAAATCACAAAGAATAGATCCTACATACAATTATGAGAGATTTCCAAAAATGTAAGTAAATTCAAAAAATTCTCTCATTTGCTCTCAAAATTAATTTTTTTATGAAAAATCATAAAAAATTCATAGAAAATGAAAATGTGCTCCAAAAATTCTGAATTTTGGATTGAGAGCTCCTGATACTTTCTTCAACTTGAAAAAACAATTTGGTGCAAAATTGCCAACCGTTTGTGAGATATGAGCAAATCTCTCCAAGATCTTGATTTTGTGTCCAAAACCCTAGCTGCACAAGGTTATTCTCCAAATTGTTTTACAAAACAACAATATAGGGTTAGAAAAATCTACAAAAAACATAGATCTAACAAAAATCCATGTCCCACGGGGCATGCCAAAATGTATATGGTAAAAATGGATAGCAATAATATTGAAAGACTAAATAGATTCAACCACAAAACCCTAGCCTAACAACAACAAAGATCCACCATAACATATGAAGATTACCTAAGACAATGCAAATCAAATGAAATCACAAAGATTATACCATCACATGTCCAATAGGGTTTTGGATCTCCATTCTTCCTATCTCCATTGATCTTGCTTGATATATTTGCTCTCAGATTTTATATGCACAAGAGCTCAACAAAGAACAGAAATGTGGTTGCAAGTAGGATCTCATATGAAAAGCGTAGTGTAGTCAAGTGCATAAATTGATTAGCCAGGGTTTGATAATGAAGGAAGAATCTCCTTATATAGAAGACACTATATGAAATGGAGGGATAAGATTGAGAGGTGTAAAAGAGGTCGACTATGATTAAAGGGTAGGTAAAGAAAATAATAAAATAATGAGAGGGGTAGGTAGTGTATGAATTAAGAGATGAATGACATGTGTCATAAGTGGAAAAGGCTAATGAATTAATTAAATAAATAAAGATTTATTTAATTAATAGAGGAAGTGGGATCAATTAAATAAATAAGATATTTATTTTAATTTAGGAAAATGGATAATTTAAATAAATAAAAGTATTTATTTAAATGAGAAATAAGGCTAGAAGAGGATAAATGAATTAATTAAATAAATAAAGATTTATTTAATTAATAGAAGAATTAGGCTAAAGTAATTAAATAAATATCCGGTCATTTGGGGTAGACCCTGGCTTGCCACAACTGATGATTATATAGGGTGTAGATCAGGAGACATGACTATTTCAGATGGGAGTTCTACAAAAACATTAGCCTTGTATTCTCCAGCACAACCACAGCTTGAGTAGCAACAAGTTGTTTGGCCTATCTTGGGAGAGAAATCTGATGAAATTGACTCTGTTAATCACCTTATGATGATTAATCGAGGACCACTCAAGCAGTTATATGATGAGGAATCAATTCTTTATAAAATACTGATAAATGAATTTATAGATCAAAAATTGCAAGAATTGGTTCTGAATATTATAGGTCTAGACTTTCCTGCAACCACTGATATTTTGCATACTCTGTTGCCGCAGGAATTATCTTTTTCTCATTTTTCTGATATAAACCAGATTGATCTTACTATTAAGATAGAGGTGGAATTGAAAAAATATTTGAATATCAATAGAGATCTATCAGATACTCAAAAGGAGGGCCTTGTAGACTTGCTGAAACTCCATAAAAATGTTTTTGCATGGGATTACAAGGACATGAGTGGGATTGATCTAGTAGTTTGTACTCACTATATTTACATAAAGGATGATAGTTGCCCACTCAGACAACCTCAAAGAAGAGTCAATCCTACCATGAAGGAGATAGTTAAAGAAGAATTACAAAAATTGTTAAAAGTTGGGTTTATCTATCCTATCTCTGACAATCAATGGGTATCACCTCTGGTGATAGTGCTTTAAAAAGGAGGCAAATGGAGAGTATGTGTTGATTATAGAGCTCTAAATTTGGCAACAAGAAAAGATCATTTCCCATTTCTATTTGTGGACCAGGTATTAGATTCTCTTGCTGGTAAGAGATATTTTTCATTCCTTGATGGATTTAGTGGTTACAATAAGATACAGATAGCCCCCGATGATCAAGAGAAGACAACATTTACTTGCCCATGGGGCATGTATGCATATTCTGTGTTGGCATTATGTGAACCGGTATGAGGACATAATGACATTGTATGTTGTCATTGATGTCAATATGTTGCAGAGCTATGAACCGACATATGTGAGAACCAATATAACACTATGAATCGGCATTTGTGCCAAAGTGAAGCGGTGTGCTTGTTCAAAGTGAATTGACATATGGTTATGGGAACTGGCACATGGAAGCTCTGTTTGACTACCGGTTGGTAGTCTCAACTTTAGGGTTTCCAGTTGAAGTGCTTCAAGCCTGTGTGGCTCAACTGGTGACTTTGTGCGATGAGTTAGCATGACAACAAAGAACAAGATCATGTTTCCACGTAAGCCTTGTGTGCATGAAGGATCATGCATGAAGAAGATCTTGCCTATCTACCTTGGGAATATGAGAAGACTGTAAAATGGTGATAATGTGTGATGGGTTATCAGCCACTATGAAAATGATGGAAAACGAACGATGGAGATTAATGTAGTATGCTCAACGATCAGGATTGAACCATTTGAATTCCTTAACCTATTAAGTTTAGGGTTTAGGGTTTATTCTACCAACCTAACTGTTTTCTATAAGGTCGATGTTGTGACTCTTTCTAGGGTTGTTGGCAAAAGTTGTGTGTGAGTATCCAAGAGAAGGGATACGTGATTCTTTCCAGACCAAAAGGAGAGAAATGATAAACTGTAGAGTGTAAGTGAAAAAGGAAAAGAGGAGCTTAAGTGGATCTGCATTGGTATTGAGTGTTGTTACCAGATCAGTGTTATACTTGTTGATCTCTAACCACCTCAACAGTTGGAAAATCCCTTAACAAGGTAGCCTTAACCGGCTTGTTGTAAATCCTTTAACAGGGTAACTCTAAGGTACTGAGCTCGAAGTCCTTTAGCTATTGAGTTATTGAAATCCTCTAACAAGGTAACCTTTACCAGGGTTTAACCCTTAATCGGGTATTGTAGCCATCCCTTATACAGGTGATCTCTAACAGGATCGGTTCCTAGCAGAACCTATTGTAATGTCTCTAATCGGACAAGGCTCCTAATAGAGTAGACTTCCAAAGAGTTCAAAAATAGCTTGTGGGTATTCATCCCCACCGTGGTTTTTCCCAGTTGGGTTTCCACATGAAAAATATGTGTGTCATGCGTGATACTTTTATCTTGTGATGCTTTTCTATTGTTTGTCAAGCATATGATGGTTCTGTGTTTTATGCCTATCAATAAAACATGTTGAACTAGTTGTTATTATGATCTAATGATAGATCACATGTTTATGCATAAGGGTGAAATGGTAGTGTAGTCTCAAGTTGAGTGAAAGGCTAAGTGAGTAACTGGTTAATGCTTGTCTCAGACATTCTTAGCTTTACCGGTTGCACTCTATTTCAAACCGGTATCTCTGTCTGCCAATCTTTTGAAGTGTCTGTTGTCAAACTGGTTTAAGACTGTATTTTTGCCTGTACTGATTCACCCCCCCCCTCTCAGTACCGATTTGGTACTATTTTCTCATCATTGAGTTATCAATTGGTATTAGAGCATCCTCTAGGTCCTCTGTGTTATAAGCTTAACCGCTTGAGGTAAAGATCCCAGTCAAATGATGAAGAGGGAAGATCCAAAGTTTAACAGGGAAAATTTTAGTATTTGAAAAGACAGGATGAAGATATTCATCAGAAGAATGGGTGCTCAACACTGGAGCTATGTTGAGAATGTCTATGTTACCCCTATCGGTACTCTCATCGATGACCAAAAGAGAGAGATACAAGAAAATGGGCAAGTCATGGAAGCCCTAATTAGTAGTTTATCTAACATTGAGTTTATTGATGTTCAGGACAAGGTAAATCCCAAAGAGGTATGGGATGCTCTTGAAAATATCTATCGCGGTGATGAACATGTAAAACAGGCTAAGGAAGAAAGCTTGAGAGGGAAGTTTTAAGATATGCGGATGGTTGAAGGTGAGACCATTCAACAATATGGAATAAGAATCAAAACAGTTGTTGGAGATATCAAGAGTGCAGGTGGTAAAATAGAAGATTCCACTGTGGTAAGCAAAGTCCTGAGATCCCTATTGCTTGTCTATGCAATAAGGGTTGCTGCTATTCAGGAGCTGAGATCAACAAACAAGAATAAGGTATCCTTGGACTCCATCATAGCAAAGTTGACAACCTATGAGCTAAATAGTTTTGATGGCAGTGTTCAAAAGACTGAATCAACTTTTAAAGCCTCTGCTATACCATCCAGAAAAGGAAAAGAAGCTAGCACTAGTGGTGAACCAAGACAGAGCAGAGAAATGGATGATGAGGAGATTTTGATGGCATTTGAAGCTCTCCTTCCCAGGAAACTTCCTAAAGGAACCGGCAAATACAAAGGTAAGCTTCCTTTGAAATGCTTTTCTTGCAACCAGATAGGACATATTGTTGTAAACTGTCCTAATGGCAACAATAAGGACAAACCAGAAAGGTTCAAGAAATTCAAAGGAGGAAACCGGAGAAACTGTTTTGTGGCAGTTGATGAAGGTGTCATAGATGAGGAATCAGAAGATGAAGAGAATGAAGACATTGTGTTTGTTGCTGTCAAAGAAGATGTGGTAGACAAGAAGGCTCTTGTCTCCCAGTTTGATAATTCCAATGAGTGGATCATTGATAGTGGTTGTTCTCACCATATGACTGGTGACCGGAGCAAGTTTCTATCCTTTGAGGAGTATGATGGTGGTGTGGTTCGCTTTGGCAATGATGCACCATGCATGGTCAAAGGTAGAGGGTCCATCTCTCTGAATGGAAAGAGTAGTGCTGACAATGTGTACTGGGTTGATGGTCTCAGACACAACCTTTTGAGTGTTGCCTAGCTGAATGACAGTGGCCTTACTCTGGAATTCAAGAATGGAGTTTGCAGAATCAAAGGAAAAGATGGTGAATTGGTGGCCACTGGCATGCAAACCAAAGGTAACCTATTTCATCTGAATGCAAATATAAGTACATGTCTTATGGGTAAATTTGATGATAGCTGGATATGGCATAGGAGACTCTGGCATGTAAACTTTGATAACATTGTAAAGGCCAGTAAGATCAAGGTAGTTAGAGTGTTGTCGGTGTTAAGCAAACCGGATAATACGTTGTGCAGAGAGTGTCAATTGGGGAAAATGTCTTCCTCAACCTTTAAAGGTAAATCTTTTACTGCTGACAACTTGCTTGATCTTGTGCATACTGATTTGTGTGGTCCTATGAAAACTAGAAGTGTGCAGGGTGATAGGTACTTCATGATTCTCACTAATGACTACTCAAGAATGATGTGGGTCACATTCTTGAAAGACAAGTCTGAAGCCTTTGTAAATTTTAAAGCTTTGAGAGTATTAGTGGAGAAGGAAAGCGATAAAAGGATCAGGTGCCTAAGAACTGCTCAAGGAGGGGAATTCATTTCCGGTGAATTCAACAAGTACTGTGAAGAACATGGCATCAAGAGGCAATTGTTTGCCCCTCGGACTCCATAGCAAAATGGACTAGCAGAGAGGAATAACCGAACTATGGTTGAAGCAGCTAGAACCATGTTGATTCAAGGAAAGGTAGCTCACACCTTTTGGAGAGAAACGGTGAGCACTGCAATCTACACAATGAACCAAGTACTCATCAAGAAAGGTAAGGATAAAACTCCTTATGAGTATTGGACTAGTAAGAAACCTATGGTTAGCTACCTTAGAATGTTTGGTAGCAAATGTTACATCAAGAGAAGTGAACACCAGAGAAAATTTGATGCGAAATGTGATGAGGGAATATTCCTAGGATATTCCACCAAGAGAAAATATCTCAAATGTTTCAACAACAGGACTCAGAGAATTATGGAAAGCATCAATGCAAGAGTTGATGAAACCTCTAAGAAAACTGAGGAAACTGGTAATGAGCAAGCGGTAAGTGAACTGGTTGCAACCTTTTGGGAACCGGTTGTCAGTCAACTGAGTACCAGTAATAGTGTTCCTACACCGGCAGATGTAGATGTTGATACTGATGGAGATGAGGATGAAGAAGAAAAGCAAGAGGAATTTATCAAGACCATTCCTCGGTATGTCAAGATGAATCATGATCCTAAGTAGATCATAGGAGATAAGGATGCAGGCATCCTTACAAGAAGAAAAGTCAGAGAAAACTCATGCATGATCTCTAAATTCGAGCCTAAAACATTCAAAGAGGCACATAAGGATGAAGACTGGATCAAGGCAATGGAAGAGGAACTTGACGAGATAGAGAAAAATGGTACATGGTCCTTGGTACCTAGACTAGAGCACAAAAATGTTATTGGTACCAAATGGGTCTTCAGAAATAAGCTGAATGAGGATGGCACAGTGATTAGAAACAAAGCCAAACTAGTGTGCAAAGGATATGCCAAAGAAGAAGGAGAAGACTATGGTGAAACCTTTTCTCCTATAGCCAGATTGGAAGGAGTTCGTATTCTTCTAGCATATGCAGCTTTTAAAGGCTTCAAAGTATATCAAATGGATGTAAAATCTGCATTCCTAAATGGTGTACTTGAAGAGGAAGTGTTTATAGAACAATCAGATGGGTTTTCCCTATTTGAAGACAGTGACATGGTGTGTAGGCTACATAAAGCCTTATATGGTCTAAAACAGGCACCTAGAGCATGGTATGAAAGCCTGCATTCCCATCTTATGAAGATTGGATTTGAGAGAACGAGTGAAGATAGCAATATCTACTTGAAGTCTGAAGGAGATCACATCTTGATATGTGAGGTATTTGTTGATGACATTATCTTTGGTGGAGATGACAAGATGAGTCATGAGTTTGCAAATGAGATGAAGAAAGAGTTTGAGATGTCACTCATAGGGGAGATTAAGTTCTTCATTGGATTGTAGATCCATCAGATGAGAGATGGAATCTTTATCACTCAGTCCAAGTATGTCAAAGAGGTGTTGAAGACCTTTGGCATGGAAGATAGAAAACTGGTTGGTACACCAATGGTGACCAGTTGTAAACTATCCAAAGAGGATGACTCAGCATTGGTTGATGAGAAGGAATACCGATCAATGATTGTTAAATTGCATTATGTAGTGCATAGCAGACTAGATATTGCACATGCAGTTGGCATTACTGCAAGGTTCCAGAAAAGTCCAAGAGAATCCCACTTGTTTGCAATCAAGTGAATTCTTAGGTATCTGAAGGGAACTGTTGACTATGGATTGTGGTATCCATATAGCAAGGATTTCAACTTGAAAGTGTTCACAGATGCTGATTGGGCTAGTAATGTAGATGCCTGAAAGAGCACAACTGGTGGTGCATTCTTCCTTGGTGGTAGACTGGTCTCCTGGATGAGTAAAAAGCAGAGTTGTATCTCTCAGTCTATAGTAGAAGAGGAATATGTTGCAGCTTTCATGAACTACACTTAGACAATTTGGATGAAGCATGTATTGAATGGCTTCAAAGTTCCAGTATCTGAACTGGTAAGTATATTTTGTGACAATACTAGTACAATTAATATCTCCAAGAATCTGGTTTTACATTCTAGAACCAAGCACTTTGAGCTTAAGTATCATTTCTTGAGGGAAAAGGTTCAAAACAAAGAGATTGCACTGGAGCATGTGTCCAGTAAGGAGCAGTTAGCAAACATATTCACCAAGCCTCTCCCAAAGACTACATTTACATACTTAAGAGGTGAATTAGGGGTACTGCCCCTTCAGGAGGTGAACTAAAAGCATATACTCCACATCAGTCAGGTATTGCATAGTCAAATTTATTTTGGATTAATATGTTGAAGGATGCTACTCCTCATGGGGAGTAGCATAATGGAATAGGGAAGCTTGTACATCCACTTTGGCATTGTTGTCAAAGGGGAAGAAGATGTGAAGCAGAGAATATATCTGCAAAAATTTGGGGAGAAGATCTGAAGGGGAGAGATATCTTTGTATATTGCCATCAATGCCAAAGGGGGAGATTGTTGGCATTATGTGAACTGGTATGAGGACATAATGACATTGTATGTTGTCATTGATGTCAATATGTTGCAGAGCTGTGAACCAGCATATGTGAGAACCAGTATAACACTGTGAACCGGCATTTGTACCAAAGTGAAGCGGTGTGCTTGTTCAAAGTGAACCGGCATATGGTTATGGAAACCGGCACATGGAAGCGTTGTATGACTACTGGTTGGTAGTCTCAACTTTAGGGTTTCCGGTTGAAGTTCTTCAAGCCTGTGTGGCTCAACTAGTGACTTTGTGCGATGAGTTAGCATGACAACAAAGAGCAAGATCATGTTGCCATGTAAGCCTTATGTGCATGAAGGATCATGCATGAAGAAGATCTTGCTTATCTACCTCGGGAATATGAGAAGACTGTAAAATGGTGATAACGTGTGATGGGTTATCAGCCGCCATAAAAATGATGGAAAATAAATGATGGAGATTAATGCAGTATGCTCAATGGTCAAGATTGAACAGTTTGAATTCCTTAACCTATTAGGTTTAGGGTTTAGGGTTTATGCTACCGACCTAACTATTTTCTATAAGGTCGATGTTGTGACTCTTTCTAGGGTTGTTGGCAAAAGTTGTGTGTGAGTATCCAAGAGAAGCGATACGTGATTCTTGCCATACCAAAAGGAGAGAAGTGATACCTGCAGAGTGTAAGTGCAGAAGGAAAAGAGGAGCTTAAGTGGATCTGCATTGGCATTGAGTGCTGTTACCAGATTAGTGTAATACCCATTGATCTCTAACCACCTCAACAGTTGGAAAATCCCTTAACAAGGTAGCCTTAACTGACTCGCTGTAAATCCTTTAATAGGATAACTCTAAGCTACTGAGTTTGAAGTCCTTTAGCTATTGAGTTCTTGAAATCCTCTAACAAGGTAACCTTTAACAGGGTTTAACCCTTAATCGAGTATTGTAGCCATCCCTTATACGGGTGATCTCTAACAGGATTGGTTCCTAGCAAAACCTAGTGTAATGTCTCTAACTGGATAAGGCTCCTAACAGAGTAGACTTCCAAAGAGTTCAAAAATAGCTTGTGGGTATTCATCACCACTGTGGTTTTTCCCAGTTGGGTTTCCACGTGAAAAATATGTGTGTCATGTGTGATGCTTTGCTATTGTTTGTCAAGCATATGATGGTTCTGTGTTTTATGCCTATTAATAAAACATGTTGAACTAGCTGTTATTATGATCTGATGATATATCACCTATTTATGCATAAGGGTGAAATGGTAGTGTAGTCTCAAGTTGAGTGAAAGGCTAAGTGAGTAGCCGGTTAATTCTTGTCTCAGACATTCTTAGCTTTACCGGTTGCACTCTATTTCAAACCGGTATCTTTGTCTGCTAGTCTTTTGAAGTGTTTGCTGTCAAACTGGTTTAAGACTGTATTTTTTCCTATACTGATTCAACCCCCCCCCTCTCAGTACCGATTTGGTACTATTTTCTCATCATTGAGTTATCAATTTTGTTCTTCCTTTTGGGTTGTGTAATGCTCCAGCCACTTTTCAAAGAGCAGTGATTAGTATTTTTTCTGATATTTCTCAAGATATTATGGAAATTTACATGGATGACTTTACAACTTATGGCTCTGAATTTGATCAAGCATTGGGTAATCTGAAGAAAGTTTTGCAGTGGTGTGAAGACTACAATTTGTCTTTAAACAGTGAGAAGTGTTTCATCATGATGGAAGAAGGAATAGTCCTTGGTCATCATATATTTTTACAAGGCATACAAGTGGACCTAGAAAAGATTGAGGTTATTCAACATATTAATGACCCTATGAAGCAAAAAAATGTGAGAAGTTTTCTTGGTCATGCTGCATACTACAGAAGGTTTATCAAAGATTTCAGCAAAATTGTAAGTCCCTTATATTCACTACTTACTAAAGATGCAGGATTTAAATGGACTCCAGCATGTAATGAAGCTTTTTTAAAGCTTAAGCATGCTTTGACTCAAGCACTAGTCCTTAAAGGGCCAAATTGGTCTCTACCTTTCCAAATCCATAAAGATGCATCTGATTATGCAATAGGAGCAGTGCTAGGACAAAAAGTTGAAAAATTGGAAAATGCAATATATTATATCAGCAAGAATTTGCAGGGACCTGAATTAAATTATACAGTTACTGAAAAAGGAAATGCTAGTTTTCATATATGCACTTAACAAATTTAGACACTATATCACAGGGTATCCCATATTTGTGCATACAAATCATACTGCAATTAGATATCTCATGAATAAGCCATCAATCACCGATAGATTAGCTAGCTAGTTATTGTTGATGCAAGAATTTGATATCACAGTTGTTGATAAGCCAGGGAAGTCTAATGTGGTTGCAGATTATCTTTCACATCTTCAATTGTAGGAAGATTCTACAATGATAGATGACACTTTTCCAGATGAACATTTATTTCTCATACAGGCTCACACTCCTTGGTATGCTGATATTGCCAACTATTTAGCTGCAGCTAAGATGCCAATTTCTTTTTCTCCTAAGGAAAGAAGGTTGCTGGTTGAGAAAAGTTTTAACTTTTCATGGATTGTTGATTGTCTATTTTATACTGGACATGACCAAGTCATGTGAAGATGTGTCAGAGAAGATGAAACATATGACATCCTACATGCATGTCATGATGAACCATGTGGAGGTCATTTTGCTGCCAAAAGAACATCATTGAAAATACTTAATACATGATATTATTGGCCCACATCACACAAGGATGTAGCTCAGTACACAAGGAAATGTGACAAATGTCAGCGAATGGGGAAACCTAAAAAATTAGATGAGATGCCACTATATCCTCAAATATCTGTTACACCATTTAACAAGTGGGGATTAGATTTTGTTGGCCCAATTGATCCCCCTTCTAATGGAAAATCTTATATCTTGGTATGTACAGACTATGCAACAAAATGGGTAGAAGCTAGAGCCATGACACATGCAAGAGATAATAAGGTGGCTGAGTTTCTCTATGAAGAGATATTTACAAGATATGGAGTACCAAGGGAAATTGTCTTAGATCAAGAACCTCAATTTATATCAACCTTGATAAAAGCTTTGGTCAATGAATACAATATAAGACACAGGAAATCTACTCCATATCATCCATAGTCTAATGGACAAGTAGAAGTTACAAATAGAGAGCTTGAGGCTATTCTTACAAAAATAGTGTTTGTTCATAGGAAAGATTGGTCTCATCAGCTTTCAGAAGAAATTTGGGCATATAGAACAACTTGGAAAACACCAATTGGTTTCACACCTTTTGAGATGGTTTATGGCAAAACAACAATGATGCCTATTGAATTTGAACATAAAACCTTGAGAACAACTTTACAACTAAATATGACATTGTCTGAAGCACAGAAAGAATGCATTCAATAGTTAAATGCTCTTGATGAATGGAGGAAGATAGTTGTTCAATAGACATAATTAATTCAAAACCAAAGAACAAGATGGCATGATAAATATATCAGAGAAAAGAAATTCAAAGTTTGTGACTGGGCACTCCTGTATGATTCCAGATATAAAGATGCTATGGGAAAACTTCAAACAATGTGGTTAGGTCCTTATGAGATAGAAGAAGTTTTTTAGAATGGAGCAGTCCATTTGTCTACAATAGATCTTGTTCGGTTTAAACTCTTAGTGAATGGACACCGCCTACGGCTATATCAAAAGCCAGCTACTAGAGATGAGTTTCTGCAGTAGTTTGTTCCACAAAGTGACATAAAGGTTCCTGCAGCCACTAAAAAGGTTCCTACAGCAACTGATACGGATTATGCAGCAACTCATGAGCTTCCTGTTGCAATTAAGCAAGCTAATAAAGGTAATGTTCCTGCAGCCTCTACAGTGGACATATTTGCTAGTTCATAATAAAATATTTCCATTTTATATGAGAATATTCTTCTCTGTACATAAAATTCCATCCACTACATTCCATCCCACGTTCTTACCTATCACTTCATTTCATTTCGCCTTCATTTTTGTGCAATTGTAGGTATGCGTATATTGTATTTTATTTTAATTATGCATTTATTAGTTCATTATGATTATATCCTGTTTAAATCTGCTCCACTACTCGAAATCTTGTCAACTTGTGTGGACACGTGCTAGGTAAAGTTGGGGGGGGGGTACTTTATGGTTCGTTTTCCAATATGATTAATTATTAGTCCTTTTTGGTATCCCAAATTGATATGGTTCCCATCATTGCGGATTATGTTATTATTTCACGCAAGTGAATAATAAAGTCTGCCACCAGAACTAAGATATGTAAAGTGATTTCATTTTTAGCAATACTGTCAAATGTTATGGTTCAGCTATAGAGAGAAAACTATCAGAGTAAAAGATGGACGGTGATCTAATTCACCATGAGCCAATGGTCCATGAAGGGTTGCTGTAGGATGGTCTTTGTGAGTAGTATTTTTGAAACCATGACTGGTTGGATTACTTCTTGAAAATTAGGGATTACAACGAAGAAATTGCTGCAGAATTCATGCATTCCTTTCATGAAGGGGAAGCTATGGTTAAAGGTTTGAGGGTGATTGCTACAGAACAACGAATAGCAGAAGTAACAAGGTTGTTGCAGGAAGGAGAACTCTTTCCAGAATCAAAACACGCAAGGAGTGCCAGGGTAGAGTTCACAATTCCTATAGATGGACCCTTAATGGTCAATAGACAAGGAACTAGAAGGGTTTCTTTACCGGAACGTTGGCCTCAGGTAGCTTTGTATATCATGAAGTATATTACATGTGAAGGATGGTATTCAAACCTACATTCACCTCATTTTAGGTTACTTAGTCATCTGCGACATGGTCAACGAGTTAATGTACCTAATTTATTATATCATCTCATCTCTACAAGTGCTAAGGAGATGCGAAAAAATGGAAATTGCTCTTTTAGCCATCATGGACTGGTTAAGCTACTTGTACAGTAGTCCCTAAGAGATGTTTCACAAATGGAATGGGGTGTATTTGAGGATATACTACAATTTCAGATTGAGGATGCCCCTATTGCAGATAACCCACCGGTTGAAGAAGAGAATGTTGTAGAAGATCCTTCTGATGAAGATGAGGTTTGCTTGTTGCTGAAGGAGCTGCAATTATGATAGAAGATAATATTGAAGTGGAGTCAATTGAAGAACAACCCTCTACTTCTCTTCAAAGAGATTCACCCATTCTACAAAGGAAAGGAAAGGAGTTAGAAAAGGATGAATCAGATGAAGAACTTGTTATCTGACCATAGGTAACTCAAATTCCTCCTACAACCAAGAGGCGTAGGACAAAAACAAAAACTCTTGCAGTTGTTCTAAAAGTGTATGTAAGGAGAACAAGAAGGAGGAAACAGAAGGCTCAACCTGTGAGTAATTCAACAGAGGTTATTGCAGTAGAAACTTCTGAAGAAATTCAAGAACACCCTATGGAGGAAGAAATTCAAGAACACCCTATGGGGGAAGAAATTCAAGAAAACCCTATAGAAGAATAAATTCAAGAAGAGGTTGTTACTGATAAACTAACAAATCTTGCTTCTATGGCATTGCAATGTGAAGAAATTGTTGAGGATGTTCTATAGCAACCTGAAGAAAATATGGGAGATATGCCAACCCAGAATGAGGAGTTTATTGAAGAAATCCCACGGTCTAAGGTAGGACCTATTAGACCTCCTTCATCCCTAAGTAGTTTATCTATTGCTTTAACATTTTATAGGCAATGGGAAATAGAGAAGGATAGGTTGCAGGGGATAATTAATAAGCAGCAAAAAGAGATTGAAAAGAGAGATAATAGAATTGAGGAATTAGAAGCTAAGGTAGAAGTGATTTATGGTATGGTTCCTGAGTTGATGCAGTGTAGGGAACCCCCAAGAGTTTATGTAATATATTTGAAAGAGTGGTATCTGAACCTCAGACTAAACTGCATTGTTAGGGACCTTAATCCATCTTTGGAAACACCTAAGGAATTCTATTATGCTTATCAAACCTCTCCACCTGCTGTGAAGAATTTATTATGTGAATTATACTTACATAACTATGATGTACCCCAAGACAGGGAATGGAATCCTTTATTGTATATTGGGGATATCCATATCAGAGCTTTAATGTCATGGATCTAGAATGAGATTATCATAGAGCCACAAGCCAGGGAGTATGAAAAATTAGAGCTTGACTGTCCATTACCATTGAGAAGGGAATCAGAAGTGCCAAGGGTTCTTTATTATGATTGGCAAAAGTTACTGATAAGAGATGATGTTAGTAAGATAATACTTCCAATGAGAGAGGAAGTCTATCAAGCATATGAGCATTTGGTTCAAACTAATAGGACAACCGCAATGAAAGGGTTAGATCAACACTAGAATAATCTACCAGATGATTTAAAACAGGGAGAACCTTACTCACTTCAAAAATTTTATGCAGCCATACAAAGAGCCCCCAGATACATACAGTTAGGCAAGGAGAAAGCCAACAACTGGCTTCCATTGATCTTTCAACCTTCAATCCTTATGTGGCCACTTTTGGCATGCCAACCAATAGAATAGAATTATGATGCAGTTGCAGAGGAAATAGCTAGATGGTCCAGGTTGGAAAAAATGAAAGGATTTTATTGGAATTTGGCTTCCAAGGGAACAAGACAGGACACTATTGGTGATTTAAGAGTTTCAGCAAAAAAAAAAAAATTTCCTTTTGCTGCAGGAGCAACAAACCCTTAAAGTTGGGGGGCATGATAAGTTGATACTTTGACATGTTTTTTTAATCAAAACTCTTAGGTTATTGGCATCTTTTGGGTTGCATTGTGATAATAAAGGATTGTGAATTAACTATATGTAATCCATGTGTTGAACCTGAACTTGTGAAATCATGTTTGAACTTTGTCGGTTAATTCCTGCAGCCATACCAATTTATTCCTGCAGCAAAGTGATTTGTCCCTATTGTTATGTAGATTATTTAGGATAATGTCATATGTGAGTTAATGAATGTATTAATTGAGTAAGATACATATGCATGCCCTTGTATGTTGTTCTTGTTTAGTGCAGATAATAAATGATGTTGCGGTGGATGATTTCCTTTCGTGCCCAAAGACTGAAGAATCACGTATAGATAACTGGAGATCAAACTAAAGGGGATCCAAGCAGGCACAACGTATGGCATAATCAGAGAAGTCATACTTCACTATGGGAGTTTAACTCTAGTGCATATTGAATTCGCAAAATATCGCTATGGCGTGCAAAGACTGTGGTTCGGTTTAGATCCACTGACTGTTCCTGCAGCCAAGCTCTAGTTATCTCCTTCATCTGACAATCATCGACCTCTTCTTCTGGGTGTGATTTGAGTTGTCCATTGTAGTTTATCTTTTCTTTATAATAAGCTCTTCCTTTTTCTGAGAGGTTAGACAAGATAGAAAGGAATTGAGCAAAGAGTTTTTGAAAGCATTCTAGAGTTTTCTTTTAGAACATGTAATCGATTTCAGAAAGAAATAAAGAAAAGATATGCTGTTCTGATCTATTAAGAGTATTTTGTTGGAAGTTTGATATCACTCATCCAAGGGGGACCACTTGGTGAGTGATCCTGTGTTTATGTTCATTGAAGTTAGTTTTTACCTAGTTGCAGTAGAAGTTCATGACTGGATTGTTCCTACAGCCAAGACAGAACAGTGTGATTTCTATTATTTACATTAGATCATTCCAGCATTGTTTTATAAAGCTTTCATGTAGCCTTTTATGATTTCCATTCTTGCCTTTCCTTTCTACATAATGTTAGTTACTGCAACAATGCAGAATAACCATTAAAGGAGCTTAGTGCATATATATTGCAGACCCATTTCAAGTTTTACATTCCTGGATTGATAACTAAATGAACACCAACCATGAAAATAGTAAACTCTACCATATGAATGTCCAAACTTTGGATTGAGATTTCAATTAGAGTAATTATTATCATTATAGTTGGGGTAGATAGTAGCCACAACTTTCTTGACACTGGCCCTGGTCCTCTTCATAGTGCCACCCATCGGAGTAGCATCACCGCTACTAGTCTGGATGGTCTCTTCATCCAAGCCAAGATCCACAACCGGTTTTGGAGTGTCACAGACCTTAGCAATATCCTCTAGGTTTTTAATGACAGCAAAAAGGAAAGTCGGGAGAATGCCCATGATATTTTTCATCGCTTCCTTCCCATCTTCCAGCATTTTAACCTTATCCTCCATATTCTGCTTCCAGTTTAGCTGCTCTCTATTTTCATCCTCCCTCTTCTCATCCATGTTTTTCCACTTTTTATCCATGTTCTTCAGGTGCTCATAGGTCCATCTATCGAAGTCCATTCTCACCTCAGAAAGTTTCTTGAGGTTATCCAAGATTAGCCCTTTACCCGCACTTTCCTTATCCTCGCTAACCTTGTCCTTAGTCTGGTCCTTCTTAGAATCTTTGTTCATTCCCCTCTTAGAGTACATCTGTCTCCTTATTATCCTTGAAATCCAATTCTTCCATTAGATGTCTGTTGTCCTTACCAGGGCAATCACTAAAGATAGGGCTTTCATGACCAGGCTCATTACCACCACTTTCTTCCTCATTACCCAGCTCCTCATCTTTCCAGCTGTCTTCATCGATGGAGTCGTTCGTCTCCATATCGCTACTTTCCTTTTCAATTTCCTCAATTTCCAACTCAGAGGCACTTTTCCTTTTTTTGCTAGTGGACGCCTTCTCCTTGCTGGAGTCTCCTTCTTCCATCTTTCTATTACCTGGAGAGGCTGAAATCCTCTTATTTTCCAGAAGGGCGAGGTCTTTGCAATGCTCATAGATGAGAAGCAAAAGCCTGCAGTGGAGAATTGGGCTGGAAGGGTTATTCCTATGTTTATTAAGGGACCTAAAGAGTGACCTAAAAAGGTAATAGGATAGGGATACCTTTTTGTCGTGTCTGAAATGGTAGGTGTGGGCCTTGGAGAAATGACCTTCAACCGTGATGTATTCCATAATTGCATTCAAAACCCAACCCCACAGTTTCTTGAGGTTTGCAGCTTCGTAGTAGCTCCCAGTAGCTTTGCCGATTTTAACCCTTTCTTTCTCTTTCCATGGGAACAGATTGACCGCGTTGTTGGAGACTTTGAGGTCTCGAAAGAAATTAAGCCCAGTGTGGGACATTCCAGTTACAGTAGATATAAGCCCAGCGTCTATTTTAAACTTGACTCCATAGATTTTAAAAGAGCCATTTGACCAATTTTCAGAAATCTTGGAAATGACGAGGTTGACCCTACCTTTGTCATAGTCCACAAGATTCTCCATGAAGCTAGTAAGAGAACCCTTTTCTAGTTTCACCCAAACTTGTGGCATTGCTCTCCAAGTCGATGTATTATCTGGTTCATCCCACCTCAGGTCACCTCCCATCTTCAGATTCAAGCTATCTGCTCTGTTTCTCTGCAAACTAATTCCTTCTTTCCCAAAATTACTTGAGATTTTGAAGCAGATTACCCACAAAGCATGTGGCAAATAATTAAAGATTGTAGGAGATCTGTCGCTTTGCCAAGTAATGATGACCTTTCCAACAAGGCATAAATAATTCTTTTTACCTGTCATGATTAAATTGTCCTTCTCTCCCCATATAACGGTCCTTTCTAAGGGACTCTTTAATGTTTAAATTTAGATCCTCCTCATGCCAAATTGATTGGGAGTCAGAGTTAACTCCTATATTCGCTAAACAATCCGCTACACAGTTTTGCTCTCTGAAAGCATGTTGAATAATTATTTCTTTAAAACTTGCAATGATCTCCTTGGCTTTCATGATGATATTTTCAATTGACCAAGAAGGCCTCGACTCCCCCTTTAAGCACTTAATAATATTGAGTGAATCTCCCTCAAGCCATAATTTATCATAATTGAGATTTTTGGCTAAAATTAAGGTGTTTAGGGCGGCAGAGGCTTTAGCAAAGTGGCTAGTTTGATTTCCCAGGGGACTAGCCACCGCCTTTAAATAACTTCCAGCAAAATTCTTGACAATGCCCCCATATCCAGCTTTACCCGGATTCCCTTTAGAGGCCCCATCAAAGTTAGCCTTAATCCACCCCTGAGGAGGAAAACACCAAATGAGACCATCTCTTTCATTTTCCTTGCTAGTAGTAGTGGTAGAGAGGTTCCACCTGTCTTTGAAGTCATCTTTAGCAGCAGGTCCATGATCGGTACCATAGAGGCATTCAAAAATACTCCTAAAATTTTTATCTTCCACCAATTCAGGAATAGCCCTTTTATCCCTAAAAATCCTATTGTTATGCTCTTTCTAGATATTCCAAATATTAATTGATAGAGTGATTCTCCAAGTTTCCACAATTTTAGGATTAGAATTAGGGCATTGCCATTGCTACCAGGAATCCCCAAGGGAGTTTGGGAAAATCCAGCTCAGGTTCCACCTACTCAAGATGATTTTCCAGATGTCCTGACTAAAAGTGTATTGATTGAGAATATGGCAAGTCGTCTCTTCTTCCCTACATCAAAGAGAACACCTATTAGGAAAAATAAAACCTCTTTTATGAAGGTTGTCCAGGGTTAAAACCTTATTTTGGATGAAAATCCAAAAGAAGATATTAACCTTAGGTACTAACTTGTTCCAAACTTTAGCCTAGATGGGAATTTCTTCCACCGGATCATTATGAATTGCCACAGCTGAGGAAATAGAATAATTCCCATCGAGGGTTTCCCTCCATATCAATCTATCATCTTTATTGTCTCTAGGGATTTTAGCAGAGAGAGCTATCTAAAGGAACTTGAGCCTCGGGCACTGGTGGCTAAAATCAATCTAGTTCCCATTTCTCCAGTAATCTCTGACCAACTCACCAAACCTACTTTTGAACCAGTCTTTCCAATCTTTAAGGATTGGGATTTCCTCCAGAGGTTTATCCAGAATCCATCTATCTTCCCAAAATCTTATTCTCCTCTCGTCCCCAAGGTTCCAGGTTCTACTAGTAGTAGTCCAGCTTTTAGTTTATTGAACAACATTCCATATAGCTGATCCTTCAACAATGAAAGAATTATCAAGGAATTCTTCCTCAGAGGGTTGCATGTAGAGCTATTTGTTTTTCCAGATTGAGTTCCATTCTCTTTCCTCCCCTTTCAGTCTCCATATTTGTTTGGCTAATAAATCTTTATTCATAGAACCAATGTTCCTTAAGCCCAACCCACCTGAGGCCTTAGGGGAACAAATTTTATTCCAGGCAATAAGGGGTATTCTATTTTTGACTTCCACCCCCGACCAAAGGAACTTTTTTTGGATTCTTTCAATGGCTTCCGCAAACTTTGAGGGAATTTTGAATAGGCTGAGAGCATAAATAGGAAGATTTTGAAGAGTGGCTTTGAGCAGAGTAATTTTTCCCACTTGACTAAGGACAACCCCTTTCCAACCAGCAAGTTTCAAATTAAGTCTATCTATCAGCTTATTCCAGAAACAATCCTCAGGCTTGAGACACAGAGGAAGCCCCAAATAAGTAGAGGGAAGCTCAGAAATATTGCAGCCAAGAATCCTTCCAATCCTTAGTTGCCTTTGGACTAGGTTATTGATGAAGAACAGAGAACTTTTATCCGAATTGATTTTTTGGCCAGAGGCAGATTCATAAGTGTTTAGAATATTCTTCATGTTCTTAGCTTCCAGAATGGTGGCTTCCCCCATGGTAATAGAGTCATCAATGAATTGTTCATGAGAGCAAACAACATTGGAGGAAGAAGGTTTCAAACCCTTAAGCTTGCCATCTTCCACATTTTTAAGAATAAATCTGCCCAGGCATTCAACTAGAATAGTGAACAGGATAGGGGATATGGGGTCCCCCTATCTGAGACCTCTAGAGCTTTTGAAGAAACTGGATGGGGAACCATTGACAATAATAGCAGAGGAGGAAGTTTCCATAAGTTGAGAACAGAGCTGAATAAATTTGACACCAAAACCAAACGCTTTCATGATCCTAAGGAGAAACTGCCAGTTTACTCTATCAAAAGCTTTATCCATGTCTAACTTTAGGAAGAAGCCCTGGTTATTCGCCACTTTTAGGGAGTGGATATTTTCATGAAACTGGTAAAATATGTTGAACTAGCAGTCATTATATTTTTTATGATAGATTACCTATTTATGCATAAGGGTGAAGTGGAAATGAGGTATTACATTGTATGGAAAGCTGAGGGTTACCGGTTTGTGTCTTTCACATTCTCATTTTGTTTTAATGGTAGTAATTTGATTTAGACCAGTGTTATTGCTTGCCAGTCAAAGTTCAGTGTGTGCAGTCAAACCGGTTCAGTGAAAGTGTTTTTGCATGTACTGATTCACCCCCCCTCTCAGTACTGGTTTGGTACTAACTGTTCATCATTTATTCATCACCTTTGCACATTGTCCCATTGTGGGTTCATGGGGATGAAAATAGGCGAGATGGGATGTTGAATTTATTCTCACAAAGGTGTAAGGCTTGGTTGGAGTGAATCATTGATAGGAGGGTTTTGTTTCTTGTTGAGCAAGTGAGTAACTTGAAGGCAATTTCAAGTTATTTGAACCATACCTCTACATCAATTGGTATTAGAGCAAGTGAGATCCTTAGGGGAAGGATTGTTTCAGTTTAACCATGTCAAGGGAAGAAGAGGCAGGTGAGTTTTCCTCAAGGATGACCAATGCAAACATAGTGAAGTTTTTGAAGGATCAAAACTTGGTTTCCAAGATTGATTCCTTGCAGAAGGAGGTTGATAGACTTAATGGGGAAATTCGTAAGAAAAGTGGTGGAAAATCTGATGTTTCTGAAGAGGGGAGTGATGAGGAGCCCCTTGAGCAGGATGATTAAGAAGAAGTCCCTATCGATCAAACACTACTTGTGAAGACCCTGAAGGCCATGGATGTTAGATTGGACCTACCTTCCTATGATGGAAACTTGAATCCAGATGCTACTATGGATTGGATGGATGCCCTAAAAAGCTTCTTTGAATGTGAAGACATACCTGAAAGTCAAAGAGTTAAGATTGCAAAGTCCAAGTTGAAGGAACCAACCCTTACATGGTGGAATTTCACTCAAGATGATAGGGTGAAGGAGAAGAAGAATCCAGTGACCACTTGGAAGAAGATGGATGCATTGATCAGGGATGCATATGTTCTTGAGGATTATGAAGTCCAACTTCATAAGAGGAGAATGAGTTTGAGGCAAAAGGAGATGAGTGTCTCAGATTATACTCAAGAGTTCCATAAATTGGTGATGAAGTCCAATGTAGTGGAGCCTGAATGTGTGAAGCTTGCAAGATACTTGCAAGGGTTGAGGCTTACCATTCAATATGAACTAAGTCTAAGCAGCCCTCCCATGGTCCAAAAATTCTTTCAACTTGCATTGAAGGCTGAAGAAAAACTCAAGAGGAAGAACGATCAAAGTGGAAGAGGGAGAGGACAAAATGACTTTGGAAATGGGGCCAAAAGTATGCCTCAAGGAAGAGGACAAGGTTCCAAAGACCTTGGTGAATCAAGCCAAGGAAATGAACAAGTGGAAGGAAGCTCTAGAGGATCTTTCAGAGGAAAGAGAGGAAACTTTAGAGGAAGAGGTGGAGGAAGAGTCCTAGAAGGCATAAAGTGCTATAGGTGCCATCAAACGGGGCATGTTGCATCCAAATGTCCAGAGAAGACAAACAAACAAGGTGAAAGGAGAGAAAATTTGGTGAGGGATGAGGACACACATAGTGTTCACTCTCATGGATCCTTTGTGCAAACTCAACAAAGAGAAATCATGATGATGAGAAGGACATTGATCAAAGCACCTAGTCCACCAGAGCCACCCCAAAGGAAGCAACTCTTAAGAACTACATGTAGAAGTGGTGACAAAGTATGTAGTTTGGTGATTGATTCAGGTTCTATTGATAATTTTCTATCCACTGAGGCAGTAGAGAAACTAAAATTGAAGAGGATTAAGCATCCAAGACCCTACAAGGTATCATGGCTTACAAAGGGGCAGCAAACAGTCATTGAAGAGCAAGCATGGGTGGAGTTTACTATTGGCAAGTACAAGGACAAGGTACTTTGTGACATTTTACCCATGGATGCATGCCATTTTCTGCTTGGAAGGCCATGGGAATATGACATGAAGTCAAAACATGATGTTGAGAAGAACACATACACCATCCGGTACAAAGGTGAGAAGGTAACACTACTGCCCCTACCTAATAATGGTGAAAAAGAAAAAGACTCTAAGTTCTTGTTTGTAGGAGAAAAAGAGTTTTTAGAATGCTTGAAGAAGGAGGATACTCCTTGTTATGCTTTGGTGGTATTGCCAAAACCAGAAGAGAGAAAGGTGCACAAGAAAAAGGAAGAACCTAGGAGGGTAGGACCAAAAGAGGTGGTTGATTTGCTTGAGACCTATAAGGAGATTGTGACCAAAGAATTGCCTGATAGCCTACCTCCAATTAGAGAGATTAGCCATAATATTAATCTAATCCCAGGGGCTACACTCCCAAATAAGGCTGCCTATAAGTTAACACCCCAACAAAATGAAGAGATGGCTAGACAAATCCAAGAACTCTTAGACAAGGGTTTCATATCCAAAATTTTGAGTCCATGTGTTGTTCCAGCCCTATTAGCACCTAAGAAGGAGGGTACTTGGAGGTTATGTACAGACTTGAGGGCCATTAATAGGATTACTATCAGGTATAGGTTCCCTATGCCTAGGATTGAAGACTTGTTGGATCATCTAGGGGGTGCAAGGTGGTATTCAAAGGTGGATTTGAAGAGTGGGTACCATCAGATTAGGATAAGGGTTCGATATGAATGGAAGATAGCCTTTAAGACTAATGAAGGCCTTTATGAGTGGAGAGTGATGCCATTTGGCTTGTCCAATGCACCTAGTACATTCATGAGACTCATGAATGAAGTTATAAAATCTTTTCTTGGTAAATTTGTTATTATTTACTTGGATGATATTCTTATTTTTAGTAAGAATAGAGATGAACATATGCAACATTTTAATTTGGTCCTTAAGAGATTGCAGGAAGAAAAGCTCCTAATCAATGTGGACAAGTGTCCTTTTATGCAAGAACAATTGGTGTATCTTGGTTTGATAGTTTCAGGGGAAAGCATCAAGATAGATCTTGAGAATGTGGAGAACATCTTGAATTGGCCTTCTCCAAGGTCAATGACTGAAGTTAGAAGCTTTCGTGGCTTGGCTTCCTTTTATAGGAAGTTTATAAGAGGTTTTAGCCAATTTTGTACACCTGTCCTGGAGACAATCAAAGGGGGGCAAAAGTGCAAGTTTGTATGGACCAAGGAGGTTGAGGAGGATTTTCAAAATCTCAAACAAAAGGTAGCAAAGCAACTTGTACTTTATTTTCAAGATTTCCAAAAGTTTTTTACAGTTGAGTGTGATGCATATAATGTTACTATAGGGGCTGTTTTGAGCCAAGAGGGTAGGCCCATTGCATTTTTTAGTGAGAAACTCAATGAGGCAGAGAGGAAGTATTCCTCATATGATTTGTAAATGTATGTCTTAGTTAAAGCCTTGAAAAAGTGGAGGCATTATCTCCTTCCAAAATAATTTGTTGTTTTTACTGACAATCGGGCACTTAGCTTCTTGAATAGCCAAGAGAAGTTGAGTCACAAGCATATGAAATGGGTAGAATCTATCCAAGCATATACCTTTACAATAAACACAAAAAGGGAGTTGCAAACAAGGTAGAAGATGCCTTGAGTAGAAGATCCTTGATAGTGCAAGAGGTGAAGTTGAAAAGTGTGGGGATTGACTCCTTGAAAGATATGTATGAAGGTGATGGAGACTTTCATGAAATTTATAAAGTTTGTTTTGATTTTTTTGAAGCATACCATGTTTAATATGCTGATTACTTGATCCGAGATGGTTTATTGTTCAAAGGACATCAACAATGCATTCCTAGGTGTTCAATGAGGGAGAATATTGTGAAAGAAAAGCATTGTGGAAGCATGAGTGGACATTCTGGGTTGGATAAAACACTTGAGCAGGTAAGAAGACATTATTTTTGGCCTAAGATGCAAAGTGATGTGAGAAAATTTGTTGAAACATGCACTATTTGTCAAAAGGCCAAAGGTACTTCCACCAATGCAGGTTTGTATCAACCATTACCCATACCTACAAAGCCTTGGAAAAGTTGTAGTATGGATTTTGTAATGGGACTACCTAGGACTCAAAAAGGCTTTGATAGCATCTTTGTTGTTGTAGATAGGTTCAGTAAGATGGCACATTTCTTGCCATGTAAGAGTATTAGTGATGCAACATATGTAGCAAATTTGTTTTTCAAAGAGATTGTGAGGATTCGTGGACTTCCTCTAACCATTGTGTCTGACAGAGATGTGAAATTCATTGGCCACTTTGGGAGAACCTTATGGAAGAGGTTGGGAAAAAACTTGAACTTTAGTTCAACCTACCATTCACAAATAGATGGGCAAAGTGAAGTTGTTAATAGGTCCTTGGGGAACCTATTGAGATGTTTGACAAAGTAATATGGAGAGAAGTGGGATGTTGTACTTCCACAAGCTGAATTTGCATTCAATGACTCTATGAATAGGAGTACATGAAGGATTCCATTTCAAATTGTGTATGGGCAGAATCCAAGGGGCATCTTGGAGTTGAGAGACCTTCCACATGATGGGAAAACAAGTGCTCATGGTGAACAATTTGGTGATAGCATGAAAGAAGTGCATGATCAAGTAAGTCTAGCCCTCTAAAAGAGTTCACAAAAGTACAAAGAACATTCTGATAAGAAGAGGAGGGATGTACAATTTCAGATTGGTGATATGGTCTGGGTGTACCTAAGAAAAGAAAGATTGCCAAAGGGGAAGCATACAAAGTTACTCATGAAGAAAGTGGGTCCTTGCAAGGTTTTGAAGAAACATGGGTTGAATGCCTATGAGATATCCCTTCCCTTTAACCTTGGTATTTATCCTATCTTTAATGTTTGTGATCTAACATCCTATAAAGGGCATGTTTCTACAGGTATATACTTTCATATTGAGGAGATTCAAGAAGATGTTGCTGCTATACCTCCTCATGCACCAAAGAGGACTGAAAAGATCATTGATGAAAGGGTCATCAAGAAGACCAGAAATAAAGAATACAAACAATATCTTGTGAAATGGGTAGGACACCCTGTAGCTGAGGTAGGATGGATGGATGAGGCAGAAACTCTGAAGCATGAGACTTCATTGGACCAACTTATCTCAAGTGAAATTGAGATCAACCCACCTCGGGAGTATGGTGCAGGGGAACAAGCCTCAAGTTCATAACTTATTTACTTAACCATTCATGTTTTTGATTGCAAGGTGTTGGGAAGGATCAAATAATCCTTTGTTTATGTTTTATTTTGTAATAAAGTCCTAATTGTCCATTTTTTAAGGCCTAGTGGCCTAGGGTGCATTATAAACCCTATGGTCAACTATGGTCAAAGGGAATTAGGGTGAGTAAAATTAGGGAGTCAATGTTGTTTTGGTATATTTAGATCTATTTCAATGTGTGTAGGTCTCTAGAATGTTGATAAAGTTAGTTTGAGTGGCAAAATACAAAAATTGTCAAAAATTGACAAAAGTTGTCAATTTGGAGAGCCAAAAAATTGTTGTAATCAGTTGCCCAACATTCAAAACCATCTCAAATCAGTTGTAAAAAGTTGGGAAGGATATATAATGCCTCAAAAAACTCATGTGAGGGTTGTTGTTACTTGAATTAGTAAATTTGCTATTTGAAATCAATAAAAACTGCATTTTTCCTATCATTTTGCTGTTATCACGCCGAGTACAGATTTTTACGGTCTTTAATGTGAAAAAACTCTTCATGGGAGTATTTTTGGTTGATTCACCTTTCTTTTTAATCCAACCAAGGGTCTAGAGGTGGTTTTTTGAAGGAGAAATGAAGTGACAAACCAAAACAGCCCGTGAAAGTGCCCTATCCTAGGGTATTAACTTTTTTTTCCCATTTCTTCCAAATTTATCATGGAAAAAATCTAATTATTGGTTATATGGAGGATTTGGGAGTTTAATTTATGTTCCAAAAGGTTGTAAACTTGGAGGAAGCAGTTTGGGCGAGATTTTGGTGAATTTGGCTAGGCATTTCCATGTGACTGGTTGTGGGATTTGAAGAAAATTCATGAACAGTCCCCATAACTTTAGTTTTAATGCAATCTAGAAAATATAACTTGGTATTTGGTGAATATTTGGATAGCCCAAGATTCTCCAATAGTTTATTATATGAAATTTCTTTTTTGAAGGATAGTTCCTTTGCAAGGTGCTCAAATTAGCCCTTTTAGCCCTAGATGAGGGTTTAACAGAAATGGTACTTGCAGGTGGTTCAAGAACTTTTCCTTTGGTAGAAAGTGCTCTCCTAGGTTGGTGAACAACAAAATAAACTAATATTTCCTATTCCTTTGGATTTTTTGGGCGAGAAGCCAAAAAGTGTATTTTGAGGGCTAATAGGTCTAAAGAGCCAATTTGCACTTTGTAACCTTTTGGACTTGAACAACCAAATCAGAGGGTTGTTTGATATCATTTGAATTTTTAGGAACCTATCAAACCTGTCTTGAGCCTTTGTAGGCCTACAAAACCATTTGGAGGGGTTGTGAGCAACTTGAGCCATTTTGAGCACTTTTGCATATGGGGTTTGAAAAGAAATACTGATAACCTTTGCACATTGTCCCATTGTGGGGTCATGGGGATGAAAATAGGCGAGATGGGATGTTGAATTGATTCTCACAAAGGTGTGAGGCTTGGTTGGAGTGAATCCTTGATAGGAGAGTTTAGTTTCTTGTTGAGCAAGTGAGTAACTTGAAGGCAATTTCAAGTTATTTGAACCATACCTCTACATCAATTGGTATCAGAGTAAGTGAGATCCTTAGGAGAAGGATTGTTTCAGTTTAACCATGTTAGGGGAAGAAGAGGAGGGTGAGTTTTTCTCAAGGATGACTGATGCACAGATAGTGAAGTTTTTGAAGGATCAAAACTTGGTTTCCAAGATTGATTCCATGCAGAAGGAAGTTGATAGACTTAATGGGGAACTTCATAAGAAAAGTGGTGGAAACTCTGATGTTGTAAGATGGGAGAGATGAGGAGCCCCTTGAGTAGGATGATGAATAAGAAGTGCCTGTTGATTAGAGGCTACTTGTGAAGACCCTGAAGGCCATGGAGAGAAGGATCATGGATGTTAGGCTGGACCTACCTTCCTATGCTGGAAACTTGAATACAGATGCTGCTATGGATTGGATGGATGCCCTCACAAGCTTCTTTGAATGTGAAGATATACCTGAAAGTCAAAGAGTTAAGATTGCAAAGTCCAAGTTGAAGGGACCAGCCCTTACATGGTGGAATTTCACTCAAGATGATAGGGTGAAGAAGAAGAAGAATCCAGTGACCACTTGGAAGAAGATGGTTGCATTGATCAGAGATGCATATGTTCCTAAGGATTATGAATTCCAACTTCATAAGAGGAGAATGATTTTGAGACAAAAGGAGATGAGTGTCTCAAATTATACTCAAGAGTTCCATAAATTGGTGATGAAGTCCAATGTAGTGAAGCCTGAATGTGTGAAGCTTGCAAGATACTTGCAAGGGTTGAGGCTTACCATTCAAGATGAAATCAGTCTAAGAAGCCCTCCCACGGTCAAAAAATGCTTTCAACTTTCTTTGAAGGTTGAAGAAAAACTCAACAGGAAGAATGATCAAAGTGGAAGAGGGAGAGGACAAAAAGACTTTGGAAATAGGGGCAGAAGTATGCCTCAAGGAAGGGGACAAGGTTCCAAAGACCTTGGTGAATCAAGCCAAGGAAATGAACAAGGGGAAGGCAGCTCTAGAGGGTCTTTTAGAGGAAAGAGAGAAAACTTTAGAGGAAGAGGTGGAGGAAGAGTCCTATAAGGCATAAAGTGCTATAGGTGCCATCAAACGGGGCATGTTGCATCCAAATGTCCAGAGAAGACAAACAAACAAGGTGAAAGGAGAGAAAATTTGGTGAGGGATGAGGACACACATAGTGTTCACTCTCATGGATCTTTTGTGCAAACTAACCAAAGATAAAGCATGATGATGAGAAGGACATTGATCAAAGCACCTAGTCCACCAGAGCCACCCCAAAGGAAGACACTCTTCAGAACTACATGTAGAAGTGGTGACAAATTATGTAGTGTGGTGATTGATTCAGGTTCTACTGATAATTTTTTGTCCACTGAGGTGTTAGAGAAACTGAAATTGAAGAGGATTAAGCATCCAAGACCCTACAAGGTATCATGGCTTACAATGTGGCAACAAATAGTCATTGAAGAGCAAGTATGGGTGGAGTTTACTATTGGCAAGTACAAGGACAAGGTACTTTGTGACATTGTACCCATGGATGCATGCCATTTTCTGCTTGGAAGGCCATGGGAATATGACATGAAATCAAAACATGATGCTGAGAAGAACACATACACCATCCAGTACGAAGGTGAGAAGGTAACACTACTACCTCTCCCTGATAATGGTGAAGAAGCAAATGACTCTAAGTTCTTGTTTGTAAGAGGAAAAGAGTTTTAGAATGCTTGAAGAAGGAGGATACTCCTTGTTATTCTTTGGTGGTATTGCCAAAATTGAAAGAGAGAAAGGTACATAAGAAAAAGGAAGAACCTAGGAGGGTAGGACCAAAAGAGGTGGCTAATTTTCTTGAGACCTATAAGGAGATTGTGACCAAAGAATTGCCTAATACCCTACCTCCAATCAGAGATATTAGCCATAATATTGATCTAATCCTAGGGGCTACACTCCCAAATAAGGCTGCGTATAAGTTAACACCCAATAGAATGAAGAGATGGCTAGACAAATCCAAGAACTCTTAGACAAGGGTTTCATATCCAAAAGTTTGAGTCCATGTGTTGTTCCAACCCTATTGGCACCTAAGAAGGAGGGTACTTGGAGGTTATGTAAGGACTCAAGGGCCATTAATAGGATTACTATTAGGTAGAGGTTCCCTACGCCTAGGATTGAAGACTTGTTGGATCATCTAGGGGGTGTAAGGTGGTATTCAAAGGTGGATTTGAAGAGTGGGTACCATCAGATTAGGATAAGGGTTGGAGATGAATGGAAGACAGCCTTTAAGACTAATCAAGGAATTTATGAGTGGAGAGTGATGCCATTTGGCTTGTCCAATCCACCTAGTACATTCATGAGACTCATGACTGAAGTTCTAAAATCTTTTCTTGGTAAATTTGTTATTGTTTACTTGGATGATACTCATATTTTCAGAATGAATAGAGATGAACATATGCAACATTTGAATTTGGTCCTTAAGAGATTGCAATAAGAAAAGCTCCTAATCAATGTGGACAAGTGTCCTTTTATGCAAGAAGAATTGTTGTATCTTGGTTTCATAGTTTCAGGTGAAAGCATCAAGATGGATCCTGAGAATGTGGAGAGCATCTTGAATTGGCCTTCTCCGAGGTCAATGACTGAAGTTAGAAGCTTTCGTGGCTTGGCTTCCTTTTATAGGAAATTTATAAGAGGTTTTAGCCAATTTTGTGCACCTGTCCTGGAGATAATCAAAGGGGGGCAGAAGTGCAAGTTTGTATGGTCCAAGGAGGCTGAGGAGGCTTTTCACAGTCACAAACAAAAGGTAGCAAAGCAAATTGTACTTTCTTTTCCAGATTTCCAAAAGGTTTTTACAATTGAGTGTGATGCATCTAATGTTGCTATAGGGGGTGTTTTGAGCCAAGAGGGTAGGTCCATTGTATTTTTTAGTGAGAAAATCAATGAGGCAAAGAGGAAGTATTCCTCATATGATTTGGAAATGTATGTCTTAGTTCAAGCCTTGAAAAAGTGGAGGCATTATCTCCTTCCAAAAGAATTTGTTGTTTTTACTGACAATCAGGCACTTAGCATCTTGAATAGCCAAGAGAAGTTGAGTCACAAGCATATGAAATAGGTAGAATCTATCCAAGCATATACCTTTACAATAAACACAAAAAGGGATTTGTAAACAAGGTAGAAGATTCCTTGATAGTGCAAGAGGTAAAGTTGAAAAGTGTGGGGATTGACTCCTTGAAAGGTATGTATGAAGGTGATGGAGACTTTCATGAAATTTATAAAGTTTGTTTTGATTTTTCTGAAGCATACCATGTTGAATATGATGATTACTTGATCCAAGATGGTTTATTGTTCAAAGGACATCAACAATGTATTCCTAGGTGTTCAATGAGGGAGAATATTATGAAAGAAAAGCATTGTGGAAGCATGAGTGGACATTATGGGTTGGATAAAACCCTTGAGCAGGTAAGAAGACGTTATTTTTGGCCAAAGATGCAAAGTGATGTGAGAAAATTTGTTGAAACATGCACTATTTGTCAAAAGGCCAAATTTACTTCCACCATTGCAGGTTTGTATCAACCATTACACATACCGACAAGGCCTTGGGAAAGTTGTAGTATGGATTTTATAATGGGGCTGCCTAGGACTCAAAAAGGATTTGATAGCATCTTTGTTGTTGTAGATAGGTTCAGTAAGATGGCACATTTCTTGCCATGTAAGAGTACTAGTGATGCAACCTATGTAGAAAATTTGTTTTTCAAAGAGATTGTGAGGATTCATGGACTTCCTCTAACCATTGTGTCTGACAGAGAGGTGAAATTCATTGGCCACTTTTGGAGTACCTTATGGAAGAGGTTGGGAATAAACTTGAACTTTAGTTCAACCTACCATCCACAAACAAATGGGAAAACTGAAGTTGTTAATAGGTCCTTGGGGAACCTATTGAGATATTTGACAAAGCAATATGGAAAGAAGTGGGATGTTGTACTTTCACACGATAAATTTGCATTCAATGACTCTATGAATAGGAGTATAGGAAGGAGTCTGTTTCAGATTGTGTATGGGTAAAATCCAAGGGGAATCTTGGAGTTGAGAGACCTTCCAAATGATGGGCAAACAAGTGCTCATAGTGAACAATTTGGTGATAGCATGAAAGAAGTGCATGATCAAGTAAGGCTAGCCCTCCAAAAGAGTTCACAAAAGTACAAAGAAATTGCTGATAAGAAGAGGAGGGATGTAAAAATTCAGATTAGTGATATGGTATGGGTGTACTTGAGAAAAGAAAGATTGCCAGAGGGGAAGCATACAAAGTTACTCATGAAGAAACAGGGTCCTTGCAAGGTTTTGAAGAAACATGGGTTGAATGCCTATGAGATATCCTTTCCCTCTAACCTTTGTATTTCTCCTATATTTAATGTTTGTGATCTAACACCCTATAAAGGGCATGTTGCTACAGGTAAAAACTTTCATATTGAGTAGATTGAAGAAGATGTTGTTGATATACCTCCTTATGCACCAAAGAGGCCTGAAAAGATCATTGATGAAAGGGTCGTCAAGAAGACCAGAAATAAAGAACACAAAAAATACCTTGTGAAATGCGTAGGACACCTTGTAGAAGTGGCAGTATGGATGGATGAGGCAGAAATTCTGAAGCATGGCACTTCATTGGACCAACTTATCTCTAGTGGAATTGAGATCAGCCCACCCCGGGAGTATGGTGCAGGGGCACAAGCCTCAAATTCATAAATTATTGACTGAACCATTCATGTTTTTTATTTCAAGGTGTTGGGAAGGATAAAAGAATCCTTTGTTTATGTTTTATTTTGTAATAAAGTCCTAATTGTCCATTTTGTAAGGCTTAGTGGCCTAGGGTGCATTATAAACCCTATGGTCAACTTGTTAGCATTATGTGAACCGGTATAAGGACATAACAATATTGTATGTTGTCATTGATGTCAATATGTGATATGAAGTGAATCGGCATATGTGATATGTGAGAAGAGAGAACCGACATATGTGTGAACCGGTATATATGCCAAAGTGAAGCGGTATATTTGCTCAAGGTAAACCGGCATATGGAAGCATTGTATGACTACCATTTGGTAGGTAGTTTCCACTTTAGGATTTCTGGTTGGAGTACCTCAAGCCTGTGTGACTCAATCAGTGATCTTTGAGTGATGAGTTAGCAGTATAATGGAGAACAGATCATGTTGCCACATAAGCCCTGTGCGCGTGAAGGATCTTGCATGAAGAAGACTATCCCTATCCACCTTGGGAATGTGCGAAGTTTGTCAAACGATGATAATGCGTGATGGGTTATCAGCCGCCATGAAATCGGTGGATAATGGATGATGGAGAATGTCTTGAGATCAGTTCAAGATTGTTGCATTTAATGCAGTATGATTCAATGGTCAGGATTGAACCGCTTGAATTGCTTAACCTAACAAGTTTAGGGTTTAGGATTTTTGTTACTGACCTATCTATTTCCTATAAGGTCGATGTTGTGTTTCTTTCTAAGGTTGTTGGTAAAATTTGTATGTGTGTATCCAAGGGAAGTGATATGTGATTCTTGCCAGACCAAAGGAGAGAAGAGATACCTTCAAAGTGAATGTGCAGAAGGTGAAGAGGAGCCAAAACGGATCTGCATTAGCATTGAGTGTTGTTACTAGATCATTGTAATTCCTGTTGATCTTTAACCACTTCAACAGTTGTGAAATCCCTTAACAGGGTAGCCTTAACCTGCTTGATACAAATCCCTTAATAGGGTAACTCAAAGTTATTGAGTTATGGGAAGCTATAGAGCTCTGGAGATCCTTTAGCTATTGAGTTCTTGAAATCCTCCAACAAGGTAACCCTAACCAGGTATTGTAGCCATCCCTTAACCGGGTGATCCCTAACAGGATCAGTTCCTAGAAGAACCTATTGTAATGTCTTTAACTAGACAAGGCTCCTAACAGAGCGGACTTCTAAAGAGTTCAAAAAGAAGCTTGTGGGTATTCATCCCCATCATGGTTTTTCTAGTTGGGTTTCCACATGAAAATATGTGTGTCATGTGTGATGATTTTATCTTGTGATACTTTGTTATTGCCTATTAAGCTTATGATGGTTCAATGTTTTATGTCCGTCTAGAAAACATATTGAACTAACTATTGTGAAGATCTGATGATAGTTTACCTATTCATGCATGAGGGTATAATGGTACTATAATATTGAGCTAAGAGGAAAGCTAAGAGTGTAAGTGGTTTATGATTGTTTTAGTTGTTCTGGGTCTTACCGGTTGCGCTTTGTTTCAACCAGTATGACTATTTGCCAATCATTTGGAGTATTTGTTGTCAAACCGATTTTGGACTGTATTTTTGTCTGTACTAATTCACCCCCCCCCTCTCAGTACCATTTTGGTACTATTCGTTCATCATTGAGTTATCAATTAGTATCAGAGAACTCTAGGTCCTCTGTGTTGTAAGCTTAACCGCTTGAGGTAAAGATCCCAGTCAAATGATGAAGAGGGAAGATCCAAAGTTTAACAGGGAAAATTTCAGTATATGGAAAGATAGGATGAAGATATTCATCAAAAGCATGGTTGCTCAACACTGGAGTTATGTTGAGAGTGTCTATGTTGTCCCTACCGGTACTCTCACCGATGACCAAAATAGAGAGATACAAGAAAATGGGCAAGTCATGGAAGCCCTTATTAGTAGTCTATCTAACATTGAGTTTATTGATATTCAAGACAAGGTAAATCCCAAAGAGGTATGGGATGCCCTTGAAAATATCTATGGTGGTGATGAACATGTAAAATAGGCTAAGGAAGAAAGCCTGAGAGGGAAGTTTGAAGATATGCAGATGGTTGAAGATGATACCATTCAGCAGTATGGAATAAGAATCAAAACAACGGTTGGAGAAATCAAGAGTGCAAGTGGTAAAATAGAAGATTCCACTGTGGTAAGAAAAGTCCTGAGATCCCTGTTGCCGGTCTATGAAATAAGTTTTGTTGCTATTTAGGAGCAGAGATCAATAGACAAGACTAAGGTATCCTTGGACTCCATCATAGCCAAGCTAACAGCCTATGAGCTAAATAGTTTTGATGGCGGTGTTCAAAAGACTAAATAAGCATTTAAAGCTTCTGCTTTACCATCCAGAAAAGGAAAAGAAGCTAGCACTAGTGGTGAACCTAGATAGAGCAAAGAAATGAATGATGAGGAGATTCTGATGGCATTTGAATCTCTCCTTGCTAGGAAGCTTCCTAAAGGAACCGGTAAATACAAAGGTAAGCTACCTTTGAAATGGTTTTCTTGCAACCAAATAGAACATATTACTATAAACTATCCTAATGGTGATAACAAGGACAAACCAGAAAGGTTCAGGAAATTCAAAGGAGGAAACTGGAGAAACAGTTTTGTAGCAGTTGATGAAGGTGTCACAGATGAGGAATTGGAAGATGAAGAGAATGAAGACATTGTGTTTGTTGCTGTAAAGGAAGATGTGGCAGACAAGAAGGCTCTTGTCTCCCAGTTTGATAATTCCAATGAGTGGATCATTGACAGTGGTTGTTCTCACCATATGATAAGTGACCAGAGAAAGTTTCTATCCTTGGGGGAGTATGATGGTGGTGTGGTTCGCTTTGGCAATGATGCACCATGCATGGTCAAAGGCAGAGGGTTCATCTCTCTGAATGGAAAGAGCAGTGCTGACAATGTGTACTGGGTTGATGGTCTTAGACACAACCTTCTAAGTGTTGCCCGACTGAATGACAGTGGCCTCACTCTGGAATTAAAGAATGGAGTTTGTAGAATCAAAGGAAAATATGGTGAATTAGTGGCCACCAGCATGCAGACCAAAGGTAAACTATTTCATTTGAATGCAAATATAAGTACATGTCTTATGGCTAAGCTTGATGATAGCTAGATATGGCATAGGAGACTCTACCATGTAAACTTTGATAACATTGTGAAGGCTAGTAAGATCAAGGCAGTTAGAGGGTTGTTGGTGCTAAGCAAACCAGATAATACCTTGTGCAGAGAGTGTCAATTGGGGAAAATGTCTTCCTCAACCTTTAAAGGTAAATCTTTCACTGCTGACAACTTGCTTGATCTTGTGCATACTGATTTGTGTGGTCTTATGAAAACTAGAAGTGTGCAGGGTGATAGGTACTTCATGATTCTCACTAATGACTACTCAAGAATGATGTGGGTCACATTCTTGAAAGATGAGTTTGAAGCCTTTGTGAAATTCAAAGCTTTCAGAGTATTAGTGGAGAAGGAAAGCGGTAAAAGGATCAAGTGTCTCTGAACTGATCAAGGAGGGGAATTCACTTCCAGTGAATTTAACTTGTATTGTGAAGAATTTGGCATCAAGAGGCAACTGTTTGCCCCCCAGACTCCATAGTAGAATGGCCTAGCAGAGAGGAATAACCAGAATATGGTTGAAGCAGCTAGAACCATGTTGATTCAAGGAAAGGTAGCTCACACCTTTTGGAGAGAAGCTGTGAGCACTGCAGTCTACACTATGAATCGGGTAGTCATCAAGAAAGGTAAGGACAAAACTCCTTATGAGTATTGGACCAGTAAGACACCTGTGGTTAGCTACTTTAGGGTATTTGGCAGCAAATGTTACATCAAGAGGAGTGAACATCAGGGCAAATTTGAAGCTAAATGCGATGAGGGAATATTCCTAGGATATTCCACCAAGAGTAAAAATCTCAAGTGTTGCAACAATAGAACTCAGAGAATTATGGAAAGTGTCAATGTAAGAGTTGATGAATCCTCTGAGAAAATTGAGGAAACTGACAGTGAGCAAGTTTTAAATGAACTGGTTGCAACCTTCTAGGAATTTGTTGTCAGTCAACCAAGTACCAGTAACAGTGTTCCTGAACTGGTGAATGCTGATACTGATGAAGATGAGGATGAAGAGGAAAAGCAAGAAGAACCTATCAAGACCATTCCTTGGTATGTCAAGCTGAATCATGATCCTAAGCAAATCATAGGAGATAAGGATGCAGGAATCCTTATAAGAAGAAAGATCAGAGAAAACTCATGTATGATCTCTGAATTTGAGCCTAAATCATTCAAACAGGCTCATAAAGATGAAGACTAGATCAAGGCAATCGAAGAGGAACTTGACCAGATAGAGAAAAATGGTACATGGTACATGGTCCTTGGTACCCAGACCATAGCACAAAAATGTCATTGGCACCAAATGGGTGTTCAAAAACAAGTTGAATGAGGATGGCATAGTGATTAGGAATAAAGCCATATTGGTGTGCAAAGGATATGCTCAAGAAGAAGGAGAATACTATGGAGAAACCTTTACTCCTATAGCCAGATTGGAAGGAGTTCATATGCTTCTTGCATATGCAGCCTTTAAAGGTTTCAAAGTATATCAAATGGATGTAAAATCTACATTCCTAAATGGTGTACTTGAATAGGAGGTGTATATTGAGCAACCAGATGGGTTTGCCCTATCTGAAGACAGTGACATGGTATGTAGGCTACATAAAGCCTTATATGGTCTAAAGAAAGCACCTAGGGCATGGCATGAGTGCCTACATTCCCATCTTGTGAAGATTGGATTTGAGAGAACAAGTGAAGATAGTAATATCTACTTGAAGTCTGAAGGAGATCAGATCTTGATCTGTGAGGTTTTTGTTGATGACATTATCTTTGGTGGAGATGACAAGATGAGTCATGAGTTTGCTGATGAGATGAAGAAAGAGTTTGAGATGTCACTCATAGGGGAGATTAAGTTCTTCATTGGACTATAGATCCAGCAGATGAAAGATGGAATCTTTATCACTCAGTCCAAATATGTCAAAGAGGTGTTGAAGACCTTTGGGATGGAAGATAGCAAACCGGTTGGTACACCGATGGTGACTGGTTGCAAATTGACAAAAGAGGATGATTCCGCACTGGTTGATGAGAAGGAATACCGAACAATGACTGGTAAGTTGCATTATGTAGTGCATAGCAGACCGGATATTGCACATGCAGTTGGCATTACTGCAAGGTTCCAGAAAAGTCTAAGAGAATCCCACTTGGTTGCAATCAAGTGGATTCTTAGGTATCTGAAGGGAACAATTGACTATGGATTGTGGTACCCATACAACAATGATTTCATTCTGAAAGTATTTATAGATGTTGATTGGGTAGGTAATGTGGATGACCGAAAAAGCACAACCGGTGGTGCATTCTTTCTCGGTGGTAGACTGGTCTCATGGATGAGTAAAAAGCAGAGTTGTATCTCTTAGTCTACATCGGAATCGGAGTATGTTGCAGCTTTAGTGAACTGCACTCAGACAATCTGGATGAAGCATGTTTTAAATGGCTTCAAAATCCCTGTATCTGAATCGGTAAGTATATTCTGTGATAACACAAGTGGTATCAATATTTCAAAGAATCCGGTTTTACATTCTAGAACCAAGCATTTTGAGCTTAAGTATCATTTCTTGAGGGAAAAGGTTCAAAATAAAGAGATTGCACTGGAACATGTTTCCAGTAAGGAGTAGTTAGCAGACATATTCACCAAGCTTCTCCCAAAGACTACATTTGTGCATTTAAGAGGTGAATTGGGGGTACTGCCCCTTCAAGAGGTGAACTAAAAGTATTTGTTCCACATTAGTCAGGTATTGCATAGTCAAATTTTTGTTGATTGATGTGTTGAAGGATGCTACTCCTCAAGGGGAGCAACATAATGGAACAAGGATGCTTGTGCCTCCACTTTGGCATTATTGTCAAAGGGGGAGAAGGAGTGAAGCGAAAAAGATATCTGCAGAAAATGGGGGAGAAGATGTGAAGCGGAGAGATATCTTTGTATATTGCCATCAATGCCAAAGGGGGAGATTTTTGGCATTATGTGAATCAGTATAAGGACATAATGATATTGTATGTTGTCATTGATGTCAATATGTGATATGAAGTGAACCGACATATGTGATATGTGAGAAGAGAGAACCGACATATGTGTGAACCGGTATATATGCCAAAGTGAAGCGGTATATTTGCTCAAGCTAAACCAACATGTAGTTATGGGAACCGACACATGGAAGCATTGTATGACTATCGGTTGGTAGGTAGTTTCCACTTTAGGATTTCCAGTTGGAGTACCTCAAGCCTGTGTGACTCAATCAGTGATCTCTATGTGATGATTTAGCAGTATAACGAAGAACAGATCATGTTGCCACATAAGCCCTATGCACGTGAAGGATCTTGCATGAAGAAGACTATCCCTATCCACCTTGGGAATGTGTGAAGTTTGTCAAATGGTGATAATGTGTGATGGGTTATTAGCCGCCATGAAATCGGTGGATAATGGATGATGGAGAATGTCTTGAGATCGATTCAAGATTGTTGCATTTAATGTAGTATGATTCAACGGTCAGGATTGAACCGCTTGAATTGCTTAACCTAATAGGTTTAGGGTTTAGCGTTTTTGCTACCGACCTGTCTGTTTCCTATAAGGTTGATGTTGTGTTTCTTTCTAAGGTTGTTGGTAAAAGTTGTATGTGTGTATCCAAGGGAAGTGATACGTGATTCTTGGTAGACCAAAGGAGAGAAGAGATACCTGCAAAGTGAATGTGCAGAAGGTGAAGAGGAGCCAAAATGGATCTGCATTAGCATTGAGTGTTGTTACTAGATCATTGTAATTCCTGTTGATCTTTAACCACTTCAACAGTTGTGAAATCCCTTAATAGGGTAGGCTTAACCAACTTGATACAAATCCCTTAATAGGGTAACTCGAAGTTATTGAGTTATGGGAAGCTATAGAGCTCTGGAGATCCTTTAGCTATTGAGTTCTTGAAATCCTCTAACAAGGTAACCCTAACCAGGTTTAACCCTTAACCGGGTGATCCCTAACAAGATCGGTTCCTAGCAGAACCTATTGTAATGTCTCTAACCGGACAAGGCTCCTAACAAAGTGGACTTCTAAAGAGTTCAAAAAGCATCTTGTGGGTATTCATCCCCACCATGGTTTTTCCTAGTTGGGTTTCCACGTGAAAATATGTGTGTCATGTGTGATGATTTTATCTTGTGATGCTTTGTTATTGCCTGTTAAGATTATGATGGTTCAGTGTTTTATGCCTGTCTATAAAACATATTGAACTAACTATTGTGAAGATCTGATGATAGTTTACCTATTCATGCATGAGGGTATAATGGTACTATAGTATTGAGCTAAGAGGAAAGCTAAGAGTGTAACCGGTTTATGATTGTTTTAGTTGTTTTGGGTCTTACCGGTTGCGCTCTGTTTCAACCAGTATCACTGTTTTCCAGTCATTTGGAGTATTTGCTATCAAACCGGTTTTGGACTGTATTTTTGTCTGTACTGATTCACCCCCCCCTCTCAGTACCAGTTTGGTACTATTCGTTCATCATTGAGTTATCACAACTATGGTCAGAGGGACTTAGGGTAAGTAGAATTAGGGATTAAAGGTTTTTTTGGTCTATTTAGATCCATTTCAATGTTTTTAGGTCCCTAGGATGTTGATAAAGTTAGTTTGAGTGGCAAAATGCAAAAATTGTCAAAAATTGACAAAAATTGTCAAAAATTGACAAAAGTTGTCAATTTGAAGAGCAACTTTTCAAAAAGTTGTTGTAATTAGTTTCCCAACATTAAAAACCATCTCCAATCAGTTGGAAAAAGTTGGGAAGGCTATATAATGCCTCAAAAAACTCGTGTGAGGTTTTTGTTAGTGGAATTTGTAAATTTGCTATTTGAAATCAATAAAAAATGCATTTTTCCTGTCATTTTGTTGTTATCACGCCTGGTACAGAATTGTATGATCTCCAATGTGAAAAACCTCTTCATGGGAGTGTTTTTGGTTGAGTTAAATTTATTTTTAATCTAACCATAGGTCTGGAGGTGGTGTTTTGAAGGAGAAATCAAGTGACAAACCAAAACAGTCCGTGAAAGTGCCCTATCCTAGGGTATTAACTTTTTTCCCCATTTCTTCCAAATTAATCATGGAAAAAATATAATTCTTGGTTATATAGAGGATTTGGAAGTTTAATTTATGTTCCAAAAGGTTTTAAACTTGGAGGAAGCCATTTGGGTGAGATTTTGGTGAATTTGGCCAGGCATTTCCATGTGACTGGTTGTGGGATTTGAAGAAAATCCGTGAACAGTCCCCATGACTTTAATTTTAATGAAAACCAAAAGCTATAACTTGGTATTTGGTGAAAATTTGGATACCCCAAGATTCTCCAATAGTTTATTTTGTTAAATTTCTTGTTTGAAGGATAGTTCCTTTGCAAGGTGCTCAAATTAGCCCTTTTAGCCCTAGATGGGGGTTTAATAGAAATGGTACTTGCAAGTGGTTCTAGGACTTGTCCTTTCATATAAATTTATGTCCTAGGTTGGTGAACAAGAAAATAAAATAATATTTCCTATTCCTTTGGAGCTTTTGGGTGAGAAGCCAAAAAGTGAGTTTTGAGGGCTACTAGGTCTAAAGAGCCAATTTGCACTTTGTTACCTTTGGGAATTGAAAAACAAAATCAAAGGGTTGTTTGATATCATGTGAGTTTTTAGGAACCTATCAAATCTCTCTTGAGCCTTTGTAGGCCTAGAAAACCATTTGGAGGGGTTGTGAGCAACTTGAGCCATTTTGAGCACGTTTGCCTGTGGGGTTTGAAACGAAATACTGATAACCTTTGCACATTGCCCCATTGTGGGTTCATGGGGATGAAAATAGGAAAGATGGGATGTTTAATTGATTCTCACAAATGTGTGAGGCTTTTTTGGAGTGAATCCTTGATAGGAGGGTTTTGTTTCTTGTTGAGCAAGTGAGTAACTTGAAGGCAATTTCAAGTTATTTGAACCATGCCTCTACATCAGGGTAGTGGCTCTAGATCAAATATGGCCACGACACATGATTCACACTAGTAGGTGGGGGATATAGGTAAGGGTACTTTACCTAATTGAGTTAGTTTTTTAAGTAAAATTATGATGTATATGTGATCTAGTTTTTATTCCCTCTTCTGCAATCAAAGTACAAGAGTGGCGATCTCTTATCCAATAGACCCTATCTAACATTGTCACTATTTCACGTATACCTCCATCTTCATAGATTATTCATAGATGTTAGAGGAGTGTCAGACAACACAAGGATCTATTCGACTCAATTTGAATAGAGCTAGAGATCTAATGAGAAGAGGAGCGGCTATAGCGCGAGCTAGTAGAGTCTCGGGTAGAGTCAGCCATGTATCAAGGCATAGTCATGGATCGATATATGATGATCTCTCCTAGGATTCAGTCATTGTCCTTATCCCATTATAGACCCATGGGACCACCATGATAGGGTCCAGAGGTCTCAGGTAGCCACAAACCATAGATAGTGTTGATATAGCAGAGACCACATTTTGTATCTATTAGTCAATTTTGTATATGATGATGTACCTTACAACTTTTGATTATATATATATATATATATGATTATGATGATGATGATGTTGATTTTGGTCTCAAATGTGTTCTTTTAATTTGCATAAATAATGTATGTATATTGCTTTGATTAAAAGTAACAAATTTGGAAATGTACATGTATGTCTAATTTAATTATCATGTGATTGAGATCTCAATACCCCATGATTAAATTGATACATGTGTGATCTAATTAAATAACTAACTATTCAATTAAATTAAATATTGATGATGTAAACAAACATGTTTTTGTAAGGAAGTTAAGTAGCAGAAACAACTTCCTACACTAACCTTGAGAGGAGGGTAATGCAAAACTTTTTCAGATCGTTACAATAGTTATAGAAAATAGAAATAGATATAATAGCATTCATACCACAACACAGTGATTTACGTGGGGAAAACCCTTTCGGGAGAAAAACCCCACACTCCAAAAGCAGCTCAGTATTTTATTCAGCAATCAAAAACAAATTACAACATACTTGCAGAGCAAGCTCTTCGTAGGAGTACCACTAATCAGAGATTCAGAGGCAACTCAATAGCCATAAGACTCTTACACACAACCTCTATCTCACACACCTCATAAATAGGAGATACAATATAGGAAACCGTCAAACGGTATTACAAAACCATGGGCTAAAACCACCCAATAAGGTGTAGCCGACCTTATCTCCCTTCTAGATGCCCTATGACATGTTAAAGCACACATCAACACGTGTCGCTCCCTTTTACAGCTCATTTATGTATCTGATACAAATTATTTTTCCTATTTCAGGAGTACAAACTTCCGGAGGCCATAACTTGAGAACCGGGTGTCCGATTGACGAACCGTTTGAAGCGCCGGAAAGCTTGCAAAGTGCTCTATCACCTTGTAACCAGCTGCGCCAGCTACAACCACTTTTTAGGGCGTTTCAGAGCCTCTAAAGCCTCCAAAATTAAGTTTAAACATTTTATCGCACCCCTCCAAGATGAAAACTTTAATATCTTCAAAACTAGCTGTGACCTTGCGACGCAACTTTACCGGAATGCTTATCTAGCCAACCAGAAGCTTCAGGGAGAGTTTCGCACCATTTCGTGCTCAAATGAAAACTTACTATAAATAGTAACCTCGCATAAATGCAAGGTTGAGACACCATTTTTCCCAACAAATCTCCCACTTGTCGAAAACCTTGCATGAGTGGAAGGGAATGTCAACAGAATGAATCAATTGCTAGAGGCCATAAGGCCCATAGACTCTGAACACCATCTGAACTTCTCTGTGCTCACAGCCTTAGTTAAAGCATCTGCAACATTCATCAAAGTTTCCACCTTAACCAGTTTCACCCTACCATCTTTGACCATATCTCTAACAAAATGATACTGAACATCAATATGTTTGGTCCGGGCATGAAATGTCGGGTTCTTAGCTAGGCTAATTGCACTTTGACTATCACAGTAAACTGTCACTGTACCTTGTTTTATTCCAATATCTGAACATAGTCTCTTAAGACAAATGGCCTCTTTACAAGCATGAGTAGCTGCCATATACTCTGCTTCAGTAGTGGATAAAGCAACCACAGCCTGTCGCTTACTCATCCAACTGATTGCACCACCAAACAAAGTAAACACATAAGCACTGGTGGATCTTCTACTATCAATATCACCTACCCAATCTGAATCCACATAACCATGGATATCAAGGGAAGTCATGTCTCCAACTGAATTACCATGATAACACAAAGAATACTCTGAAGTACCCTTCAAATATCTGAAGACTCTTTTGACTGCATCCCAATGAACTCTACCAGGATTAGACATATATCTAGAAAGTACTCCCACTGCTTGGGCAATGTCTGGTCTAGTACAGACCATAGCATACATCAAGCTTCCAACCGCACTCTGGTAAGGCACTCTGCTCATGTCTTCCATCTCCAATGGGGATGTAGGACAATCTGAAACAGATAGTTTCATTCCAACTGTAAAAGGAACACTCAATGGTCTACAATTCTGCATGTTGAACCTTTGTAACACTGAATTCACATACTTACTCTGGCCTAGCCATAGCTTTCTGTTCGCCCTATCTCTTCTAATTTCCATCCCAAGAATGTGCTTTGCTGCACCAAGATCTTTCATTTCAAATTTAGCAGCGAGCTGAGACTTCAGTTCTGAAATCATACCTTTCCCTTTACCAATGAATAACATATCATCAACATACAATGCAATGAATAAGAAATGATCACCATCAGATTTATAATAAACACAGTGATCTGATTTAGAACGTTCAAATCCCAAACTCAACACATATGTATCAAATTTCTGGTACCACATCCTAGGACTTTGTTTGAGGCCATACAAAGATTTCTTCAATTTACAGACCAAATTACTTTTGCCTTTCACCACATAGTGCTCCGACTGTGTCATATAAATATCTTCCTCCAAATCACCATGAAGGAAAGCAGTTTTCACATCCATTTGCTCAACCTCTAAATCATAAGCAGTAGCAATAGAAAGCAAAAATCTAATGGACGTCATTTTTGCAACAGGAGAAAATATCTCACCGTAATCAACACCCTCAACCTCAGAGTAGCCTTTTGCAACCAACCTTGCTTTATACTTCTCAATGCTTCCATCTGAACCAATCTTTTTCTTGAACACCCATTTACAACCAATAGGTTTTCATCCTTCAGGCAATGGTACAAGATCCCATGTATCATTCTTTTTCAAAGCTGCCATTTCTTCCTCCATAGCAATCTTCCAGGATTCTGCATCATTCATACCTAATGCCTCTTCTACAGATTTCGGTTCATCCACACTAGTATTCAGAGCAAAAATACATCTCCAATCATTAGGTGAATACCTTTCAGGTGGTTGTCTATGTCTTGTAGACCTTTGAACAAGCTGAGTTGGAGGTTCTTCCTCCTCTTCTGAAGATTCAGAGCTAGACGAGCTCTCCTCAACTTCTTGCCTATCTAGGGGTCTCGATTCAACTCTTTCAGGTGTAGAAGGAAGTTGAATCACATCTTCTTTTTTAGTTTGTTCTGGCTGCAATGTAACAGAAGGAGACTTAATTTCTCTAAAAATAACACTTCTACTGTGAATTACCTTTTGTGCAATAGGGTCCCAAAGCTTGTATCCTTTCACACCATAACTATACCTGATGAAGATACATTTCACAGCCTTGTTCTCTAACTTTGTTCGCTTCTCCTTTGGCACATGTACATATGCCTCGCAACCAAAAACTCTAAGATGTCTCAATGAAGGCTTGTGACCTGACCATGCTTCCATAGGCGTTTTATCAACAAGAGCTGATGTAGGAGACCTGTTAATCAGGTAGCAAGCAGTGGCAACAGCTTCAGCCCAAAACTTTTGTTCGAGACCAGCACCACTCAACATACTCCTAGCCTTCTCCATCAGTGTCCTGTTCATTCTTTCTGCAAATCCATTCTACTGTGGAGAATACGGAGTTGTCTTCTACCTTTTAATTCCACAGTCTTTACAGAATCTATCAAAATCATTAGAGCAAAACTCACCGCCATTATCAATTTTCAAATATTTTATTTTCTTTCCAGTCTGCAACTCAACCATTGCTTTAAATTCTTTAAAATGACTAAAAACTTTAGATTTACTCTTTAGAAAATAAACCCATGTCCTTCTACTAAAATCATCAATAAATGAAACATAATATGTGGATTTTCCAATCGAAGAGACATCTACTGGACCAAACACATCAGAATGGATAAGATCCAAAACACCACAAGTTTTATGAGAACTCGAGTAAAAATGAACGCGGTTTTGTTTTCCATAAATGCAATGCTCACAGAAATCAAAGTCAAGGTTACAGTCATTCAAACCTTCAACAAGGTTTTTATTTTTCAAGGTCCTGAAAGCCTTTTCTCCAATGTGGCCAAGTCTCTGGTGCCATAACATAGTCTTCTCTGCAGGTAACTTTTCTTCAGACGAAAGAGTACCCTTAGGTACCCAAAAACCATTTCCATCTGCTGAAGGTGAAACCTTCAAATCTTCCAGTGAAGTATCCACAGATTTACTTTTTACAGAAGTACTATTACACTCAACAGTGTATGCTTCAAGCTTATACAAAGTGTCAAACCTGACACCTCTAGCAACTACCATAGCACCCTTAATCATCTTACATCCTGCTTCAGAAAAGACTACCTGCACACCCGCATCTATCAATTTGCTTACAGATAATAGGTTTCGTTTTAATCCAGGGATATGCAGCACACCATTAATCCTTTTTATTCTACCATCAGAAAACCTGATTCTAACTTTACCTCGACCAACAATGTCCAGAGGTGAATCATCACCCAAGTACACCTTACCTCCATTAAATCCTTCATATTCAGAAAACCAATCTCTATTGGAAGTCATATGAAAAGATGCACTGAGTCAATTAGCCAGGCATCATTACCTGCATGAGTCGCCAAAGCCGCAATAAATGCATTGCCATCTTCCTTGTCGGACTCAGAATCAGAATTGAACTTTTTCTTTTTCTTCTTCTTCTTTTCTTCTTTGCAGTCCTTACGGATGTGACCTGGTTTACCGCAGTTCCAGCAAATGACTTTGGACTTTCTAGGAGATTTCGATCTCCCTTTGGATTTGGACTTGTCGCGCTTCTCATTCTTCTTGCCTTTCTCCTTAGGTCTTCCACGAACGGTTAGGGCTTCCTTTGAACTGATGGATACCTTCCTTTGCATCTCTTCACTGAGTAGGGCACCCACCACATCTTTAGATTTCAAAACAATAGAAGTACTATCGATAGCCATAACAAGAGAATCCCACGAATCAGGCAAAGAACAAAGCAAGATCTGACATTTCTCCTCCTCGTCCATCTTAACACCAACGGATACTAATTGAGCCACCAACATATTGAATGCTTCCAAGTGGTCTGCAATTCATCCACCCTCTTCCATCTTCAAGGAATACAATTTCTTTCTTAAGAAAATTTGATTTAATAAAGATTTCGCTTGATACATCTCACCAAGCTTAGTCCATAGCTTCTTTGCAGAGTTCTCTTCATGGACATTGATTAGAACAGAGTCTGCTAGGCACAGTCTGATTAGACCCTTGGCTTTTCAGTCCATAACATCATACTAAGCTACCGCAGTAGGATCTGAGGGCCTTTGGACATTCGCATCAACAGCATCCCAAAGATCTCGATCTATTAGCAGATCTTCCATCTTCAGCTTCCACATCTCAAAATTACTTCCATTAAATTTATCCTCCTCTATTCTCCCTGACGAACTCGCCATCTGAATATTCCTGCAACAAGATCAAAAAGTGTCTTCTGCACAAGCTCCCACTCAAATCTGGATTAGTTCAAAAAACCCAACTGCCCACAATTGAAACCAAAGGTGATCAGGCTCTGATACCACTTGTAAGGAAGTTAAGTAGCGGAAACAACTTCCTACACTAACCTTGAGAGGAGGGTCATGCAAAACTTTTTCAGATCGTTACAATAGTTACAGAAAATAGAAATAGATATAATAGCATTCATACCACAACATAGTGATTTACGTGGGGAAAACCCTTTCGGGAGAAAAACCCCACACTCCAAAAGCAGCTCAATATTTTATTCAGCAATCAAAAATAGATTACAACATACTTTCAGAGAAAGCTCTTCGCAGGAGTACCACTAATCAGAGATTCAGAGGCAACTCAATAGCCATAAGACTCTTACACACAACCTCTATCTCACACACCTCATAAATAGGAGATACAATACAGGAAACCGTCAAACGGTATTACAAAACCATGGGCTAAAACCACCCAATAAGGTGTAGCCAACCTTATCTCCCTTCTAAATGCCCTATGACATGTTAAAGCACACATCAACATGTGTCGCTCCCTTTTACAGCTCATTTATGTATCCGATACAAATTATTTTTCCTATTTCAGGAGTACAAACTTCCGGAGGCCATAACTTGAGAACCGGGTGTCCGATTGACAAATTGTTTGAAGTGCCGAAAAGCTCGCGAAGTGCTCTATCACCTCGTAACTAGCTGCACCAGCTACGACCACTTTTCAGGGCATTTTGGAGCCTCTAAAACCTCCAAAATTAAGTTTAAACATTTTATCGCACCCCTCCAAGATGAAAACTTTAATATCTTCAAAACTAGCTGTGACCTTGCGACGCAACTTTACTGGAATGCTTATCTAGCCAACCAAAAGCTTCAGGGAGAGTTTCGCACCATTTCGTGCTCAAATGAAAACTTACTATAAATAGTAACCTCGCATAAATGCAAGGTTGAGACACCATTTTTCCCAACAGTTTTAAGCTAAGGAATACATAAATAATGTGATCTAATTAAGGTCTTAATTAAACACAACATCATGTAACCTAATCCCAAACACATGAAGAAAATTGCATGATAAGCTAGCACATAAAACTGTAAATTCCTAAAAATTTACACAATGAATTGAAGACAACCAAAAATTTGAAACATGTTTGTCAAGAATGAAGCAATATAGATCAAATTACAATAATTTAATACTACATGCTTTAATGAAGACATGCTACCATATCATACAATTTTGGGAAGAAATAAAAGCAAGGAAAAGAAAAGGAAAGAAAAGATTAGGCAAAATATCTATGGAGATGCATAGCATTTATAAGATCCTTAAGAGGCGTACCTTCCACATCTACTATTTTGTAGGTACCTGATCCATAGACTTTAGTGATGATATATGGTCCTATCCAATTCAGGCTAAACTTTCCTCTTTCTTCAAGGCATTCACGTTATGTTGATTCTCATAAAGAACGAGCTCACCCATTGAGAAGGAACGCTGAATAACCTTATCATTGTAACTTTGCTACAAGGATTTGTGATATGCTTGGATATGATCAACAACAATTATACGTTGTTCATCAAACATCTCAAGTTGTTGAAGGCGTTGTTCTCAATAAAAATCATTGTCGACTATACCCTTAAGAGAAATTTTCAGTGAAGGAATTTCTAACTCTAAACCCATAATAGCGTCAACACCATAAACAATATTGTAGGGAGTAGTACCCATAGTTGTGCACAGACTTGTTCAATAGGCCCAAAAGGAATAGGTCAACTAGGTGTGCCAATCCTTACTATGCTTTTTTACAGTCTTATGAAGAATTTGTCCAAGGATTTTGTTAGAAGACTTAGCTTGGCCATTAGATTGAGGATAATAAGATGTAGAAAAGCAATGTTGAATATGGTAATATTCTCAAGAAATTTATTCACATCTTTGTTCTTGAATGAAGTCCCCTTTTCAGAGATTAAAGTGGAAGGTATTCCAAATAGAACAATGATGTTATCTAAGATAAATTCATAAATTATTTCAGCAGTGGTGGATCGAAGAGGAACCACTTCTACCCACTTTGTAAAATAATCTTTAGCAGTTATGATGAAAGTATGTCCTTGGGATGAAGGAGGAGAAATTTTACCAATAAGGTCCAAACCCCATGTGGAAAAGGGCCAAGAGGCCAATTGTGACCTAAGTTCTTGTGCAGGACCATGAATCAAATTGTTGTGTTGTTGACATGGATGACACTTCTTAACAAGCATAAAGGAATCTTTTTCCATGATTTGCCAATAATATCCCATTTAGAGGAGCCTTTGAACTAAGGTTTTGCTCCCAAAATACCCCCTGCAAGCACCTAAATGTGCCTCATCAAGAGGAATCGGGATCTCTATTTTGTTGAGACAGTGAAGGAGAAGACCATTATAACCTATCTTATAGAGGATGTTAGAAAGGATAATGTGTCTTGCAGATAACTTACAAATCCTAGCTCAGCGCTTTTACTTGTGGAATCTGGAAATGTACCATCGGTCAAATATCTTAAGATATGCGAATATAATTCATCAAAATCTATAGTTTAGCAATAAACCACATCACTAGGATTATCAGCAATAGCCAGAGAAGAAAGGTTGTGAATAAAAAATTTTAGGTCTACCACGAGGTCCTCTAAGGATACAAGGAAAGAAACACATGCCATTGCATTATCATGTCGATTATCCTTTTGAGGGACAGGCTCCATGGTATAGGAATTGAATTTTTCTAACAAGGATAAGGCTAGGTCCCAATATTGTGATAATTTGTATTGTTTAGCCTGATAAATTCCTGTAACTTGTCTAATGATCAAATGGGAATCACCATAGATATGTATGTGCTTAATGTAATGCCCACCAAAATAGCCTAGAGAAATACACTAACAAACATGCAAAATAGCGATAACAATTTTTTTAAAAAACATCATATGCATTAATGTAACATACATAATCAACTACTCATATGCATTTATCACAACAACAATTACACATCATAGACATAACATACAAACCATAATATGCAAGCCAAAATGAAACACAATAATCATCTACCTTTCCTAGGGTATCTCAATGCCATTACTTAACTAACCACTTATCCAATTCTAAACATGATAACATATTTACTTTCATAATCCAAAAGAAAACTAACTTACTATCATTAATTCCTTTCACACAACCATACTGGAATTCATTACTTTATCCTAGAAAGATCTATGTTTATTCTAACCTCCCCATTAAGTTCATTTTAAAGAACCAATATCAAATGTTCCTAAACCCAACCAATCATTTCCTTAATCATCATATACACATATCGATACCAATTACCAAACCACTTAACCATAGCATTATGAACTAATTACATCATCTAGATACATGTACACATCCATATTTCAATGTCAATATTTCCAATTAATGAATCATTCTCAAGATACATATAACACATCATTTCCCTAATAACATCTACTAGATACATGATTACAATATTTTTACAATGAGAAAAGCTTCATTTACAATTACATATACATGTCAAATGAATTATGATCAATAAGCTACTACAAAAATCCATCTACGAACTGAAGAGATAAGAGATCCACATCCACGCAAGCATCCAAGAAAAGAATCCATAGAAGAACATACCAATGGAAGAAGGGCACCAACCACCTGACCATGTGGAACCAAAGGAACCACCCCTCATGCTAGGAGATGACACAAGATCCCACACATACTCTAGATCTAAGCTGACACCTATCAACCAAAGAGGAAACAACTCTAACACAACCAAGGAGAAACATACCAAACAACCAAGAGAACTCTAGAGGCAATTCAACAACAAGATAAAAGGAACTTTAATCAACATGTATGGAAAGAGTGTCATCACATGCTACCACAAAGGATACACATGTGGAACTGTCTCAACCTTTGAGGAAGTCAAAGAGTTTGTCTTACTTGGTTACCAGATCCTCTACCTCACTTCGGTATCCGATCCATGAGATAGGCACCACTCAACACATTTATTATCTTGTTTAGATGATTTACTCTACCTAAGATTAATTATTATGTTATCACTTATCAATTACAATGGAAAACCTCCAATGAGTTATCCAATCAGTCTAGACCCTGACTCTCTTACTCAAGAATTCTAGCAGTCTATTCCTCATGACCTCGATAGACTCATGGAAGCCCACTCCCCCTACTCAAACAATAAAGCTCATAAACCAAAATTTGGCTAACCAAGATAGAACTTCATAAATACCCATTAATCCAATAACACAATCCAACATGGTTACATAAATATCATAAAGCAAAGAACCATCATCGTAACAAGGTATTATACATCTTCCAATCAAACAAATAATCGAATATTATATTAAATCTCTACTCCAGACAACCAAGAGCACTCAGAAACATGACACAGCCTTTAGGTAGACCCCCTAAACAAACCGAGAATCCAAAAGATCAAACTGAAAAACTCCAGAAGGTGAAATAATACATACCACACATAATAGCGCATATGATAAATAAAATAGCGTATATAACTATTTCTTCAATGCATATGATTGATCCTTCAGCACATCCAATAATTGTTATAGCGCATTCAACATCTATTTCAGCACATATGATCTACAGTTTAGTGCATATGACAAATTAAGTAGTGCATATGATTATTGTTTTAGCGCATATGACACAAGCTAAGTTACGACTTCAAATTAAAAATTAGGGAAAAAGATCTAAGTCTCAAAATCAGACTGAAAAGTGAGATCTAAGTCCCAAAATCATATTGAAAAGTGACACCCAACCAATACCAAAAGAAAGACGCAAACAAATCAAAATAACATAGAATAATTAGGAAGAATTCTTCATTCCAAAACTACACAACAAATACCCAAACTTCACAAAAATGGAGTTACCAAAAGCCTCTTACACCCTATAGAGACCCCAAAACAAGACAATATTCCATCAAAACCACAACTAAACACATTTCAAACAATAATTGAGAGAAAAGAGTTAAACTCCATCACAGACAAAAATACAGAGCCATATATTCACGACAATAGCCAAATCCCCAAATTATTTTTCTCATTTCCTAAAGTTAAATCATAGGTTAAATTTTATGTAAATAAATATTTTATAAGCCAACTATACAAAACTATACTAATAAATTATTTTCTCCAAATTCCTGAGAATATATGGAGAAGACAATCTTTCCAAATTGAAAATGCTGAAGTAAAAACCTCCAACCTAGTAATATGTAGAAACAAGAATTTGATGAAGAAAATCCACAAGCCAAGCAATCCAAATTCCTTCAAGATCCAAAATCCAACTCCGGCAAAAATGCATTCAAAAAGACAACTTTGCAAATAAAAATCCTAGAAAATGCCCAACCCGACAACATCCTCAGGAAGCCAAATAAATAGAAAAACAAAACTAAAACTATAGAAAATCCCAGCCAATCAAAATATTACCAAATAATATAATTCTTACCAACCATCTCAAAAACCAAGGTTAGAATAATAAAATATTATTTACTTTACTTACCCAAAAATATAACCAATAGGATAATAGGGTAGGTAGAAAGAATCTACCAAGCAACCCAAGAGAGTAAAAAGAGAATAATAGTGATAATATAAACAACTCATAAAATCATGGGCTCAAATAAATATAAAAGCCCAATAATAAATAAATAAATCAAGGCTATATTAAATTAAAGCCACAATAATAAATCAAAGACTATTTATATAAATAAATATTCTAATTAATAAGAAAGCCTTTCCTTACCAAATGATGATATTAATATTAATTTATCAATACTTATTATTAAATATTATACCAACTATTCATTTAATTAATTATTATAAACTATATTAATCTTTTATTTTAATTTAACATTATTAAACTATATAGATTAATCTAGTAAAATAATTAATAACTAACCAAACTACACAAGGCAAGCCACCATAAAAATAATCCAAGAAAATATTACGCACACTAACCACAACTCACGCCAAAATACTAAACTGACAAGGGTAATCAATCTTAAACCTAGAGTGTAGAATGGCATTTTAGGTCATCTCCAATCAACTTACCATTGGGATAAGACACGCTCATACCTATGAAGCCAGGTGGAGTCGATGTCTGGTACCTGCAAATCCTGCATCCACAAAGCCACGATGCAATATATATGATATATATAATAGAAACAAGTGATAGAGAATCGCAATGGCACATCCCGCTTGCAATGAGTGATGTCACATCGTCCCTATCACAAAGACAATAGAAGACACTCGCAAATAATAAAGCAATATCATAATAAATCTCACATCATGAAATAGGGTAAGCTCATCATAAAATATCCTCAAATCATCATAAAATAATATAAACAACACATAGAAAGAGATACATATAAGTCATCAAATGAGCACCTATCATCATAATAACCATATAACAATCCATAATGTCATCATCCACATGAAATAATAGTGTCAAATGCACAATAATATGCCCAATATCCAAGATAAAGTATCCAAATCACATGTAAATCCACAATAGCCTAATCCAAGCATCACAAGATGGTCTATGCTATGACAAAATAGTCTATTGAAGAACAAAAGGAAAAGATAAATCAAGGAGGCACAATATACATAACATTCAAGGCTAAAGCCGCTTTAAGACTAGCTATAAGGGCTTCATACTCAGTAATGTTATTGGTACATAAGAAGTTAAGGCGATAGGATAAGGGAATAGGTTTTTTATTAGGAGGAAATAGAACAACACCTACCCCCGAGCCTATATGACACCTAGAGCCATCAAAATACAACTCCCAAATTTTTTCAGCCTTAATAGGAAGGATAAGCTCATTAGGAAAGGATTCTTGATTAGGTAATGTGAGAGGTGAAGGAGCATCATCTAAGTGGTCGATCAATGTTTGTCCTTTAATTATTTTTCAAGAGACAAATTTAAGGTCAAACTTAGTCAACATCATAACCCACTTCGCTAAACGTCCTAAAAGGTCTGTCTTAGAAAAGAGATGCTTTAAAGGATCAAAATTAATGATAACATGAACCTCAGCATTCAAAAGGTAATGCCTCAACTTTTGAGTTGCAAATACAAGGGAAAGACATTGCCTTTCAATCACAGTATACCAGACTTCATAATCGAGTAAAGTATCACTTATGTAATAAACCAGACATTCTTTACCATCACCACTATGTTGTGCCAATAAAGTTGCGACAACATGAGAAGAAGTAGCCATGTATAAAATAAATGGTTTAGTAGGATCAACAGGTTGTAGGATGGGAGTGTTGGCCAAATGGGACTTTAAATCCTCAAAGCCTTGGTGACAATACTCATTTCATTGAAAGGTGATGTTTTTCTTGAGCAATTGAGTGAAAGGGAAAGTTTGGTCCGCAAGTTGTGACACAAACCTATGAATAGATTGTATCTTTCCTTGCAAACTTCTTAATCGAGAAATATTTTAGGAGGTGACATGTTAACTATAGCATCTATCTTTTTTGTATCCACCTCAATACTATGATGTGAGAGTATGAACCCTAACAATTTTCCACTATCCACACAAAATACACACTTTTGGGGGTTCAAGCGCATGTTGTATTTACAAATTCTCTCAAAGAATTGACAAAGGATCTTAACATGGTCTTGAAGAAGTATAGATTTATCTAAGATATCATCCACGTAATTTTCTAATATTTTGTGCATGTCATCATGAAAGATAAGAGTCATAGCATGTTGGTAGGTAGCGCTTGCGGTTTTCAATCCAAAAGGCATCATAACCCAACAAAATGTGCCCCAAGGGGTGGTGAAAGTAGTTTTAAACTAATCTTGAGGATTAATAAATATTTGATTATATCCTGAGAAATTGTCCATAAAGGAAAAGAAGGCATGTCCAGCAGTAGAATCCACTATAATGTCAATGTTTGGAAGCGAAAAATCATCTTTTAAGGAAGCCATATTGAGATCTCAAAAATCGGTGCACATCCTAATCTTATTATTGGGTTTGGCTACGATGACAATATTCTAAATCCAAGGAGAGTAATCAATAGGGCAAATGAATCCCGCATCCAATATTTTCTCAATTTTAGTTTTGACAAGTAAAGCTATTTTGGGATTCATTTTTCTAATCTTTTGCTTCACAGGTTTAGCATCAAGAATTAAGATAATATTATGAGTGACAATCTTAGGATCAATGCCAAGTATGTTAGAGTACGTCCAAGCAAAGATTTCAAGGAACTTGTGTAATAACTTCAAATATTCCTTTTGTTCTTCATCAGTTAGGCACTTCCCTATCTTTATGATCTTATCCTCACTACAAGGATCCATCTTAATGTCAACAGTATCACTTATAAGGAGATTACTTTGTTAAGGAATATCCTTTAGTTGAGGGAACTCCTTAATAATCTCATCGTTATCTTTGGCTAATCTAGCATCTTTCCTAAAGTATGATATCGCATTCAAACAATAGGGAAATTTATAGTTATGATGGTAATGAGGAAGATTATCGTAAACTCCTAAAAAATCAGCTAAAGAATCATTAGTAGAAAAGACATCTAAAGAAAGGACACTAGAATCAAAATCAATGTGCTCAAGATGTTTTAATGAAAGAGATTTAGAAGGAAAGGAAATGACATTAACACTAATGGATGGTCTCTTGGAGGCTTTGGTGGTTTGAGGGGATTGTATCCAAGTCGAAAGGTTGTCTCATGGAAATTTCTTTCTATAGGAGCTTTGATCCCCTGTTCTTCAGCACCACAATCATTGTCATTATATCCACTCTTAGCTAAGATATAGAAACTAGGACCATAAAGGCTAGCCATTTTAGTAAGGGAAGGAGGACTTTCATGAGTTTGAATGTCAAAATTAGTTAAAGTAGGAATAGATGAAGGTATAGAATTGGAAGCAGCCACAAAGTTGTTACTTAATGGTTTAGACAACGTGGGTTTCTTTTTAGGTTCATCCTCATCTTTCTTCTTCTCAACCTCAGATTCTCTTGGAGAGATTTTATATTCTCCCACAAAATTAGGGTTAAATATAATGACCCTCAATCATCATCCAAGAGTACCTTTTTGGGGGAAAAGACATCTTCAGGAGGAGATTCGGATTGAGAAGAATCTTTTTCGAGAATCTCAAGATTATTAGGAGGAATATGAGTGCTTGAAAAAGGAGAAGATATGCTAGAAGAGACATCAGAAGAAGTTGGAGAGGAACTAGTTGAGGAAGACTTAGAAGTAGATGTTTGTAAATAAGCTTGAAGATTGGTATCAAAAAACAAGGTATACATCTTGTTGTTATAAATGAACTTAACTTGACTATGCAAAGTAGAAGGGACAAATTGCATGTTATGAATCCAAGGTCTTCCTAACAAAAAATTGTAGGTCAAATTATCAGGCATGATGTGAATAGGTATGGATAAGGTAATGGGTCCTATGTTAACATGAAAGGTTATGATACCTAATGAAGACCTATCCACATTATCAAAGCCACAAATAGTAAGAGAATCAGGTTTGATGAGTGAAGTGTCCACATTAATCTTATGCAATAAGTTAACACTACAAACATTAATGTCAGAGCTATTATCCAGAAGGGTTCGTCTTATAGAATTACCATTAATAAGAAAAACAATCATAAGAGGATCATATTGGTGTTGAACTTCACTAGGAGGTAACTCATATTGGGTGAACATAATTTTAGCTTTAGGTGTTACCAAGGAATCCATATTATTGGATGCCATTGCGGGGCAGGACATTCAAAGTTTTCAAGGCATCTTGCAATCTTCGATGATATGTTGAGGAAGTTTGAATCAGGTCCCAAAGGGATATCTTGGTAGGAGTAGCTTTAAGTTGTTCAGTGAGATTATACTCCTTACCAAGAGCTTGTGAAATACGAGGTGCTTGAGGAGGAATAGGTTGAATATTAGGAAGTGAAGTTGAAATAATGGGAGGAGGGTTAGGTTGCCTATTATTTCTTGTGTTATATGTATGAGCAACTAAATGATAACTCTCTCTAGTTATTTGTTTAGCATTCTCATAAGGACTCTTACTAGGATATCCTCCTTGCATAGTGATAATGGGTTTACTAGGAGTGTGAAAAGAATCATTATCATAACCACCTTGAACTGTAAAGAGAGGCTTGTTAAGAGGTTGTGATGTTGGAGAAGGGCAATGATAGGGAGATTCTCACAAAACAGTTGCAATTTGGTTTGTAGGTTAGGAAAAAGGTGTTATTGTGGGCTTTCTTGTTATTTTATTGCCCTACTCTCCTCTTGAATCAGTTCCAACACCTAAATTCCTTTGGAGAACCCTCTACCAACATGTTTGCTCTAGTTACTCAATCCAAGGTTAGAACTCACTTGAGTAAGTTCAACCACCAACTTGTCTAATTCATTACTCTTCACTTGCAGTGGATTAGGAGGGGTCTGAGATGGTTTGTCAACTCCCTTCATGTGGTTATAGAGTTTGTTCCCTTTCATTTCCTTATCACCTTCATGATTCCTATATTTTAGGCCTTGTAGCCCTCCTGTCACGGTTTTAGCTTTTGTGATCTGGATACCCATTTGGACACTCTTCAATATTTTTAAGATGAGGTGGTCTGATAAGTTCGTACAGGTACGGCCCCTAAAGTGGCTCTTTTAAAGGGTTTTTGGCTTGTATGTTCTCACCAATGGGTTTTATAGGTCTCCACACTTTGCCAAACCTCCACACTCACATTGAGGCTCTGCAAGACAACATTCCTCCATGCAAATCACTTGGCTCTATCAAATCTGATCACCCCTTCAAGAAATAAGAAAAATAGCAGTCATGTTCCCTAGTCGGGCTATGACAGAGATCTCCTAGGACATGCTTTTAAAATGTCCAAATGAAACTTCTAGGTCATGAAAGTTTATAAATACACTATACATAGACTCCATTACTCTAATCCCAAGGGCCATAGAGAAAAACACAATGGGAATTCAAGTTGGATCCATTTCTAGGGCCTTAACTCCTTCAGGCCGAGAGCAATGAAAACAAGAATTAGTTTTAATACCCCAGTTAAACCTACACAATGAAAGGACACAAGTAATTTTTAAGAACCACAAAAAAATAGACTAAGAATCCAAGAAAAAACAGTACAAAAATCAATTCATTCAGTATGAACTGCAATAAGAACTTTGACAATTTTAGTGAAAAAATCTCGAAATTGCCTCAAGTTGCTATTCAAAATTTAATCTTTGGATCTTCCAAATCCTTTAAAATGTTTTGAGTGGATTTATGTACTCCTAATCAATCAAAACCAAACACCAAAGAAACCTCTAACTAACAATTTGAGCATTTTGTCAAAAATGCTTACAATTTTGCAAAATGTTGTCAAGTCACCATGACAACTTTTTCACTACAATGCATTTTGATAAATATTGAAAATCTTCACATTCCTGACCCCCTAGGATGATATCCTAACATTAAATAAACCTCTATAAAATCCTTATGAGGCCTTACAAGGATTTTTACAATATTTTTCTATGTGATGCCATTTAAGGATTACAAAGGCACATAGACCAAAACTGGGTAAATAAGCTAAGTTTAAGGACAACCAAAATCCAAAAAAACTCAAAACACACTCTTAAACTCTTCAATGGTCCTTTATTCAACCATTGAACCAATTAGGATCAATCACACCAAAAATTAGAAGTTCACTAAGAAACCTCAGGTGCTCCTGCACCAGGCAAGCACCTTGAACCACAAAAAGAGGTTTTCTAAGTTCATTGCATTTTTCTTGTTGATTAATATTTTAGATGTGTGATCTTTGTTTGAAGGAGTTGACAAAGACATAAAGTCATCAAGAGAATCATCCTACATAGCATGGTAATATCTATTAAATGACTTGTCTTTAGATTCAAAAGGAGATAGGTCCTCATAAAGGGGATTGTTATAAACCACCATGTTAGTAGATTTAGAGGACGAGTCGATAGGAATGTATCCATGAGGAGAACCATTCAATTTATCTTTCTCATCACTACGAAATGGCATAGTAACAAGGTTGATTAGTGTTTGGAAAAATGTTGGTTTAGAAGGCTTAGGCTATAAAAACTCATCAAGGGCCTCATATAGTTATTTCTTACTAAACTCATAGTCATCATAAGAAAATGCATTATTAAAGGAATGAAAGTATTGCAAATAAAGATCCGACATTTTTTAAATGAAAAGTGCATACAAAACTAAAAACACACAATGCAATGAATGAAACTTCTCTTCTTTTTTTTTAAAAAAAAAAAAAAATTAATGAAAGGAAAAGATGCAATAACTAGATCTAACTAAGAAATGCAACATCAAAGAAGGATAGATTCACGTCGGGTTCACCAGAATGTGATGGCATAAAAATGGAACCAAGTAGCTAAGACCTAATCCCACTCTCATGTACACATTTTGGAATATGAAAGAGCCTAGGGAGATATATCACTTTGACTACTTCTTGTGGAGAAGAGAGTCAAGGAATATCTCTTAGGGTTTCTATTCATTTGTTGTAATGAATAGTAGATATGCAAAATATGATGCCACAATCGATTATGCTAGGAGATGAGAAAAGAAGCACACATAAACTGAAAATGCAGATTTTGTCCAAATTGTAATTGAGACATTGAAATAAAAACTGAGAAATGGATTCAGAGGTGCACCTGTTGCTAAAAATTAGGGCCAACTGGGCAAGACTAGGGTGCCATGCCCTAGTCCCTATCTGAATAGGAAGTTGCAACTCTGGATTTGGGACCTTGAGTTCCTGAAATGCAGAACTACCACAAAAAGCTGCAAAACCCTATGGAGCAAGATGTCACACCTTGCTCTTGTCCCAGGGCACCACACCCTGGTCTTGTAAACTAAGATAAAATTCTGAGGCTGGGTCTATGTCTATGGCTTTTGTCGGTTCTGAGAATCGTGTGTGCATCAGATTTTTTGTACCTACACTTGCAACTTGAAAAAGAGTGTCTAGGTGGCTATATAGGGTTTTGCCTTAGTCAAACCCCTTGTTTTGGTGGTTTCCACCACCACAAATAGCTGATAATGTACTAAAAATATGTGTGCAAGAATCTTATGTGTATGCAATATCCTAAATGAAAGTGATAAAGAATCTAGATTTCTACCCTATACTCTGGAGAGCAAACCCTAAATTCTTGTAAATGTAAATATAAATGCTTCAAATCATAAATGAACTAAGAGATCTAAAGCATGAATGTAAATCTTCAAATTAAGCTCATACAAAGTCATGATAATAACATGAAACCATACCAAACCCTAAGGGAGAGGTACAAGCCAATCATCAGTTGATGATCTCCTATAATTTTTCAATGTCTTCAAAGCTCCTAATTGATATTGAAAAGGCTTGATGTAGACTTGATAAATTATCGATTTGTTATTGTAGACTTCACATAATTTGTTCTTTCACTTCACAAGAGGCTCATTCAAAATTGCTAGATCGAATCCTTCAAATGAGGAAAGGGAAGACTATTTGTATGAAACCCTAACTTTGTTTTTGATCATAGGCTGACCTAGAATCAATATAATTTCAAAAATGTCAGAATTTAAACATTAAAATACTGTTGAAACATGTTCCCAAAATTCGGGGAGAAAAAGTCGAGACCAGGTAGCTAGCTCTCGGGTCCGACCAACTTTTTTCCAATATTTCCGGGAAGCAAGATATTGTGATTCTAAAGAAAATTCCAGAAGGATATGAAATTCACAATGTCTAGATATGCGAAATCATGCCTTGAAGGTCGAAATAGGATATAATTAGGGTATTTGATGAAATGATTTATTTGAGGAATAAAATAAAAAGGGGCACACTTAATGTAAAGGGTCCATTTTTATGATATGTAGATGGATGAAAGAAGACTTTAGATTTAATTAAATTAATTAATTAAATGCTTAAAGAGAGTTTGAAATGCAAGATGCAAACACACTAAGGTGGGTTCTAACCTAAGCATGGAATTGTACCACCCAATTGAGGGTGTACAATTTATAATGCTACATATCTATATATGTGTGTGTGTGTGTGTACATATATATAAACATATACATACATATACATATATACATATACATATACATATGCATATACACACATATATGTGTATATATATATATATATGAAGATACAAAACACTTCTCACAACTCCATGGGTTCAATAAGAAAAACTAGTTTTCAAACCTTTAAACCCTTGTTACACCTGGGCTCCTATTTGACAAGATAAGGCACATCTTAGGACAACAAAGAATTAACCACTTCATTTTTTGCAACTAATGACTTGGACATGTTTGGGACACCTATGACACCTCAAAAACAACTTGGATTGCTTTGAAAAGTTTTGAAAAGCAAGAAATGTAAGCTCGCACCTACTCAAGCTACTAGAATTAGGCCTGCCAATGGGGTTTGACAATCAATCATAATGATGACCACGTGGAATACTTCAAGGGAATAATTTTTTTTTTATTTCTACATAACAAGGCATCACAAAGGACTTTTGACAAGTTTTTATGGTGGCTTATATGATTGTCCCAAGGTTGACAAGGTTTTTAACCTACAAAATTAGCCCTCCACACAAGGATTCACAACATAGATCACTCCAAATCTCAACCAAGGACACCAAAATGTGTATTTAGAATCTAAAAGACATTCTCCAGCATTTTTCAAGCATCCAAGGGGTCAATTTTGTTGACTAGTTCACTTTTGCATCAAATAACTTCTTGCTAAGTCCTCATTTTGCCCTGCAACCAAAGGAATATTAAATTAAATACAAAAAATAATATTCCACCAAAAATTAGATTTTTCCATAGAAGACATGGGAGTTATTTTGATTTTTGTGTCCAAACCCTAGGTAAGGAGGGTTTTTGGACTGCTTTTACAAAAAATTCAATATTTTGCTCCAAACTCAATGAAATGAGCCCAAACCAAATCCAAATAAAATTTATCTCTCCTCTTTTTCCAAAAATGTCATGTGAAGGTCATGGGGAGGCCGTACGAATCCTTACAAGATTGTTGTTCTAAGAAAAACGTGGGAAAGTGCAAAAATCAGAGTTTATTGATTGAATTTCCACCATACAAAGAACCAACGACCATGCCTCGATGAAGGGAAGGAATATTTAAAGTATTTTACATCATCCCAGCCAACTTCCAACCACTTTTGAATTAGTTAGCTGTTGGGATTCAATTTGACACAAAAATTATAAAAGTTGCTAATGCAACTTTTGAGCAATTTGACAACTTTTTTCTCAAAAAGACAATATGACTCAAAACTCACTCCTAATCACTTGTCCATATCAAAATTGACCTAAATGGACCCAAAAAATCATCTACAACCATTTATGTCCCCGTTGGAATGGTTTGACCAAGGTTGACCCAATTAGGACCTAGTAGGACTACAAGGCCTAAATGGAGTAAAAAACATAAAAAATGATTACATATGACTAGAAACAACATTAAATGGCCCATAGGACCTTATTACATCAAAACAAAACAAAAACCATCACAAGGCAACTTGTGATCAATAATGAGATCCCAGGTGCTCCTGCACCATACACCCAGGGGTAGAAAGAACTCAATTCCCTTGAGGAACCAGGTCTGCTATAGAAGTACCATACTTTCTAATGTCTTCTTTAGTCATCCCTGTGGCATTAGAATAAGGTAGGCCACACCATTTGATAAGGTACTCTTTGTAGGTATTTCTGCTAGTCTTTTTCAACTCCTTGGTGTCCAAAATACACTCAAGTTGTAAGTGTTGGCTAGGAGGAAAACCCTTAACCCAATCATCATCTTCATTTATTATCATACCTACATCATAACTTGCAACCACAAAGCCTTTATATGGAAATAAATCAGAAACATTAAAGATTGGAGAGATGGCTAGACCCTGAGGTAGTTTCAAATGCATTTTGTCCAAACTTGTGTACTATCCTACATGGTCCTATCTTCCTCATTAAAAAATTGGTTGGTTGGCCCTTTGGGAGTCTCTCCTTCTTTAGATAAGCCAACACCAAATCCCCAACCTAAAATTGCACATCCCTCCTTTTTTCATCAGCCCTTTCCTTGTACTTGTCTACATTCTTTTGTAGAGTCTCCTTGACTCGGTCATGAATATCCTTCATGGTTATTGAAAAGTCCTCTCCTTGTGCCCTCCTTCTATCAAACCCTTATAAATGTTTGAGTTCCAAATAACTCTAGGATGCATACCGTAGGCTATCTCAAAGGGACTCTTCCATGTGCTTCTATTTTTAGAGTCATTCTAAGCATACTCTGTCTGTGATATGATCGAGTCCCAAACCTGGTCATGTTCCTTGGTTAGACATATCAAAAGGTTACCTAAGGATCTATTGACCACCTTAGTTTGGCCATTAGTTTGAGAGTGATATGCTGAACTAAAGGAAAAATTCGTTCCAAGATTTTTCCACAAGGTTCTCCAAAAATAACCCACAAACTTGGAGTCTCTATTTGTGACAATGCTGAGGGGTAAACCATGGATCCAGACAACTTATTTGAAGAACAACCCTGCTATGTGAGAGCCATCATTAGTGCATTTACATGGAAATAAATGTGCCATCTTACTAAACCTATCTACCACCACAAACACTGAGCATCGTGTGTTAGCTTTACCGGATTTCAACAAAGTATTTCAAGTGGATTGTGATGCGAGTGGGAATGCAATTGGAGTCATGTTTAGTCAGGAAGAAAGAGTAGTAACTTATTTCAATGAAAAGTTGAATGATGCCATAAGGAGATATTCAGTGTATGATGAATAATTTTATGCCATAGTTCAAGCCTTGAAGAAGTGGAGACATTACCTATTTCCTAAGGAGTCTGTGTTGTATACAGATCATAAAGCCTTGCAGTAGTTGAATAGTCAGAGTAAGTTGAATAAGAGACATATGAGATGGGTAGAGTTTTTGCAATGTTACAACTTTGTGTTGAAGCATAGGAGTGGAAGGTCAAAGAAAGTTGTTGATGCCTTGAGTAGAAGAAGAATTTTGCTAACAAAGATGAGAGTGACAGTACTAGGATTTGAAGAGTTGAAGACCTTGTATGATGATGACCCCGATTTTGCAGAACCTTGGAAATCATGTAGATCACCGGTTATTGTAGATAGAAGAAAGTGGTTGGATTATTTCATTTAGGATAGGATATTATTCAGAGGAGTTCAGTTGTGTATACCTAAGAGTTCTATGAGGGAGAATCTGATAAAGGAGAAGCATAGTGGAGGACTAGCCGGATACTTTGGTATTGACAAAACAATATTATTGGTGAGTGAACATTACTTTTGGCCTCAGATTCATAAGGATGTCAAGAAATTTGTGTAGAGTTGTAGAGTTTTTCAAGTTGCAAAGGGTAGTAGTCGTAATGTGGGATTGTATAAACCTTTGAAAATACTAGAGAGACCTTGGGAGGACATAAGCATGGGTTTCATGCTTGGATTACCTAAGACATAGAGAGGAAATGATTCTATATTTATGGTGGTGGATAGATTCTCAAAGATGGCTCATTTCATACCTTGTAAGAAGACATATGATGCAGTGCATGTAGCTGACTTGTTTTTCAAGGAAATGGTGAGATTGCATGGATTACCAAAGAGCATAATTTCAGACAGAGATACTAAGTTTGTTGGTTATTTTTGGAGAACACTTTGGAAGAAGATGAAGATGGATTTGAAATTTAGTTTTACTTTTCACCCATAGACTAATGGATAGACAGACGTAGTAAATAGGAGTTTGGGAAATTTTTTGAGAAGCTTAGTTGGAGAGAATACTTGAAGTTGGGATTTGATTCATGCACAAGCATAGTTTTCCTACAACAATTCAATTAATAGGAGTTCCAAAAGTACACCTTTTGAGATTGTTACCAGAGTATACCCTAGAGGTATATCTAAATTGATATTAGTAATGAAGACAAGCAGAGTGCAAAAGTAGAAGAATTTGTAGATCACATGAAGGCCTTACATATTTAGGTTAAACAACAATTGGAGGATATGAAAAACAAATATAAGGAGGAAGCAAATGAGAAGAGAAGACATAAGGAATTTGAAGTTGGAAATGAAGTGATGGTGTAACTAAGAAAGGAAAGATTTCTAATCATAACCTATAACAAGTTGCAGATGAGAAAGTTTGGAACTTGCAAGACCTTGAGAAAAATCAGTTCCGGAAATGCATATGAAGTGGAGCTACTGAATAGTTTGAATATTTCACCTATATTCAACATTACAGATCTACATCAATATCATGAATTAGAATTTGGTGAAAATAGTATTACAGAATTGGAGAAGCAATTGCTCTGGAAGGACCCAGATCAGATTGAAGATATTTTGGACAATCGGATTGGGCATAGCACTTTGATAAATCAGTATAAGGAGTATCTTGTGAAATGGAAGGACAGATCAGTTGAAGATTCATATTGGATTTCTCAGGTAGAGGTAGACCGCATTGGTTTTCCTTTGACCCCAACAAAGTGAGGGACTCACTTTTTCAACAACCTTGAATGTCTGATGCAGGAGCATCCTTGGTTCCTGGCAACCTTGCATCAACTAGAAACATTTCTTTCTGTTTGTTTTTTGTTTTGTAGTTTCAGCATTTCTTTCTACATTTTATTGAATTTGCTCACCAGATCTTGCAGAGCTATATTTTTCTTGTAATCATGATTATCTTCCTTATTCCTGAACCACAAGACATTTGGATCTTTTTCCAGCAAGTTATTGCTTTTGTATTCTGAGACAATTTTCTGGCTTAGAACACCGGAACTGCTTGGACCTATTTACTATTGGTGAATCTTGTGGATCCTTTCCATAGCTTGAAGAGCTTCAATTTGTTGATTACAATGTTCCTTGGCATGTGGTCAACCTTCCCTTTGATCCATACTTCATGCTCTGGATTTTCCAGAGGATTCTCTTTGGTAGAAGCTGACTTGGTGATTTACACATTTGATCTTGTTCTTCAACATTTGATCCCTCTTGTGCCAATGCAGATCTCTCTTGAGCATATAAATCAATGTAATTAAGCATAATAATTCATTTGGGAGAATATAGAAGATGTATCTTAAGATTTAGATGTTTGGAGTTGACCGATTATGTAATTGAGCATGTATGTAGCAGGCCAGCGAGCTAAATCTTGTAGTCTAGATGTTACAATAAGAGGGATTCGATTCAAAGGATGATTATGGATGTGATGGATTGCATGAGGAAAGAGTTGGGCATTATGATGGTATGATGGAGAATTTTGATTCTCAAATGGATAGAAAGACAATGCATAACAAGTGGATGATTTTTGATGAGAGGAGACTCCAATTTATAGATTGGAGGGGACCAAAATAGAGGGCCAAGATTGATTTGAAATGAAGGGATGGGATTAAAAGAAAGTGAGAGAGGATTGAGAGGACAAGGTGGGAGATACAAGAGATATGTCATAAAGACATTTCTTGTCTCCAAACCCCACAAGTACATGGGGAAGAGTTCCCTAAGTACATTGGGAAGAGAAATAGGAATATTAAATTACTTGGGAGAGGAAAAAGGAATTAAAAATCCAAAAATAGAAGATTGTGTGGGGAGAATAAATGGAGAAAGGAATTAAAAATTCCTTGGGAAGAGGAGGCATGGGAATGTGTTCAAGGATTTGACATTCCTTGGAAGAGGAAAAGTTTAGTGCATTTAAGTTTTGGAGGGTGAGAGAAGAAATCCATTTATGGAAAGGGTTGGCCCATCCCTAATCAAGGTGATTAGGAATGTGAAAGTGATTAGGAGGAGTGATTAGATGAGCTAATGAGGTATTAGAATGAAAATGGGGAAGTTAGGAGGATGTGACATGGAGAGAGAGAATGAATGGTGGAATATAAAATTGGAGGATATGATAAGCATGATTAGGAAAGAATTAATTAGGCTAGATGATAGGATTAGGAACAGTGATTTGTAGGAATCACATAGTTATCTTAGTTAATTGAAATTAATTAACTAATAGAGGTTTAGAGGAAATAATGGAGATTAAATGACATTAGAAAAATAGGGAATAATTAATTTTGATAAAATAATTATAGGACTATAGTGATAAGACCAATTAAATTTGATTTAATTAATCCTAAGAAGAAGGGGATCAACACAATTAAATTAATTAATTATGTGGAAAGGCTTAAATTAATTAAATATAAATTTAATTAATATTAAATGTCTACATTGGTAACCTGGAGCAAATAATAGAGGGTCGAGGATAGTTGAAAGCGGAAACTCATTGGGAGAAAGAGGAGTCTAGGCATGACTAGACTCGCCATAGTAGAAAAAATGATAACCATTCTAAAAATAAATTAATAATAGGGATCATTTAGCTTGAGAGTTGTCAAGAGATATAAAAAGGGTGAATCCACCTAAATTTGATGTGACATTTAGAGGTGATACAACAAAATCTTGGCTCTCTGAGATGGAGAAGTACTATGACATTAGGAATTACTCAAAAGTTGCTAAGGCAACTTGGGGAGAATATCAACTATTTGGAGAGGCATCCACATGGTGGATGAACAAGAAAGTGGAGTTAGGTATAAAACCCATGACTTTGACATGGGATCAATTTGTGGTCATCTTCTATTAAAGATGGCCACCCCGGTTATTTTTCAATCAGAAGCTAGATGATTTTCAAAATTTGACCTAGGGGAGTATGTCTATGGTTGAATATAGGAAAATTTCACGCATCTTCTAAAGTATGTACTCCAATATCAAGTCAATGAAAGGATAAAATTGAGGAAATTCCTCATTTATTTGAATACCCAAATTGGGGGACATGTGGATTTTCTTAGCCCTACAACTATGGACCAAGTCTATGAGAAGGTTGTAAAACAAGAACAATATCTCAAGTCCTTAGCTGCTTAATGGGAGAAGAGTTATAAGAAGTATAACTAGTCTTAGTCAAATCAATCCTTCAATAAAAAGGAAAATAAGATATAATTTAAGAAGGATGATAAGGGCTTTAGAAATAACTAGAATGAGGCTAAGAATGGGAAGAAAGAGAACATTAATTCCAAGAAGAATGAAGACAATGGGGGGAAATCTATTGAAAAATATGAGCCTCCAAGAGGGTATTTCATTTGTAGTGGTGATCATTATGCCAATCAATGTTTCAAATAAGAACCAAGGTACTAAACCCTAGGATAACTCACTACCAAGTCAACAGGCTAACTTCCAACAAAGAATTCACAATGCTCTTGACAATTGTCAAACAAAATTTCAAATCACTCCCATAGAAACTTAAAGTATACTTTTCAAAATTCCTATATCTAATCTAATTGATACTGGTGGAACTAAAAACTTTATTGCACCTAGAGTACTTAGTAAATTCTCTAAAAAAGTTGGTTATATGGAAAATCCCTAGACTATGAAATAGGAAAATCAATCAAAGGCTAGGGTAGATAAATTTATGTTTGAAGTTGTATTGTGGTGATAATTAGGGTTTCACAAGTTATGCTTTGTAAACTAGGAATCCGCTTAATTTTCACATGCCAAAACATTAAAAGGATATTAAATACAATAGATCCAACCCTAATTCTATTAGGAAGAGGTTTAAATGTTAATTTTTATCCTTATTCCCTTTTTGTTTGAGTTGAAAATGTAGTTGGAATTGTATTGTTTGAATTTAGGCTAAATACTTGGGAATTTGAAATAAACTGACAAAAATAGACTACTACAAATATCCAACAAATCTATAGTCAAAGATCGGGCACAAAAATAGAATTAGAATCTTTTCTTAGAAGTTCGTGCTAATTATTTGGGACCGGGTAGTATAGATTCACTCTGGTCCTTCAACTTAAGCTTCATCGAAAGTTGAACTTATTTGTCATTTTCAGCTCTATCATAATCTCTAAGTACAACTCTTGAGATGATTCCCTGCACACAAAAAGAGAAGAAAAATGCTGTGGATAGGGGTTTGCCTTAGGTCAAACCCTAGTTTGGGAATTAACCTTGAAATTGATATGATAAATGTAATGAAAAATCACAACAAGATACTCTCATTTTGAGGGAAAGGATGGATCTGAAATAAAATGCTTGTAATTTAAATGTATACTGTGAAGAAGCTTTGTTTAGATCCTCATGCAAGGGTTTTACATGTCTTATAGAATTTGTCATAAAAAGTTGATCGTGGATGTCATCTTGAATGCTTGAACTTGACTTTACTTGTTCTCCAATACTTGATGAATGCCTGATTGCTTGCTCACTTGAAATATTGAATGAGACTCTTGGAAATTATTAGTTTATATTTTCAAATGAGAGAGGTAGACCTCCTTTTATACTTGACTACCCAAAAATTAATTAAATTTTTGAAGTATGCTGACACTTTAATTTTCAAAGTAGTTTGATACTTAAATTTTTGGAGTAGGCCGATGCAGGATCAATTTTTTTGCTCACTTGAGGTTACCATTGTGAGGACCAAATTTGGGTTCTAATTGAGAGGACCAAGGTGTTGGGTACCCTAGGACGCGGACGCTAAGAATCATGACTCATACATGGAGAGAAGTTAGGGAAGGTGGTGCATTTTCAAGTTTATGGATGGTATGAACAAAATTAAAACAGGCATCAGACATCAAGAGATGAAGCACCAAGGTGAGACCTAGGGGAGGAAAAAATTGTATATGGATACAATTCATGATGCTACAGAAGCCAAGGATAAAATTATGACTTTCTCTACCAAGGTGAATATTTATGTAGCACCCTTAGGTTTGTATGATGTAGTCCTAGGAATGAATTGGTTATGGAGACATAGGACTAAGGTGGATCACTACTCCAAAATAGTTGAACGTCTAGATGATGTAGGAAACATAGTTTTTCTTCAGAGCATTCAAAGGGAAGTTAAGTTAAGAAAAATCTCAACCATGTATCTTAAAAGGGCCAAGCAAAGAGGGTGTCAACTCTTTGTAGTCAAAATGGAGAAGGTAGAGGAATTATATGAGACAAATGCCCTAGATGACTTAATCTTAAGTAACTCTCCTCTACTCTAGGGAATGGGTGGGGAGCATCTTAAAGATCAAAAGAAGCCTAGTTTAGAAGACTATCCTTTCTTTTAAGACTACCAAGATGTTTTTCCAAAATAACTTCATGGATTGTCCCCAAAGAGGACCTTCAATTTCTCTATTGACCTTGTACTAAGAATAGAACCATTTTCCAAGGCTCCTTACTAATTGACTACTATGGAATTGATGGAATTGAAGGAATAGTTGCAAGATTTATTGAGTAAAGGTTTGATTAGGCCTAGTGTTTTCCATTAAGGAGCCCTAGTTATCTTCATTAAGAAGAAAGATGTAACTTTTCAATTGTGCATATATTATTGTATGCTAAACAAGGCAACGATAAAGAATAAATACTCACTACCATGTAGAGATGATATTTTCAACAAAATGTGTGGGGCAAATATATTCTCCAAGATTGATCTTTGGTCAAGGTACCATCAGTCGAGACTCAAGGATGAGGAAATTCATAAAAGAACCTTTAGAACAAGGTATGGACACTACGAGTTTGTATTCTTACCATTTGAATTGACTAATGCCCCTGTATCATTTATAAACTTGATGAATAGTGTGTTTAGAGGCTATCTTGACAAGTTTGTCCTAGTTTTTTTGGACGACATTCTCATTTATTCCAAGAATGAAGATGAACATAGTTTACATCTTCAATTTGTTCTTCAACATCTTAGAGAGTACAAATTGTAAGCCAAGCTCTCCAAATGTACCTTCTTCCAGAAGGAAGTTCAGTATTTGAGTCATATAATCTTTGTTGAGGGGTTGTAGTGGACTTGACAAAGATCACAATGATTAAAGAGTAGCCTACTCTGAAGAATGTGCATGAGGTCAGGAGTTTCATTTGTTTAGTAGGGTAGTATAAGAAGTTTGTGTCAAACTTTCTAGAATTGCATACCCTATTACTTCTCTTCAAAGGAAAGGTAAAATTTTGGAGTGGACAGAGAAATGCTAAAAAGTGTTTGATCTTCTGAAAGAGATGTTGACTTCCACTCCAATTTTGAAAGTTTTTGTTATGGTCACTTTTGTGTCGTTACTGATGCTTTAGGAGAGGGTGAGTTATTACCTATGAGTCTCATAAGCTAAACAATTATGTGAAAAATTATGCTCTACATGTTCTTGAGTTAGAGAAGTCATACATGCTTTGCAAATGTGGCAACACTATTTGCTAGGAAAGAATTTTGAGTTGAAGATAGAACATGATGGCCTTAGGTATTTGTTCACCCAACCTAACCTTAATGTATGTCAAAGTAGATGGATGGAATTGATTTTTAATTACAATTTTGAGATCAACTATATAACGGGTAAGGAGAATTGAGTGGTGGATGCCTTAATTTGTAGATGACACATAGCATTTATGTTCACCATACATTCTGATTTCAAGAATCAAGTATTGTGCAACTCGTTAGGGGATGAGTATTATGACCAAGACAAGTGGTCACTCTCAGTCAACCCTCTCGATCCAAGGTATGATGGGTTCTATTTTGAACCAAATGGTTTACTTAGGTATAAGGGAAGAATGTATATTTTTGATTTTGGGGAGTTGAGGAATACTATATGGAAAGAAGTTCATACTTCACCGTATTCAAAACATCCTTGGGAGATGAATATTCTAGTAGATGTCAAACCACTATAATTATTTTAAGGAATGAAGCAGGATGTTGTAATATTTGTGGAAGGTGTCTAGAATGTCAGAGGGTAAAAGCAGAATATTGACACTTGACATGACTCCTATTTTATAATGAGATTCTAGAAAGGAAGTGGTAGATCACCAGTATGCACTTTGTACAAGGTCTACCTATGTTTAGAAATAAGCATAATGTTATTTTGGTTGTGGTCGATATACTTACTAAAGTAGCTCATTTCATACTGGGAACCTTAATAGATGGTGCACCAGTCATAGCCCATAAATCTGTCCAAGTGGTGTTTATATTGTTCAGAGTTCCCGAGAATATAATTTCAGAAAGAGATGCTCATATGATGTCTAGATTTTGGCAAGCCTTGTTTTCTTCCTAGGGACTCGACTCAATATAAATTTTTCTTATCACCCTTAGACTGATGGTGAAACAAAGAGGGTTAACCAAGTATTAGAAGACTTATTAAGGGTGTATTGCATGGATTAGTAGTACAAGTGGGAGGATTATCTTTTGCTTGTGGAATTTGCTTCCAACAACTCTTGCCATTCTACAATTGAAGTGGCTCCTTTTGAAGCGTGATACAAAAGGAAGTGTCAAACTCCTATAAGTTGGTATAAGCTAGAAGATATGATTAGCCTTGGTCTAGATATACTAGTTGAAATGGAAGAGAAAGTAAAACTAATCAAGCAAAGATTAGTAGAAGATAATGATAGGCAGAAGAGATATATTAATGACAAGCATAACCAAGATGCTTTTTAGTAGGGGACAAAGTCTTATTGAGACTAAAACTCCACAAGAGCTCTAATAAGTTTGGAAATTCATCCAAACTAGCACCTCAGTTTGTAGGGCCATTCGAAGTTCTCGAAGTAGTTAACCCAGTTGCCTACAAAATTGATTTGCCACCTACTCTTTCCCAATTACACAATATTTTTCATGTTTCTTATTTGAAAAAGCACATAAGTGGGATTGAACATGTCTTGGATTTGAATACATTTCAAGTTAGGAGTGGTAATAATTGAGCCTCTCAAAGTGATCAAAACACATAGGCTTCACCTGCGTAACAAGGATGTTTTGTAGTGCAAGCTCTACTGGAACCAATATTCTAAAGAAAATGCTACTTGGGAGGATTTTGATGAGATCCAACAAAATTTTACCCATTTGTTTTCTTGATATTTTTTCTTGTGAAAAAGACTTATTTTATAATTTCATGCTCAATACTATGCTTTTTAAACTTCAACTATAATCATTGGGATCGATGATTCATAAGGGGGGAATATGTTACATCCCCAAATTTTGTTTAGTATTTCATCCCAATTTTAAAATGTTTTTACTTTTAAATTTTATGTTATAAAGCTATAATTACTATGAATTTTCATGAATCATCATTAATGACAAGTTATGATGTCAACTTGGTTTCTAATGTTTTTTAAAACTTGCAATGAAAGACAGATTAAATTGTTCATTTTGCGATAAATTTGAAATACAAGAATGTTTAATTATGGAATATGAATTTGTGTATAAAAGTTCTCTAATCACATTTTTTATTGTCCAAGTGATATCAAGGAAGGGGTTCATCAAGTTCATCCTACCAAAAGAACATGGAGAGTATCATCCAAGAGAGAAGTATAGACAGAGGGAAAATGTGCCGATGTTGTCTTGAGACCTTCACACACACTTAAGTTGCAATGTTAAAGAGTAAGTGTTAGAATTAGTTTATGATAGGTCAATTCCATTTTGTAAGTTGTCCTTGTTAAACCCTAGTGTTTGGTCACCTTGTGTCAATCTTTTGCTTTGCATTAATCTTTCTTTTGTTATTATGTATAACTATAGAGATATTATCACCTTTTCTATGAACTATTATATGTACACATATATATGCTATAATTATAAATATATTTATACATATATTTGTAGACACTAAAAATTGGTAAATTCTTGCAGTCTTTATTTTTAACCTAATCGTGCATATAGTCTTCATTATTCACGCAACCTTATCTCACTTCTCCTATCCCATTTTATATCCCATTGATGTCATTTTCTCCCCATTCCAAGTTTGGGATATCATTTTGACCTAAAATCTATCCCATCGATGTTAGTTCCTTCCCATTTAGATCCTGTAATATCATTTCATCCCAAAACCCTTCCTGATTAGGTCATTTTGCTCCTATTTTGCTCCTATCATTTCCTTATTCTCTTTTTCTATCCAGATCACATCATTTTATTCCAATTTCAAGTTTATGACATAATTTCGACCTTTTCTCCTACTCCATGGTGTCACATTGATCACATTTTAGCCATGTGACCTGCTTTGACCCGGTTTGCCCGTTTTTACCTGATTGGACCTATTTTTTCCATTTTGGCTCAATTCTTCCCATTTTATGTCTCTACTTTCCCAATTATTCCTAATTTCACTCATTTTAACCAATTTGACTTAATCTAACCAAATTAAGGTCTCTGGGCATTAGTTTGACTAATTTAACCTTTTAGGTTTAATTAATTAAATCCCTTTTTACTAATTATTCTTTAATCATTTACTCATTCATCATTAACCATCTCCTTTTTAATATTAATTTTATAATTTCTTATTTAATTAATTTTGAATTCCCTATTTTAAAAATTATTTTAATCATTTAATATAATGTTCAATTCATATTTTGCATAATTGAGTAGTTTATTTAAACTATTTGGCTAGCTAATTATGCCATCATAATTAAATAAATATATTTATTTATCTAATTATTTATCAGATTATTGTCTTCTAATTTTTTAAATGGAAAGAAATATTATATTTGTTTTATGTGATTTTCCCCAAATCCTCCTAATTTTTGAATATGGGAAAGTAATATATTTCCTTAATTATCAAAAATCAATCTTTTTGGAAATATCTCATATATTTTAATTTTAAATTAAAAAATTAGGTATGCACATTCCAAAATTACCTTTCTTCCTTTTTATCCACTTTATCTTCATCATCTTCATCCTTCCTTGAATGGCAGCTTTGTCGTGCACTCAATTAGATTCGTTCGATTAACCAAAAATCTTTTCAATCCTGCCTTTTTGTTGAGTCTCGAGTTTTCTATAAATTTATGTCTCTTTCATCAATCAAATCATCTATAGTTTTAACTTCATTATTCTATCAAATTAGTTAGCAATCTATTCTTAAGCATCCTTAATCTATTGAATCCATTAGCAATTAGCAATTAGCATTTCGATCTTGCATAATCATGTACCTAGTAAATCTTGAATATCACATCCTTGCTTTCATATCATATTTGCACGTGCACAAAGAAATCAACATATCGGAATTAGAGATGAAAGGAAGAATAGCAAATATTTATTCAAGAATCATGGAAGTGTTGGTTTGCATTTAATTCATGTTTTCATTTCAGTAGTTTTGTTGGTTAGAATAGGAATGATATGCAAGTTAGTTAAGTTTATGATTATCTTATATCAATTTCATGCAATGGTTTGATTTTTCAACTTGATTTTCTCAATCTTCATTTGGTGAACCTGACGTGAACCGCACATCCAATCTAATGTCTATATGAGTTTCTAATTGCATGCAAGTTTTTGAGATTCAATTTTATGTCAAAAATCAAGTTTTTCACCTTTGTGTTCCCAAAGACCAAACTTGTGCATTTGTCACCCAAACGTGCATAGTTGTCCCATAAAACTAAGCAGTTGTAGCTATTTGTTAGGTCCCAAAGACAACTGAGAGGGGGGGGGGGGGGGTGAATTAGTTGTCAAATAAATTCAAACCAAAAACAACTTAACCAACCTTAATGCTTAATACTGGTAAACAAAACTTTATGCCGGTAGATAGTTTATCAGTTAATTACAGTACCGATAAAGATTAATGCATGAAATAGAAAGACAATAATATCCACAACACATAACACCAATATTTGTACATGGAAACCCTGTAAGGGGAAAAACCATGGTGGGAAACCTTACCCACAATTAGATGATACTACTATAGATAGTATGTGTATACGAATGGGGTCTGCACATGCAGAAAGGCCAAGCGCCTAGAGCTCACTGCTCAAACACAAATAGGAGTCACACGAACTACAATTGGATGGTTAAATCCAATAATGATGTACTGCTCAAAATAGCATCTTCATATGTTGGATTCAATACCGGTGTAGTTCTGATTATCTTTACAAAAACCTTGCTTCACCTTCAAATGATGTCTGCGTGTATAGTTCTACTTATTCTCGCATATACCTTTTTACAATTCCTTATCCCTATCGCATATTGATCTTACAAATAAGATCTTACATATATACCATAACCTAAGACCATTTTTAGTAGGTCGGCTCTAAAAGATATTACAATAAAATAATTACAAGTAAATCAATAGCTGATGCAATATCTGATTCAACATGTCAGCTTAATGCATTTACAATAACAACAAAATCATCTCCAAAGCGTGTCATGCTGATCTCGATAAGATAAGCCTATCGGTGCATAACCTGGACCTATTTGTCGGTAACAGCAAATATGCAAATATGAATATGCCAATGAACAAATCTTCAAGACAAAGTGTCCAAATGATGTATTCGACATAACCAAATGTTTTCCATGTCATTACAAGTGCCTATGAACAATATATCCTGCTAGTGTACCAGATACCGGTGACTGTGCATAAGTCACTTGCTTGCTGGTGAACATTGGCAATCCTTCAAAGTGCCAGAGTTGATAAGTGTTGATAGGTGTTGACATCAATGACAAAACCATACCAAAATACCAACACTATTTACTATGTAGTTGTCCCTCAGAGAGCCTTAGACCTACATAGTTTTCCCTAGAAACTATTAGGATAATCGGTGAACAACTAAGAGGGGGGGAGGTGAATCAATTGTTAATAGATTATATTAATCAAACCACTTTATAACCTTTAACCAGAGCACATAAACATTGAATACCGGAATAACAAAAACAAATACCAGTAAGAAATAAAACTTAAGAATGAAACAGAGAATTAACACAATGCAACCATACCACATAAAACCATGATTTGTACGTGGAAAACCCGGTAAAGGTAAAAACCATGGTGGGAAGCCTACCCACAACCAGATGATACTTCTGTAGAAAGTATGTGATATAATGAGGGGCTTGCACATGCAGGAAGGCACACTGCCTAGAGCGTACTTCTCATTACAAAAGAGTCTCACTGACTACAGAGAGGTTATAAACACCTCAAGATAATTGGACAATAATCCAGAAGAATGAACTGCTAGATATATCATCTACCATGCCTGATTACAGACCCGGTTAAGCTCAATATCAGAGGCCTTTGACCTCTTACTTAAACCCAATTCGATCACCTAAGATCGACCAAATCTCCTTCACATATGATATTACATTCCATGACCATGATACTTGATCTACAATGAGATCTTACATCAATTTATACAAACCCTAAAGCCTAAACCAATTATGTCAGGCACCTAAAAGATATTACAATAAGATCATTACATATATTCATATTACATTAATATGGCATGTCGGCTTAAGACCAAAACAACAATAACCAATCCATAAAACATCCCGGTAACGTGTAGAGAACACATTAACATGATATCGGTCCATAACCTAGATAGGTACCAAACCTAATCTTGTTCCATCATGCCAAAGAAATATCTTCAATCAGTTAAGGAATGATCAAGGATCACCTTCTCTATCCTGAATTCCATCTAGAAGCCGCACCAACACCACTTGGCATTCTGTCAAGGTTTATTAGTGAAAGCTCTACCGGTTAAACCTTAAACCCTTACCGATAACACAAGATCTTCTACTAGTAACCAAAACTTGTATGTTGGTAACCAACCAAAACAACTATTATTGACAACAATGATAAAACATCAATGCAACACACAATCAATTCATCCATATTTCTAGCAATGTCCCCCTTTGGCATTGATGGCAACACTATATGTGAAAAACATCTAAGTACCAAGAAATGCCAAACATGTCTCCCCCTGTGGAAGACAACCATCAATCTCCTGTATATAGCTCTAAATATCAATAACGCTCCCCCTGTAAATAGTATCTCTCTAGAGTTATGAATTTATTTTTCACATCACTATCTCTCCCCCTTTGACATCAATGCCAAAAATCTGACAAAAAAATATCAAAGCAAGAATATAAGCCTCTGAATCTCAAAGCTTACTACTCCCCCTGAGCAGTAGCACCACTCATCAGTGCCAGAATGAATAGTATCTCTGATAATGCATGACAGACTAATGCCAAACTGCATCAATCAAGTCTCTATCAGAGGGGCAGAAACCCCTAACCTGTCTCTCAAATACTCAAATGATTCCTTAGATAGTGGTTTAGTGAATATATCTACAATCTGCTCTTTAGTGTTCACATAAACCAATTTGATTTCCTTTTCTTCCACCTTGTCCTTCAAAAAGCTATATTTTATTTATATGTGTTTAGTCTTAGAGTGAAATACCGGTTTCTTAGACATGTCAATAGCTGCAGAGTTATCACAATAGATAACTATCAGTTCACTACAATTTACCTTGATATCCTTCAACATTTGCTTCATCCACAAGACTTGAGTGCAATTAGTTGCTGCTGCAACATATTCAACTTCTGCAGTAGATAAAGAAATGCATGACTATTTTTTTGCTAATCCATGAAACCAATTTATTTCCAAGAAAGAAAGCTCCACCAGAAGTTCTCTTCCTATCATGGTATCTCCTACCCAATTTGAATCTGTATATGCACATAAAGTGAAGTCATCATCTCTAGAATACCATAAGCCATATTTTGTTGTTCCTTGCAATACTGGAATATCCTCTTTACTGCACATTCATGATTTTCCTTAGGATTACTTTGATATCTTGAAACAATACTTACTGCATTCATAATATTTGGTCTATTTTGAGTTAGATATAACAAGCCACCAATCATAGACTTATGCCTTGTCAGATTTACCGGTGTAGATGTATCTTTGATAGATAATTTCTCACTTGTCACCATAGGAGTACTTACCAGTTTGGAATTACAAACTTCTTCAACAATTCCCTCAGATATTTAGTTTGACAGATAAAAATGTCTTTGTCAGTTTGAGTAATCTGCAAACCTAAGAAAAATCTCATCTCACCAATCATGGACATTTCAAATTTATTCTTCATATTATTAGAGAATTCCATGAACAATTTATCTTCACCTCCAAAAATGATATCATCAAAAAATACTTCAATAATCAGAATATCATCATAAGTGATCTTATAATATAAATTACTATCAACGCTACCTTTAGTAAAACCAAGCTTCAAAAGATATTTATCCAACCTTGCATACCAAGCTCTAGGAGCTTGTTTCAATCCATATAAAGCTTTCATTAACCTGCAAACCATATCTTTATCATCTTTCAGTGAAAATCCATCAGGATTCTCAATGTATACCTCTTCCTCAAGTTCACCATTCAAAAATGCACATTTAACATCCATTTGATAGACCTTATAGTTCTTATAAGCTGCATAGGCAAGAAATAGTCTAACAACCCTAATTCTTGCTACAGGTACAAATGTCTCACTATAATCAATTCCTTCCATTTGAGAATATCCTTTACAAACCAATCTAGCCTTGTTTCTTACAACTTGACCATCCTCATTCAGTTTATTCCTAAAAAACCCATGTAGTTGCAATAACATTCTTATTTTTAGGCTGAGGAACTAAAGTCCAAGTCTCATTCTTCTCTATATGATCTAATTCATCTTTCATAGCCTTTAACCAATGTTTATCTTTACAAGATTCAATAAAAAATGCCATTTCAATTTGATAAATAAGACATACCTCTTCATTTTCTAGTCTTCTTCTTTTCATAACTCCCTTGTTCCTATCTCCAATGATTTGATCTTTAGAATGATTTAACCTTACATACTTTGGTGTCTTCTAAACTTCAAGTTCACTATCCTAATCATCAGTCACAGTTGAGTTTTCTGATTGTGTCGATGTAACTATCTCAATTTCCTATACCAGTTGAGGCATTGTCGGTTCAGTTATGATCATTTCCACTATCGGTTCCATGTCATATGATACAGATTGATTTCTGTAATGTTCATCCACTTTCACATTCGCGCTCTCCGCAGTTTTCTACAATCTTTTGTTATAACATCTATATGATTTTCTTTGAATTGAATATCCAATAAATATCCCTTCATCACATCTAGGGTCAAAATTCCCAATTGAATCATCCCTTTTGATATAACATTTACATCCAAAAATTATGAAATATTTAACAGTAGGTGTATGTTCAAACCATAATTCATAAGGAGTCTTACCGGTTTCACCTTTGATGTGAACTTTGTTGAATGTATAGATTGTTGTACTCACTGCTTCTCTCTAGTAGATGTGAGGCAATTTGGCTTCCATCATCATAGTTCTTGTTGCATCCAAAATGGTTCTATTCTTTCCTTCCACTACTCCATTTTGTTGAGGAGTCTTGGGTGTAGATAACTGTCTCCTAATTCCATTTATCTCACAATAACTATTAAATTCATGAGAAGTGAACTCACCACCTTGATTTGATCTCAGACATTTGATTTTCAATCTAGATTTTGTTTCTACCTTTTCTTTAAAGATCTTGAATTTCTCAAAGGCTTCAGACTTCTCCCTTAGAAAAGTTATCCACATAATTCTAGAATAGTCATCAATTATCAGTATGAAATACCTATCACCTTGAAAGCTTCCTGTCCTTGTTGGAACACATAAGTCGGTATGAATCAAATCAATCACATCATTAGATTTATCATGTATGCTCTTAAAAGAAGTTCTCACTTTCTTTCCCAATTGACATTCCTTACATACTGGATTATGAGGCTTTATAATCTTAGGTATATCTCTAATTGCCTTTGTTGAACTAATCTTAATAATACAATCAAAATTAACATGACACAACCTCTTATGCCATAACCAACTCTCATCAATATGAGCAATCAAACATGTCTTATTACCAGTATTCAAGTGAAAGATATTACCTCCAATCTGAGTATTGGTTGCAATCTCCAAACCAGTTTTGTTAATGATATTGCATTTTCTATCTTTACCTGAAGTTGGAAACCCTTTTCCACCAATTGACCAACACTTAAAAGATTATGCTTTAAACCTTATACATAATAGACATTATCAGTATTATGCTTTCCATCCAGATAAATAATACCTCTACCTTTGATCATACAAGCTTTGTCATCTCCAAATCTAACTTGACCGCTATTGTATTCTTGCAGGGATAGAAATTTTCTTTTATCTCCAGTCATATGATGTGAGCATCCACTATCAATTACCCATTCATCCTTGTCTTCAACTTTTGCTACCAGGGCCTTTTCTTCATTCTTGATAGCCGGTTTCGGTTCATCTTCCTTTAAAGCATAGAACACCCATTCCTTTCCATTGCTAGATCCACTAGCAGAGTCTGTTGTCGGTTCATCCTCAGAGTCATCACTTACTCCTTCCTCATTAGCTATGTAGAATTGTTTACTTTTCTTGAATCTATATCTGTTCTGATTAGGATTAAATGATTTCTTAACTTTCTCTTCAAATCTTGCATTCCTTTTAGGACATCTAGATGCAAAATGACCAATCTTATTACATGAAAAACATTTAAAAGGTGCTTTTCCTTCATACTTACTTCCTACCGGTCCTTTAGGTACTTTTCTAGCAAATAAGGCTTCAAGTTGCTCAAATTCTTCATCCTCTTTCCTCATATCTTCCAATTCTTTTGCATATAAGGCTTTCCAATCACTTTTGTCGGTATATGATGATGCATGAAAAGTAGGTTCAACCTTTACAACTCCAGAAGGTCCAAATTCTTCAAACTCAAAAGCAGATAATTTTCCAATCAGAATGTCTCTATTAACTGAAGTGTTTGCCATTATTCTCAATTCATTAATTGTAGTTGCCTTCATCTTGTAAGCCGGTGGAAGGGCTCTCAAGACTTTGGAAACTATTTCATCTTCACTCAGAGATCCTCCACAACATTGAATTCCCATGACAATCTCATTTACTCTTTCCATAAATGTAGCAATTCTTTCATTATCTTCCATCTTCAAGTTTTCATACCTTACCCGATAATCATCAAGTTTAGCAATTTTGACAGTAGGATCACCTTCATTCAGAGTTTGCAATTTATCCCACATAACCTTTGCCAATGATTTATACATTAATCCCATGATTTGTTGGTCAGTAAGTGCACACAAGAGGGCTTCTCTAGCTCTACAATCATTTTCAATATTCTTGTCCAATTCTGCAGGAGCAGGATTACCAGATGCTAGATCATAAGGTGTGTACCATTTCTCGGTGATCTCCCAAATATCCTTCCCAAGACATCTAAGATGTGTCTCCATTTGGATTTTCCATATCCCATAATTTATTCCATCAAGCTTAGGGATTTCTCTTCTGAAAATAGTTGCCGATGGATTTGAAGTATTAGCTGCCATAGGATATACCTCAAGTGGTTAAGCTTTGTAAAAGAGGACCAAAGCTCTGATACCAATTGTTAGGATAACAAGTGAACAACTGAGAGGGGGGGTGAATCAATTGTTAACAAATTATATTAATCAAACCACTTTATAACATTTAACTAGAGCACACAAACATTGAATAATGGAATAGAAGAAACATATACCGGTAAGCAATAAAAATTAAGAATGAAACAAAGAATTAACACAATGAAAGCATACCATATAACACCATGATTTGTATGTTGAAAACTTGGTAAAGGTAAAAACCACGGTGGGAAGCTTACCCATAATCAGATGATACTTCTGTAGAAATTATGTGATACAATGAGGGGATTTTACATGCATGAAGGCATACTGCCTAGAGCATACTTCTCATTACAAAAGAGTCTCACTGACTACAGAGAGGTTATAACCACCTCAAGATAATTGGACAACAATCCAGAAGAATGAACTTCCATAGATAGCATCTACCATGCCTTATTATAGTCTCGGTTAAGCTTAATACCGAAGGCCTTTGACCTCTTACTTAAACTCAATTCGATCACGTAAGATTAACCAGATCTCCTTCACATATGATATTACATTCCACAACCATGATACTTGATCTACAATGAGATCTTACATCAATTTATAGAAATCCTAAGGCCTAAACCAATTATGCCGGCCACCTAAAAGATATTACAATAAGATCATTACATATATTCATATTACAATGATATGCCATGTCGGCTTAAGACCAAAACAACAATAACCAATCCATAAAACATCTTGGTAACATGTAGAGAACATGTTAACATGATACCAGTCTATAATCTAGATAGGTACCGGACCTAATCTGGGTCCACCATGCCAAAGCAATGTTTTCAATCAGTTGAGGCATGATCAAGGATCACCTTCTCCATCTTGAATTCCATCTAGAAGCCGCACCAGCACCACTTAGCATTCTGTCAAGGTTTCTCAGTGAAAGCATTGTCGGTTAAACCTTAAACCCTTACCAGTAACACAAGATCTTCTACCGATAACCAAAACCTGTTTGTCGGTAACCAACCAAAACAACAAGTGTTGACATCAATGACAAAACATCAATGCAATGCATAATCAATTCATCCATATTGCCAACAGAAACTACGTAGTTGTTTAGTTTGTTTGGTTTTCATAGTTGACTTATGATATGCAGGGTTTTTCATAACTTGGTTTATCACATGCAAGAATCTTGTTGATTAGGGTTTTGATTTGTAGGTTTTGGGAGGATATAATGTGTGCATGCAGGGTTTCATTGTGATTTGAATATCTTTTTCATCCAATTTCTTAATTAAAAGGCTTAAAATGAACAACAACTTGCACATAGCTTAAATAGGAGGTTAATTTGCCCTTTCAATTCTAGTTTACAACTTGCACATAAATTAATTAGGATGTTAATTTACTCTTTCAATTCCAATTTACAACTTTCACATAGCTTAAATAGGAGGTTAATTTACCCTTTCATTTTAGTTTACAACTTGCACATAGCTTTAAATAGGTGTTTAATTTACCCTTTTCATTTCAGTTATAATCTCACATATCTTTAATAGAAAGGTTGAATGAATCACAAAGTTTACATTTTGTCTCACAAGGTTGTAAAAGATCAATTTTCATTTAGTCTAATTAGAAATCATCCCTCATTTAGGAATTCAACTTCATTAAACTGTAAAAATGATCCAAAATGGTTCTCCCAGGTGAGAACGTTACCCCTATACTCTAGCCTAACCTAGGATTTCAAGACAAACAAGAAGACATGATCTTTGAGTTAAATAGCCTTTTCTTGGAAAACCAAAACTAATTATGTTGAATATATGCACACTATGTTTGTTATAGAGGAAGAAGAAGAAAGAGCCCAACATCACGTAGACGCCATAAGAAGACAACTTGAGCAAGAAAGAGAATGACAATGATAGATAGAGTAAGAACAAATCCAAGCATTTCAGCCACCTCCTCCACAACCCCAATAGAATTAAGGCTTCGTTTTAGTCAATTTTAGTATTTTCTATCCCTAGTTTAAGGTTTTTGTCTCATACCTTTGTCTTGAAAAAAATGAACCAAAATTTAATAAAATGCCTTGTAGAATAAAGACAAGGTTTCCAAGATATCATCAAAGGGTAGAACAGAGGAGACTGAACAAATAGTTTTAAAAAAACTAGAAAGTGGAACGATTAGTCAATGAACCTGATGAATATATAAAACTTACGATATGTCATATCCGCGTCCTAGCTTACACACAAAAATACAACATGCACCCGAACGACACCTATTTTGATGTTTTAATTATATCTTTGTCTTCTAGAATTTGATACTTTTGTCTTTTGAAAATGAATTAGACTGGTTTTCCCTGGCAAGGAAGAGGATGAGGCCCCTGTGCTTCAACCTAACCTAGGTTTCCATGATAAGCAAGAAGACATTATCTCTGAGTTGAATACCTCAGCCTAGAGAACAAAAACTAGTTGGGCTGAGTTTAGACAAACAAAATTTGTCTTGGACGAATAAGAAGAGAAACCACAACATCTTGAAGAAGCCCTACATAGAGAACAAGAATAAGAGCAAGAATGACAACAAGCTCTTCAAGCAACTCTCGTACCTCCTTGATAAAATTGACACTTTCTTTTTCTTCAATTTCAGTCATTTTATATTCAATTCAAGGTTTTGTAGCATCAATTTGTGAAATTGATCTCTATTTTGTAGGTAAGGAATAGAGTTGTGCACTTTAAAGGTTCTGATGTGTAGTTGTAACATTCAGTTGTGTAGTTATAGCCTTCTATTGTGTAGTTGCAATATCCTGTTGTGTCATTGAACCTTTGTACCTATGTAGTTGACAGGTATAAGCAATTCTCAAATCTAGGTTTTTCAATTATTTTAAAGAGCTTTCAATTATGTTTTTGCATAAGATGTTTTTTTTAATGACAAATTTATGTAGTATTGTGGCATCTGTGGGATGAAGAACAAAACAAATCTAGCTACTAACTTGTTTGGTGCAAGACGATAGTCGAAGACATTACTAAAAACCCCAAACAAATTATCTTTTGTTTTCATTATATTATCTCACAACTAAATTTGTTTAATGGGAATGAATGTGTGTCTTCTGTGTTTTGAGAACTTTCTCATTCTATAGGGTGGATCCATTGTTGCATCAAGTATCCTCTCCTCTCACCTTCAGGATCTTGGGTGAAAGAGAAAGGTGACAACGACACCCACTTTTATTTTATTATAGAAATATTTTATGGAGATTTCATAACCTCACAGGGTATTTCAAAACTAGAATATCTTTGGGGATTTCATCACCTCTTAGATATTTTCAAGCAGTATCTCTCTTTGGGCCACTATAGAAAGGGATTTTGCCAAGGGGTCCATATGGCTAGAGTGCAACCTATGTCAAGGGTTCTCCATGTAGCAGTTGTCAAATATTGAAGTAGCTTGCCTTAAGAATCTAATTGTAATCTTGTTCCTCAAATAATATGAACCTTTGTTTTTCAGAAAGCCCAAATCCCATATTCACTAATTCAAGGAGTGCATATCATACCCTAAAGTTAACCCTTCATTATATCCTTCAAATTGAGGTATGACATTCCTTGATTCATAAGGTTTTCGAACATTTGAGGAATGAGATCTAGTGTGCCCGTGTCATGGTGGGGGAGCCAATGTCACCAGATCTTTGTATAGCCATTTTGTCTAAGATACTTCTTTTACAGTGAAGAGCCCCAACTAAATAGTATCCTCATTACAACCTAGGTAGTACATGCTTCCAAGTGCTTTATTTGTTAAAATTGGTACTGTAAAAATCTAGGCTGATTTAGGGCCATTTTTAGTCAAAACTCTGAATCAAAGTCAAGAAAAATCAAAAAACCATTTTTTTCTATTGTGTCTCCTATGACTATTCATGATAAACATTGCCATTTTAGAAAATCAAAACTTGTCAGAAACTTCAACATTCCAAAGAACTTTTCCAAAGACCTCAAATATTGAAACATCAAACAACTTCAAACATCACCATATCATGTGGGAAATCTAAAATTTATCAACCATACATAGGTTCCATTTTAGCCTTGCATATTCATCCTAAATCATTTTCATATTGTCTCATACCATTTAGAGATTAACTTTGCATAAGTATAGATTCATATATATTTTCCTCAAGTCATTTTAGATAAGCTTTGTATATTTACCATTATCCTAAGTCTTAGGTTCATCTTTGAATTAGTTTCATAAACATCTTAGGATAAGTTTTTACATGATCATCATTTTCCCTAGCTCATAGGATCATCTTAGCATAAGTCTTGTATGGCCATCACTCTTTCTAGCTTTTCAATCACTCAATCATTTTAAGATAATATTTTGCATAATTTCATATCCCTAAGTCATAGAACCGGTCATCACTTCAATTCTCACAATTTTGCATTTAGAATATCTCATGGTGCAATTTGAAAGTTATCGTACTAGTCCATTTGCATTGTCCCTTTCACATTTATCATTATCATTCTCATTTTAGGACATATTATTTCTTTAGTGTGAGTCTTCAGTTTGTACTTAGAACATAAAATAAAAATTATGAAAATCCAAAAGAACGTCAAATCTTTTGGTCAAACCTTGTGTTATTATTAAAACCCTAGCTCATCAATCTAGCTATAGGCATGACATTTTCATAATATTGTCCTTTTTCCATTCAAAGGTCTTGACTTAATTATAATTCCTCAAGGTCACATCTCTAGGTTTGTAGTCTCAAAGATTCCATAAATCTCAAAAAGAAAAACAATAAAAAAACATACTTGCATTCATCCTTAATTTGCATCTTTCTCATTCTCCAAAAATTCCAAAATCAAAACAAAAACATAGGTGCATAGTATTTCTTAGCTTGTGTTTATCCATTTTTCCCAAAATCTCAAAAAATAACAAAAAAATAGGTGCATGATCCTCCATAGATTGCATTCATTAATCTTTCCAAAAATTCCACAATCAAAATCCAAATATTTAGGTGCATTTATCAAAAATTTAAGTTGCGATTGTCAATATTTTCTCCCAAAATATTAAAAAATTCAAAAAAAATAGGTTATATCCTTTAGTTTCATTGCATAAAAAAATCTAAAACAAAAGTAAAACATTAGCATATTCCATAGTGCATATGGTTGAAACATGTTCCCAGATTTCTAGAAAGCAACAATAATCGATGGAAGAGACACCATTGAGACGACCCCAATTCCATCCAACACAATTAGAAAATATTATGCAACCAATTTTCAATCCACAAATACGTTCGAACCCGCAACCTAAATTTGACATAACTCAATTAGGGTTAGGACCCAATTCTCAAACAGTGAAACCAGGAGAAGGAAATATTTCACTAATAACACCAACCAATTTGCCACCAATTCTTGACCTAGACCCATCAGCTCAAGGCTATGTTCAACAAGGATCTTCCTCAATAGTAAAACCAAATTTTCATTTTGACTTTGGATATATTCATCCTGAGACACTTGTAAATACAAATGTGCAATAAGACACATCCTCTAACTTAGATTCCTCACAAGAGAGGTATTTCTCCTTGACCAATGTGTCTCAGAAACAAATTGTCAAAGCCATAAATGACCCAAGAATCACTGGAACTCTAGACCAATTAATTTTCAAAGATTCATTTTGATTTTCAATCAAATTAAAGAAAAATTGGCATCGATACCTGAATAACAAGTCACATTAGGAGAACTTGAATCCCAACTTGGAATGCAAGAATAGGCACACCATGTCCTAAAAACAATTCAAATAAACCTTCCACAACAACATCAATGAAGAAACCAAGTCCCAGAACCTATGATGACATAGGAAACAACAAAAGAATATTGAGGGAAAAGACCTCACAAGAAATTAATTGTGCAAATTCTCTCAAAGACGTCATTCAAAAAATTTGATAACCCGTTATTTAGTACCACATCCTCAACACATCAAATGGATCCATCCAAGGTGTTGGTATCACAAGTAATGATAGGAACCTTAGCTAGCACTATTCAACTACAAACATCAAATATCCCTCAAACTGTTGGTGCCCAAAACCACAGATTGGAAAACTTAAGGGTTTGCCAAATCCTCAACTAATCCAACTAGCCTTGGCCAATGAATAGGGATGGTCAAAGACCAAATCCCTCTGCACTTAAGGTTCCACAGACCTAGGTGGGTATACCTCTTCCTCTCAAGCACAAAAGAGATTATGTAAAGTAGATTTAAGCCTTTTAGCAAATTACAAAACTGGCAAATTGTTGTTCTGCAATTATGCTTTATTATGTGCTTTAAGTGAATGTCTTTGAAAAGAAATGAAAATGATTATGATAGTATATTAAGAATAAGGATTCTTTCAGGACTTAAAAGAAATATGAAAATATCAGTTCATATATAATTTGGGAAGAATGTTTCTCTATCAAGGACCTTAAATGCATGGCCAACTAGGACCTTAAAAGATAAATAACAAACCAATGCCTCTATCTAGGGATATTTATGACACTTTGTGGAAAAAAAAATCTTATCAACTCTTGAGACAATATTAATCATCAACTATGAAGGTTTCAGTATGTTTACACAACAATGAAAAAACCCAATCTCTCATTTAATGTAAAAACATGTGATGGCACAAATTTCAAAACCAATGCAAGGAAATATTTGGAGCCAAGGTGGAGGATTACTGGAAAGATGGACAATGGAAGGACTTATCTCAGGTGGACCAGTCTTTGGGTAGTCTGAATAAAGTCATGAACTCTATGGTGAGGGTTGAAGAAGAAGACCATTTAATTTGGAAATTCACTGCTAGTGGTACTTTTACTGTGGCTTCTCTATATCATCAACAGTTCTACAACATGGAAAGCCCATGCTGGGCTAAAGCATGGGTGAAAGGCCTCACCCCTAAGATAAATATTTTCTTCTGGACAACCCTTCAAGATAAAATTCTTACTACTGAGAATATCATAAAAAGAGGTATTAGTATGCCTAGTTTTTGTATTCTTTGTAAGCAGAATGAGGAGACTATAAATCATATGCTCTCTCATTGCCCTTTTTCTGCTGATGTCTGGGGAAGTTGTCTGGATCACTTCAAAGTCAATTGGGGTTTCCCCAAGTCGATTTAGGAGATTTTCAATTCTTGGCATCATCCCTCAAGAAATAAATCCACAGCCTTATTATGGAAAATTTCTTTACCTCACATGTGTTGGGGCATATGGAAAGAGAGAAATGATAGAAAAGAAAAGACTACTAAGGCTAAAATTATGCTTGAAAAAATAAGAAGTATAGTGGAAAATATGAATATCATAGGCTGTATTGATAATCCTCAAGATAAGGATGATTAATTTATCTAAAAAAAGTGGAGATTAAAGGGTCAAGAGTGCTTTCAGATCAACCCTAGAGAGGGTATGATATGGATCAGTCTACCCAAGGGATGGATGAAAATCAATTTTGATGGGGCCTCAAAGGGTAACTCAGGTGTTGCAGGATGTGGAGTGGTCCTAAGGGACGAATGGGGAATATGCAAAATCATAAAATGTATTCCCATAGGAAATCAGACTAATCATGTTGCCGAAGCCATGGCGGCTTACCATGGGATGATCCTTGCCAAGGAAGCTAAATGCACTAAAGTTTGGTGTGAAGGAGACTCTTTAAACATAATCAATTGTTTAAATATGAAATTCCCGCCTTCTTGGTCAATTAGTAATGCTATTAAATCAACTAGGAAAATCAGCGAAGAATTTAAAATGTGTGTTTTTATGTGCATAGGGAGGCCAACTCCTGTGTTGATTGGGCAACCAACCTGGCTTGCCAATCAGGAGACATCATTACTAATTATGGTGAAATGGAGATTGCAAGTGATATGAAATCCTTGCTTAATCAAGATTGGAGCCAGACAAGGTAACGTGGTACTTTTAATCATTATTTCTAATGCCCCTTCCACCTTTTCCGATGTAGGGTTTTATCGAAGATAATGAGCATTTATATAGGTGTCTTATCATTATTATCTAGCACAGATTCTGGGTGTTCTTATAGAGTAACCACAGAAACTAGAGGAGAGGTTATCAAATTGAGAGAAGGAATTGCAAGGAAGGTGCTAGAAAAATGGGAGGTAACAAGAAAAGATTTGAACCTACTTCCTACTCTGACTGGAGAAAGAAAAAAGAAGTATGAGATATCCTTCAATAGGGGGGTCTGAATGTTTTCATGGAGAGGCTAAGTGGGAAAGACCCCGCAATCACTAGCTATTTCATCAAGAACTGGAAAAATGGCAAAATCTTTATCGGATCCCAGATGATGAATGTTGATGAAGAGGTAATTGCCGAGGCCATGGGGATGACTACTAAGGGAATGAAATTTTACAGGGACCAAGGTGTATCAGATAAAGAAGTAGATAAGTTTCCTATCATGGATGAAGAGAGGAGAAAGATGATTAAAATTGATAACTCCTACCATGCTCTGAAGAGAATTTGTAGGCCATGGAGATTTGTTTTTTTCACTTCTATTGCATACATTACCATAGATGGTAGGTTTACCAGAGCCTACAGGCATCACTTTGTTTTGCTCAACCACTTCCATCATAGGGAAAAGGTGAGCCTACCCTGTTACCTAGCATGCTCAATGGATCATACTATAAAGGAGGTTCAGAAGGACCCTAAAGGTGACCATGCCCTCCACCAGGGGCTTATGGCCCTGGTTTATAAAATGCTTTAGGGGAAGTGCATTGAAAAGCCTATTAAAGGCAAAAATGCAAGAGATGAGACAACGAAGAGTGAAGCTAGCAGATTTAACTTTGAATCGGAGATCGAGGGAGAATCAGAAGAAACTAGCAAAAAAGGGAAGAATAGGGTCAAGAAGAGAAGGATTATTGTGGAATCAGAAATGTCGAATTCTGAAACCGAATCCTTTGAGAAAAAATTTGTTAAAAAAAAGAAAGGGAAAGCTACTGGAAGGTAGACTCAGAGGAAGAATACCAAAAAGGGTAACAATTCAGACATCAACCACATTCTATTTGATTCTAAGGAGAAGACTGAAGACAACAAGAAGGTTGAGGGTCAAGATAAAGAAGGGGAGTGTAACCCGATGATGGGCAATATTGAGGTCCTGAATACCACAAGTCTGCAAAAGGAGGATAAAGGAGATAAAAGTGGCAGTGGTGACAATGATACTCTTAAAGCCTTCTATGAGACCATTGCTACCATGGTAAAGGATATCAACAGTTTGAAAATAAATACGCAGGCTATCGCAAGAGTTATGGTTGGTGATAAGCCCCTGGCTGAACATGTTAAAGAATTGGTTGCCATTCTGCATAATGCGGAAGCTATTGAGTGTATGGCTAGAAAAATCATAGCCACAAAAAAAAAGGTCAATGAGATGGGAGATAGAAAGGAAATGTCAAATAAAATGAATGACTTTGGCAGTAGAATTGACAGGTTGGAACTCAATGTCAAGAAGATTGCAAACCAAAATTTCCAAATCCTCAAATCATCGAAGGACAACATGAACATCCTTATCAACAGTTTGAGAATAATGCTGAGAAGGATGGTGATAAAGAGCAGCTGGACAACAAGGGTCATGAAAGGAGGACCAGAGCTAACACAAAGATCAAGGGCGACATCAAAGATCGTGAGCTGGTGGAACTGAAGACCTCAACGAAAAACATGAAACAAATGGTTGTTCATGTTGAGGAAATTATGAATAGTATTTAGGTCTCTGTTGGTGTCCTAGGTTCTATCTTTTTGTTGTCTCTATGCTTTCCTTTCGCTATTTGTTATGGGTTTTTAATGATATGTTATGTTAGTTGATCCCTTTCAATGGGATCATTTTGTCTTTTTGAAGTGACCAGGCACTTCTTTCTAGCAATTCTGTTCTCCTGACTTGTACAAGGTTTGGGTACCTTTCAAATACCTACTTTTACTTAATCAAAACAACATGTGATGGAACATTATGGCAAATCAAATGATAGATTTATCAAGAGGACAAAGATAACTCATCAACACATAAGTATGCACAATATTTAGAAAAAGAAATAATGAACCTTTATATATTAATCATTAGGAGATGATTGCATACATAAGTTGCACTTGAAAATACTCCATTATAGTCTGTTTGCACAAAAAAGATACTTCTTCTTCCTATAGACTTCCCTAATAAATATAACTTGCAGTCCTTCTAGGTAGTATGTTTTTCTGAATCCTAGATGCCTTTACATACAAAATGACTCATTATAAATACACATGCTAAGAGATACGAATGAAAGGACACACCCTTTCATTATCCTAGATAACTAACTGAACAAGAACTAAATAGCCTAACTAAAACATCAATTGCACTATAAACACAAAACTAAACAATGACTTAAGATTTTTGATCCAGCCATTGTCTGCACTTTTGAATGTGTTGCAAATAGCCTGCATCTTTGTAGGTTTTAGCATTGAATACTGCATCCTTGGCTGCATTCTCTATCACGTAAAAGTTATCTAGCTGACTGGCCATGTCATTCATATCAAGAATATCAGTTTTGGCAATGGCTTGGGCTGCACTAAGCGAAGACTTACACTCAGAAAGCCATACGGTCTTATCCTTGATTACACCTGCATCATCTACCAAACTGGGAACCCCATGCTGAACAATTTGTTGGCACTCATCAGATTTAGATTTCAATTCCTTCGTAAATTCATCATGTGTGACAAGAAAACCCTAAACCTTCTTCTTTACCTTTTCCCTAGTCGATGCATCTTGTAACAACAGGTTGAGTCTATCTCAAATTCTGGTATTAGACACCATATTGTCCATGTTCCTCTGATATAAATCCTAGAATTCATTCAATGCCTTCTCCATGTTATCATACTTTTACTCATCAATACACAAGTAGTATCAGCCCTAATGCTCTTCATCTCCCTCTTCAACTTAGTGTGCTCATAAGCTAGTTTTTCAAATTTCTTCTTCTAGTGGCCTCCTGAATTAGTAATTTGAGGGATCGGATGCCCACTCCTCTTAAGAGTTTCCTCATATAAAGCCTTATATTTATTTTTCTCTGCTATCTCATGTTTCATCTGAGCCTTATTGAATTTTAAGATATTAATACCTATGTCAGCAGTGACCATAGGATCTACCTCTCCAACTTTCAGGGTCATCATGTGACCAAAAGCTTTATCCACATCTATGATTGTTTACCTTTTATTCGGGGGGTACAATGCCCATAACAACATTGCTTGTTTATTCGGATCATACCTTGATCCAATGAATATATCATTAACCCCATGGACATTCAATTTGAAGTCCTTATTGTCTACATGTAATAAACTGTCAAAAATGAATGATGCACTCAAATCCCATCCTGGGAAAAGAATAATACCTATTTCCACTAGCAACAGCCTTCCTCTCTAAGGGATCATTGTTTCCATTTCTACATCAATATCATCTTTAAGCTTATGCAACATTTCCTCCTCATTCTCTGGTGTGATATTTGGCATTCCTTCCCTCATCTTCTTCCCCTTGAAGTGGTATAAGAAGGATTTAAACTCTTTAGACTTGATGAATTGATCATCTGAAACAAATGAAGTGTGCTTTGTCATCCTTTCATCTATTTCTGCATTTATCACAATGAGGAGCTTATCATGTGCTTTAGGTTCCTTCTCTTTCTCAGGTGCACGAAGCTTGGAAACTACCTCATTCTCCCCTAAATCACTTTGAGTTGGGTCTCCCTTCATGTTTTCTAGTCTCTATCTTCTCTCCAATTTTTTCTCCAAGGTCTCCATAACCTCTATAAGCTCCTCTACTTCCTTATTTTTACACATGTCTTCAAACTCATCCTCTTGATGAAAGTAATCTCCCAACTCTTGTCTCTTCCTACTTGTGTGGATGTAGCCCTCAAGATCATAATACATTCTAGATATGTGCTAGAACAGGTTGTACTCATCCACCAGCTTCCTGTCAATAACCTCATATGCTCTGGTAGATACAATTTTAAAATCTAAGAAATGAAGTGTGCTAGGGAGGAAGGCTTTCTTATGTGCACCTCCAAAATGTTTGGCATTAAAAACACTTAATTGCCTTACAATTTCCAAAAAAGCAATCTTGTCCGGTGCAGGATTCAATAGCACATAGGGGTAACCTTCAAATCCATAGCACCGAAAAAAAGTGAAGTTTTGGCATGAGTACCAATCACCCCAATTGTGATTAACCTTCAAATTTTTGTGCTCATGAGGCCTAAGAAACTTCTTTAAATCCTCAGAAAATGATCCCTGTAGAGGCTCACCAAAGAGCAAGAAAATCGGCTTAACAAAAAATTCTTCAAATTTGAGGTAATGACAATTTACATTTTTGTAATCCCAGAGAGAAACCCATAACTGCACTGGTTGATCCTATCCATTCTTCCCAACTATACTTACATTCAAACCTTCTGACCATAACCCTCTAAATCTCCCATAAAATAAAATAATATGCATTAACAACGAATAATGCTTGAAATGCTTGTCTAGATTGTCTTTCAAGTTCATGAAGCCTTCATGAAGTCTATCCACCAGCTATGAAGCAAAATCAAAAGCTCTAGGCTCATGTCTCTGAATATCTACTGCTAAAACCAGTGGTCCTATATTTGCCACATCAGGAGCTTCAACTCCTCCAACCTGTCCACATGCCATATATGTGTACTGTAAATATTTCTTGAAAATAGTCATATCATAAGGAGGACCATCTTCCTCTATTAGCCTCCCCTTCTTTGCTTTATGGATAGCGAGGTTCCAACCCTGGTATGTAGTATCCATTTTTTTGTATTCCTCTTCCAAATCCACAAATGATAAGGGCACATTCGCCTCCAGATCTACTGCAAAAACTTCTTGAATTGTGGCTACTGCAAAGTGAACTAAAGCAGTCTCACTGGGCAACAAATTGCATCATTTGTTTGTATCATAATGTCTTATGAGGAGCTTCAATAAATTAATATTTACAAAGACATTAGGTACCACGAGTTTCCCTAAATTGCTACTCCATGGGTTTGAAATTGGCATAGGCTCATCCCTACGGAGGTAATGAAAAAGAAACGGCTCGTGCCCTCGCACTGTTGTGAGTACATCTCCAATTTATCTGTATCTATCTTCCAACTGGTTGCAAATAGGCAAATTTACCTTAGCTCTCTGTGACCTAGCTCCTGGAGAGCCCATCTGATCTATCATGTCTTGATTTAATTTTCTTTGAGCCTCACTGACTTCACCCTTCATTTTTTCTTTTGTGGTACTAGATATTTCAACAACCTTTTGCTTCACTTTTGAGCTTGACCCTTCCATCTCTGCAAATTCCTTTACTTTATGCTCAGCAGCTCAGAATATTTCTCAATAAACACCTGATATCTTTCTGCAATAACTTTGTGCGAAATGTTGTTATGCAACACTAGATATATATCCCAAGGAGTCTAATCTTGTACTTAATTACTACCATCTTGATGGATCTGCTTCATGTGGCAATAGACCTACTCAATGGATGCATTTAATGGAGGCCATTTTGTTAGTTTTTCACATCAAGACCTCCAACGGCTAATCGGCGAGACTTTTCCCGATGATTCAATTGTTTGGCATCGTTTGTTATGACTTTGCTGCTTCTTACCTTCTGATTGGCACAAGCTATCCCGACTAACTTATCGGGTCTCGGGATAGAAATTTTTCTCCTATCTTGATGGTTCACTTTATCCCGATGGGCACTCCTTCAGCTTCGGCTTTGCTTTTTGTTTTCACGCTCCATCGGCATAACTCTCCCCGATGCATTCGCCTTCGGTTTTCTTTTACTTAACCCATCAGGTATCGACATAGTTTATTTTATGTCCCTTTGATGCCCCAATGATCTCAATATACCAATTTGCATTTTGACTAGGCCCCCCGCGTTATCGACATAACTTACCCCGAAGAACTCCTTGCAACTCACCATCCACCTTAATAGTCCTATCGGGATTCAGCATAGCATAAAAGTTCTTCTTTTGATGTCCCGATGACTCTTCACTTAATGTTTACTTTATCGGTATATCTTACATCGATATCCTTGCAGATGCTTTTATCTTTATTGGGGGTTAGAATAGCCTTTTTCTATTCCTCCCGAAGTCCCGATGAGTCTCCAATGCACTTTATGCTTTATACCTCTGAGTCTGTTTAATCGGTATAGGTAATACTGATGGTTCCGCCTTCCGATTCTCCATGTCATCGGGGATCGGCCTAACTATTTTTGCACTATCCCGATATGGTCTTTTTCTTTGATGGACCTGCCTTCAGTTTCCTTTAGTCATCAGGTATCGAGATAGAGTTTTTTCATTATTTCTGATAAGTTGATACATGCCGATAGAAAATACCCACCTTCTGCCTCATTGGAACAAGCTATCCCAATGGTATGATTTTCCAAGAGTGTGCACCGTGTTGAATATTACTTAAGTGCCTCAATGAATCTGCCCTCTGATTTATCAGTATATGTTATGCCCCTAATCCTTATATTTTCTTGCCAATGTTGTTTCATTGGGACTACTTATGCCAATAATTGAAATTTTACAATTTTGAACAAATGAGCCATCCACCTTGAATATTAGCGATCCCAACTATCCCACAGGGTCTGATACATACTAGAAAACAATCTTAGATTATACCATAGTGACTTCTCTACTGATTAAATGCTTCCATACTGGGTTCCTTGTGCAGTCTATACTTAGTGCATGCCCTTAGTGTGCCCAAGTGATACCTTGACATTCCTGAAATAGTTGAACCTTAGAGTACTTTACTCATGCTAATAAGGTTCCTGCACATGCAAACCAGCAATAAATGCTCATATGATAAAAGAAAAGGCCTCCATATAGCACAAAATATTTTGTAAAAATATGTGCTAACACAAACAAGTCAACAACAACAAATGGCCCAAAAAGTATTTACATATACAACAAGAATGCCATATATACCACCCTTGGATGAGAACATACAAATGCAATAGAATGCTTCCCTCATGCAAGCAACCTCTTCTAAAACAATTGTAAATGTCCAAGTAGATCAGATGCAAACACAATCTTATGAGTCCAAACAAGCAACTGTCACACCACAAGTTGACATACCCACTTCCACATTGTGAATCAACACCAACACACAACAAGGCCAACCAAGAAATATTTTACTAGAAGAAGGTGTAAACATGATGTCCCAATACAAGCCTTCTTAACATAAAAAATGTAAAATGAAAGTGCTTCATAATGAACTTGGAAGGTTAGGATGCACACAACCAACTCTTCGATAGAAACAAGTTGCTACACCATACCAATAATAGATGCAACTGACTATGCAAGTTGGTATTCAATATCAACTTCAACCACCCCAAAGTTATCAAAATATTGGAACAACACACTAACTGATACAACAACAACCAATCATCCAATAGTATCAACTAGACGCACAGTATCAACAATAATATATGTCGCGATATCAACAAAAGTTGACACAAGTTCCCCAATTTCAACAATAAATGACTTAATCAGGGACACAACAACAAGTACCAGTAGCGCAGTTACAACAACATGCACGACAACATCATCATCTTTTGCTAATAATTCAAGCTCAATAACAACCCATCCAAAAAATACAACAATTTCAACGTCAGACACAATCCAACATTCAATATTAACCCCAAGTTTAGTCTACAATGCAATCTAAACAATCACAACAATAAGGACAATACCAAGATACAATAGTAGCACAATATGGAGACCCATACAGAGATATGTCAGTAGCAAAACAACCTTGATCAACTATTCTCAAATATCAAGAGTATTATCCACCTAGAGGAACCGTATACAGACAATGAGGTCATGTAGGAATGAACGATGAACCTCCCAGATAAGGACCTTCAAATATGGTGACTCAAGAGATCAAGAAACTATCCAAACAAGTTGAAGCATTACAAACAAAAGGGATTAAAAGAAGTTACATGCCACAAGACTTTGTTGAATATTGTTGTTGCTAGGATATGTTGTTGTCATTGATGTCAACATATTCCTTTGGTGATCTGGTGTTTGCAGTGAGTTGATCTGGTTGGTTTATCTATTTTTTATGTTGAATAAACTAGGGATACTTCATTCTTTATTTATTCCATGATTCTATGTGATAATTTGATCAAGTTGAGGATTCTGGTATGGAGATTGGTTTTCATTGTTCAGTGTTCAGTGTTGCAGTGTTCTAGTGTTTGATTCCGGTATGATCATATCTTGTGTTGTGGATTTGGGAGAGTGTTTGGGATATTCATGTGTATCTTTATTTCAGATGGATCATGATTTGATGCTCCGGAAGCTATTTTCTTCATTTGAATTGCTACTATTAAGTGCTCTTGAGTGTTAGTGTACTAATTAATGAATATTTGATTAAGTGGTGTTGGTGTAGGTATTGCAGATGGTTGTAACATGCTTCTTAGTGTTTCCTAATCATGTTCTATTTGTTTTAATGGTCCACACTGATCATTGTGCATGTTCTTGATGATCTCTTGGGTCTGGTGATATTCTTCATGTTATGCAGTATTTTTGGTGGTGTAACATGTTACAGTTGAACTTGGCAATATTTCTGATGGTGGTGCATGTTTGAGGAGTTGATTTAGGTCCATGTTATGTTTTCTATGACATTGTATTGGTTTGGTAGTTAATTTATTGTGTAGGGGAAAAAGTGAGACTAAGAAAACAAGCCCTAATCCCACTCTCATCTACACACTGTGGAATACAAAAGAGCCTAGGTAGTTAATGCGCTTTGGCTATTATTGTGAGGAAGAGAGAGCCAGGGATTACCTCTTAGGGTTTCTATTCCTTTTTCTGCAAATGAGAGGAAGAAGTGATGCAAAGTGTAGATGATGCTGAGGGATACCCTACTCTAGACCTCTCAAGGGTTAAATCACTCAAGGTGGCACTCCAGAGGATCCTTCTACATGCTAGGTGAAACACACTCCCCCTTCCAACTCCCATTGATCATGATTGATCATCTCATCAATTGCCTAAGACTGCACTTTCAAGGTTTTGGTAACCTACTCACACCTTTGGACCCTACTCTAGGATCAATACTTGAATCTTAAGCCTCTCCATACCCTAACTCCAAGGTATACTCTTCCCACATTTCATTTGAAAGCCCTAAAATCCACTAGAGTCCAAAATAGCTTCACAAGCAAAAAATGCTCAACACTTTAATTAAATAAAACCAAAGTTATCTTCTTGTTGTCCTCTTAGATATATGTATACGCAGAGGTATATAACTTTTGACCCGGTTCTAAATTCCTCAATCTCTCTAGTCAGATTCTGAATAAATTTATTTGGAACAACATATCTAAAATTTAGACAAATCCAACGGTTCAACTTTGAGATATGGCCCCCGCATCAGGCTACATTTTCTGTGACTATCATTCTATCACACTATGACAGTGACATAAAATGTAGCCTTATGTGGGGGCCATATCTCGGAGTTTAATCATTGGATTTGTCTTAATTTTGGATATGTTGTTCCAAATCAATTTATTTAGAATCTCACTAGAGAGATTGAGGATTTTTAACTGGGTCAAAAGTTATATACCTCTGTGTATATGTATATCTAAGAGGACAACAAGAAGGTAACTTTGGTTTTATTTAATCAAAGTGTTGAGCATTTTTTGCTTGTGAACCTAGTTTGGAGTCTAGTGGATTGTAGGGATTTCAAATGCAATGTGGGAAAATTATACCTTGGAGTTAGGGTATGGAGAGACTTAAGAGTCAAGTACTGATCCTAGAGTAGGGTCCAAAGGTGTGAGTAGGTTACCAAAACCTTGAAAGTGCAATCTTAGGCAATTGATGAGCTGATAAATCATGATCAATGGGAGTTGGAAGGGAGAGTGTGTTTCACCTAGAATGTAGAAGGATCCTATGGAGTGTCACCTTGAGTGATTGAACCCTTGAGAAGTCTAGAGTAGGGGTCCAAAGGTGTGAGTAGGTTACCAAAACCTTGAAAGTGCAGTCTTAGGCAATTGATGAGATGATCAATCATGATCAATAGGAGTTGGAAGGGAGAGTGTGTTTCACCTAGCATGTAGAAGGATCCTATGGAGTGTCACCTTGAGTTATTGAACCCTTGAGAGGTCTAGATTAGGGGATCCCTCAACATAAAATGGTATCAGAGCGAGCAAACGGTCTGAGATATGTGTGTAGGAATCCTAGATAAGTGAGAAGATGTATCTGATAAGGTCAGAAAGAGATTTGTGTAATGCTTTCACAAAACAATTGGATGGTGGAAGGAAGCAAAAAGGAAAAGATGATTGAAAGAAGAAAGAAGAAGAGAGGAAGAGGATAGATGAAGAAGAATTGAGTAGATTGAAGAAAGAACTTGGTGAGATTGATGAGAAGATAAGAAGACTTGTAGAAGAGAGAGAGCAATTGAGAAGGGAAGATGAACTTCATGAAGCACAAATGAAGTTGAGGTTGGAAAACCTAGAGAGGAAAGTGAAGAGTTGGCACTTGAGGGTGCAAAAGAGGATAGTTTGGTCTGTGAAGAGGCTAATAGCAACAAAGAAGGCTAATGAGGAAGCCTTGAAGATGAATGATGAGTTGAGATGCCAAGGTGAATGGCATGAGAATGAGAATGAATCTGGTGAAGGAGAAGAACCTGATCTATGGGCATTATATGCAGCCATAGAGAAAGAATGGAGAAGCCATGGTGGGGTTGACTCACTTGAGATATTGGCACAAAAGAATCCTATGATGGAACAAGCTGATATTGAATTCAATGATGGTACTATATTTGTTTTTTCTAATCATTTATATGCAAGTTTGCTGAGTGTTTACATGGATGACCATGTTGGAGGTGCTTATATTGAGTACCATTTACTTGGGAGGAGTTGCAATGAGCCACCAAAGCATGGAAATTTTCTTGAAGGGTACAAATAGCAAGTACCTATGAATTGGAAGACCAAAAAGAGGAGGCAGCCATTCAAGGGCACCTTGAATCTTTTGTCCCTGGGAGTATGGTGCAGGAGCACCTATGGAACACCTATGGAGCATCTATGAAGACCTAAGGAGGCAAGGTGCACTAGGGTCACTGATAGGCCCTCATGGAGAATAAATATAAAATGAAGTCTAAAAGGCATTTAAGGTCTTGAAACAATGTAATCATGGCCATTAGAGCCAATAAATGCAATGAAATGTAATGAGAAAGATCAAAAAGTGTAAAATTGTCAAAATTGGCAATTAGGCCTAGAAAGGGCTAAAATTGGGTTTTGAAGAGTAAAATAGGTTTGTGAGGAATAAAAACATGTAATAATGTTTAAAAGGTCATTTTATGATCATTTGGGTTGGGTAGGATGATTTGTTTCCAAAATATCAAGTTGACAAATGAAATTGTCAATCTTGAGCAACTTTTGAGCAACTTTTGTTGCAACTTTGCAAAAAAAGGGTAGTTATAAGGTCCAAACTGACCAAGAGGCTATAAAAGGTTGTATTTGGTTGAACCAAGGGGAAATGAGAAGGAGGATAACAATTTTGAACAATTTGTGTATTCATAAGCTTGCCATTTTGATAGTTTCCATTGTTACTTTGTTGTTTCCAGGCCTTGTACAGACCTGTACAGCTTGGAAACCATGTATAATTATCATGGTTAGATATTATCTTTAATTATTTTCCTTCTTGTTTTGGTTTGGAGTGATTTCATTGAGAAACGAAGAAGTTGTGGATATTTTATGGAGTATAACTTCCAGATTTCTTGAAAATAGTCATGTTGCAGCGTATGGTATGTACATATATTAAATATTTATGAACTCTAAATGGATTCATTAGAAATATGTGTGATTAACCTTTATTTCTCCTTTGTTTTGGGTCAATTTCATTCAGTTTTGAGAAAGTTATGAAGGTTTTGGTGAAAACTAGTTTTAAGATGTCTTAAATGGAGTTGTTGGAAAGGGTTTGTAATTATCTTGTGATTTCACCATTGAAAAATTAATGGCTTGCATATTCTGAAAGTAGACGCAAAGGGTTTTCATTTGAGTATGGTCTTGTTTTCATTTGGTTAAGTATTTGTTGTGAAATATGATGCCCTAGCAGGTAGCAAGCATACATTTTCTAGATTTAAGACAGTCAAAATTGGTCTCAGTGTAGAGATGATAACTGTTTATTTCACCGTTGGATCTTTATTAATTTTGGATATGTTGTTCTTAATCAAGTTGTCCAAAACTCCACTAGAGCGATTGGACTATTATTTTCTGGTTTGGAAGTTATTAATGTCTGAGTACAGGTATAGAAAACTGTCATGTGAATGACAATAACCTTGATGATAGTGAATTGGATTCTTTCAATAAACAATGAATTTTAATGGTTTCCAAAGTATAAATGATTGGATATGTTTGAGACAACATTAATGAACCCCTATAGCATGCATGGTAGTATGACTATTGAGATGTGATATATTACCTTGAAATCAGTATGGTATATGAGTTTGATGTTTTAGTACCTTGATAAAGAGTGTTGGATGAATTTGAAATAGATTTAGATGAAAGTAATATGATAATATGAGGAATTTTAATATGTTTATGCCTGATATTGTGTTGAATATTGAACTCCATTGTTGAATTGTGGTTCTTGGTTGGTTTTTCATGATGCTCTACATCAGCAGATTTGAGTTATTTAACCTAGAATACAAGTATGCATAAACAACCCTAATCTGGAAATGTATATTTGAGAATAAATGATATACTACTAAAAAGTATAGATTAAGAGACAAATTGAAAGGTGCACCTATGCCAAAATTATGATTCAAAATTTCTGAGACCAGAGTGCTACGCCCCTGTCTTGATTCTGCAGACTGGAAGTTGTACCTGACAAACTAGAATCTGAGGGTTCTGAACTGTTGTCTTGTGAAATTTTGTTGAAAATAAGGAGGACTAGGGCACCATGCCCCTATCCTGGGGTTTTTTGCTGATATTTGAGCCCTGGAACTATCTTTGTATGCTCTGTTAGCCCTAAAACTTGCAACGACGCTCGAATCCCGAATATGCACTTGTAGCTAAAAATAGGGTTTTGGGTGGCTATATGGGGTTTTGCCTTAGTCAAACCCCTATTTTGGTTATTTTCACCTCAACAAATAGTCAATTTGTATAGTAAAATAGCATGTGTAGGATACTTGTGTGTGTTTAAGATCCTAGGATGAGAGTAAACAATCTAGAGCAACCCTAAAGAGTAAACCCTAATTACTTGTAATTGACAAAGTAAATGCCCTAAATTAATGATGCAAAGTGATCTAAAGAATAAATGCAAATAAAATTGATGTAATGAAGCTCATACAAAGATAGAAACAACATGAAACCATACCCAACCCCAAGGGAGAGGTACAAGCGAATCTTCAGTCGGTGATCTCCTATTGCTTTTCTATATCTTCAAAAGCCCCCAATTGATGAAAGAATGCTTGATGAATTCTTTATAGGTGTTGTTGAATGTTGTTGAAGACTCCAAAGATCTTCTCTTTCACTGCATAAAAGGCTCCTTGTAATCGCTATCCCTTAGCCAAAAACATCCAAGCCTTCAAATGAAGAAAGAGAGCTCTTATGTATGAAACTCTAGATCTTAATTTCATCTTTAGGCCGATCTAGGATTTGAATTTCCCACCAATATTTTGGGGTTAAGCATTCTAATATCATAGAATTGTGCTCTCAAAATTTTGGGAAAAATGTCGGGGACCATGTTACACTTGCACACGGTCTGACCAACTTTTCTCCAAATTTTCAGGGTTGTTAGATATGATGATATTAGATTGAATCCCAAAGTTCCAGCTGATTCCAAGATATTTTGATATGCAAAATCAGGCGTTAAAGATCAAAATAAGACATAATTAGGGTTTATTTTTTAATGATTAATTGAAGGAATAAAATGAAAAGGGGAACGCTTAGGGTAGAGGGGCTAACTTTATGATATGTGAAGTGATGAAATATGGATTTAGATTTAATTAAATTGATTAATTAAATACTTAAAAAGAGATTAGAAATGTAAAATGCAAAACACACTAAGGTGGGTGCTAAACCAAGCATGGAATTGCACCACCCTAGCAAGGGTGTACAATTTACGACGCTACATTTATGTATCATGTGATTAAATTTTATAATTAGGCATTGATGGTTTGGCCGACCTTGTAGTCAAGGTTGATGATTTGTATAAATGGGTGTAATATTCATGTAATTTGGGTGTCAGTGTTGAGTCTGCATTATTAGAGAGTGGTGTATGTGCGAACAAGTGAATTCATCTTTTGGTGTGGTGTATTGAGTAGAGAGTGTTGTAGGGCAGACATATGAGCTTAACCAAAACTGTCATTAGGCATTAGAAAATGCTAACTTTGTAGTTCATCTTTGTCGGATTGTAGTTTGAATATCTTTGTAAGGTAGTGAACATTCCCTAAGGGTTGTAGCCTTCTGGGTCATTGTATTTTGAGAAGTGAGCTCTAGGCAATGTGCCTAAAAGAATGTGCATTCCCCATTGTAATATTTACATATACTACTGCATAGTATCATCTCATTGTGGGTAGGTTCCCATCATGGTTTTTCCGTTGACTGGGTTTTCCACATCCAAAATATTGGTGTTATGTGTTTTTCTGTTATTGTTGTTATCTTTCTTTTTGTTGCAGTTGATCATATCTAAGATTGTGCTTAAATTGTCTAATCCAATGAAAACTAATTCACCCCCCCCTCTCAGTTTTCCTTCCTTGTTGTTTCCAACAAGTGGTATTAGAGCTAGATCCTCCGGAAGAAGCTTGGCCGCTTGAGGAGATCCGGGATGGAAACCTATGTGTTCATGAAGGAGAGTCCTAGATTTGATGGAAATAGTTATATTGTATAGAAGGACCGGATGGAAGTTCACTTGAAGTATATTGGAGAAGATTATTGAAAGATTACAAAGAATTTTTGCAATGTTCCTCTGAATGGACCGGTTACTGCAGATGAAATCAAGGAAGCTAAACATAACATAAGAGCTAAGGAAGAATTGCTAAGTGCCTTGACTAATTCAGAGATGACTAATGTGATGGGACTTCAGACTGCACATGAGATATGGAAAAAGTTAGAGATCTTGTATGAACGAGATGCACAAGATAAAGTTGCTAAGTTGCAAAGTTGGAAAGGAAAGTATGAGACATTGAAGATGGGAGAAGATGAGAACATAACATCCTTTATGGCTAAAGTGAATGAACTTGTTATGAACATTAGATGTGCTGATAGAACTCTTGAGGAAGATGAAATTGTTGATAAGGTGTTGATATCCTTGCCTTCTTCTTACAAAGATAAAGTTGTTGCTATTGATGAGATCCGGAGTGTCACAACTGTGACAAGAGACATTCTGGTTGGTAAGCTAGCTGCATTTGAGTTGAGTGAATTTGGAGAATCACATGGTAAATCTGAGACTGCATTTAAAGCCTTTGTATCTAGGAAGCTAAAGTATGATCTGAGAGAGATTTCATCTATGGTTTCAAAATATGAAAGAGAAATGAGAGAGATGGAAGAGAAGGAGAAAGATTTGGATGAGCTTGAAGCACTTATTGCTCGGAGATTGCCTAAGGGAGCTGGTAAGTATGATGGAAAGTTACCTTTGAAATATTTCTCTTGTAATAAGTTAGGACATTTTGCTTCTAGGTGTCTTGAAAGAATGTCTAGGTATGATAAGAATGAAAGACATGATAGATTTGATAAGAATGATAGATATGAGAAGCATGTGATAAGTATGATAAGCCATATAAGCCTAACCGGAAGTACAGACATCGGAAGAGATGTTATTATGTTGTTGATGAAGGTGTGACAGATGAGGAACTAGAGAATGGGAATTCAGGAGATGAATTTGTATTTATTTCTATCAAGGAAGATGATCCAGTACCAATGAATCCTACAAGATGCATTTTTGAGGAGAAAGCTTTGGCTGCAAAGATTAAAGAGAAAGATGAATGGGTAATTGATAGCGGTTGTTCACATCATATGATAGGTGATAAGAGTTGTCATGTGTGTGAAGTAGGGTACCCACAGTTGCAACACAAACACTTAATAGATCATTACAAGCATGGTTAGCAAATTGAAATCAAATGAAAGATAAACCATGACAAAGCGACCTATCGCCTCCTAAGAGATGCGAGTGTAGATTTGCTCTTAGATTTAGATGAGCAATCCCAGTGACTTGACTACAGCTAGATGGGGGATTTAAAATGATATGATGTACATGCTAGATGAATGCATGATTATACTAGATTGATCCAAGAAGCTAATTAGGCTAATGATATACATGATTATGCTAAATGATGATGCAATTAAGCTAGAAAATGAGATTGATTATGCCATATGATTCAACAATTATGCTAGAATACTATCAAATTAAGCTAGATCTAAGATGAAATTGCCTATAATAACAATGATTAAATGATATGCTAGAATGCATATGCCTATAGTAACAACGCCTAAAATTATATGAGATGGGATCCTTTGTGATCCAAAATGGGGTATATTTATAGGATTTCCAAGGCCAGGGGTGAGGTGGCAGGAATCAATGGTCAATATTGAATCTGAAGAGATCAAGGGTCAAATTGGAGGAGGTTGGAGAAGAGGTTGGAGGGAGGAACACTTGTCATATTTGTGGTGACAAGTGTCAAGGAGCCTTGCTCATAAGAGGGCAAGTGTCCAAGGGAGGATACATGTGGCATAAGTGTCATGTGTCTCAAGGGGAGAATATCCAACCCATAGGAGGTTAGGATGTGCAAGATAGGATAGGGTTAGCTAAACCTAGGATTAAGTGGAATGGATTAGGTTAGGGCGTGGTTAGGTTAAAAGGTTAGAAGTTAGGAGGCATGTGGGTAATTTTAATTTTAAAAATTAAAATAATAGGAAAAGGCTAATTAACTTTCAACAACTCATAAATTGATTTGTTTTAATTAAATAGGGGGTTAGAAGAAATAAATTAAATGGGAGGATTAATTAATTTAGATTAATTAATCAAAGGGGACTATTGAAATGAAACTATTAAATAAATCCTTGGATTTATTAATAAGTAGATGAATGGGAGAATTTAATCAAATTTCTAATGAATTTAGTTAAATTGGGAAGAGGGATTAATTAAATAATTTCTTATTTAATTAATTATCTTTAGACCATTTTAGGTGTATACAAGTAAATTTGTGAATATGGAAAGGTATGAAGGTGATATAGTGAGATTTGGAGATGATAAAGCTTGTGTGATTCATGGTAGAGGTTCTATATCTTTTGATGTTAAGAATAATACTAATGATGTCTTATATGTTGAAGGTTTAAAGCATAATATTTTGAGTGTTGAATATATGGTTGACAAGGGATATGATTTACAATTCAAGAATGGTAAATGCAAGATTCTGAATGCCTCTGGTATAGAGATTGCAATAGGGACTATGAATAAAGGTAATATATTTCACTTGAATGTTGGTGAGAAAAGTTGTTTGATTGCTTATATTGATGAAAGTTGTTTGTGGCATAGAAGGATGTGTCATGTTAATTTTAATTGCATGATAAGGATAAGTTATACTCAAGTTATTAGAGATTTTACTAAGATTGTGAAGTCCTCTAATCCAAAATGTAAAGAATGTCAATTGGGAAAGAAAACAAGAACTTCATTTAAAAGTAAGATATATACATCTAATAGATTATTATATCTTGCATATAATAACTTGTGTGGTCCTACAAGAGTGAGAAGAATGCAGGGTGACAAGTATTTTATGTCTCTAATTGATGACTACACTAGAATGATGTGGGTGACTTTTCTAAGGGAGAAATCAGAAGCACTGGAGAAATTCAAAATATTCAAAGCTAAGGTGGAGACTGAGATAGGGTTGAAGCTAAAGTGTTTGAGATCTGAAAGAGGAGGAGAATTCACATCCAGTGAGTTTGATACATTTTGTGAGAGGAATGAAATTAGAAGAGAATTATCTAGTCCTAGAACCCCTCAGTAGAATGGAGTTGTTGAAAGGAATAACTAAACAATTTTGGATGATGCTAATTGAAGGAAATGTTGTGCAAAGATTTTGGAAAGAAGTTGTTAGCAGTGTTGTTTACACATTTAACCAGGTGCATATAAAAGGTGATTCTGGTAAGACTCGTTATGAGTTATGGTCTGGTCATGTTCCTACAGTTAGATATTTTAGAGTTTTTAGAAGCAAATATTATATCAAAAGAGATGAGGATATAGGAAAGTTTGATGCAAGATATGATGAAGGAATCTTCTTGGGATACTCTACTAAGAGTAAGGCCTACCAGTGTTACAATAAGAGGTTGAAGAAGATAGTGGAAAGTGCAAATGTGAAGGTTGATGAATGTTATGGGAAGAAGACCAGAGCATGCGGATATGAGATTGATGATGAGGATATTGTTTCAAAGCCTGCACAGAGTGAGATCCTGAAGTAGAATGCTCCGGTAGAGACAGTTAATCTGGATATGTTGTTTTTGTTGATGAAGAAGTTCAAGAGCTTGAGAATGAGAATAATCAGAAGACTCTGAGGTATGTGAAATTGAATCATTCAAAAAATTAGATTATTGGTGACAAAAAATAAAGGTGTGATGACTAGGAGAAGACTTGTTGCTGAAGAGATATTCCTGATTTCCAAAATTGAACCTAAAGATGTTTTTGAAGCATGTAAGGATGAGAACTAGATAAAATCTATGGAGGAAGAGTTGAATCAGATTGAGAAAAACAACACTTGGGAGCTTGTTCCTAGACCTAAAGACAAGAATGTGATTGGTACAAAATGGGTGTTTTGGAATAAACTAAATGAATCTGGTGAAGTGGTGAGAAACAAAGCAAGATTGGTTCGTAAAGAATGCTCTTAGATGGAAGGTATTGATTATGAGGAGACTTTTGCTCTGATAGCTATAATTGAAGTTGTTAGATTGTTGCTTGCATGTGCTACTTACAAGAATTTCAAGGTGTATCAGATGGATGTCAAGTCATCCTTTTTGAATGGAGATTTGGAAGAGGAGGTCTACATTGAGAAACCAGAAGGATTTTCATTATCAGATGGAGACATGGTATGCAGATTGAAGAAAGCACTATATGGACTAAAGAAAGACCCTAGAGCTTGGTATGCTAGATTAGATAAGTATTTGATGAAGTTGGGATTTTGTAAAGGTACTGTGTTGGCATACGATGAACCGATATGATGATAATGTATGTTGTCATTAATGTCAATAAGTGCAAGTGAACTGGTATGAAGATTGGAAGAAGTTGTTATTGATGTTCAAGTAGGAGAATTGGTATGAAGGGATGAAGTGGACCAGTGTTAGGGTTTCACTAAGTGTGACTACCCTGTTGATAGTCTTAGCTCTAGGGTTTCCGGTTTGGAAATATAGCTTGTGCGATGCAACTAGTGACATTCTGTGATGAGTTAGCTAAGAGATAAGGTTGAGATCGAGATGCCACATCAGTTTTGTGCACGTGAAGGATTTCCTTGAAGATCTTGCATGTGAAGATCGATTGCATTAAATGTCTACCTCGAGAATGAACATTCTTCTTAGCGGTATGTGAAGAGAGCATGATGGGTTACTGATGTCCATATGTTGTGAAGAATGGATGAAGCAGAATGACTTGTGATCTGTTTGAGATTGTTTTATTCTATGCAAAGTGTTTGAATGGTCAGGATTGGACCGCTTGTAATTGTAAACCTAAAATGTTTAGGGTTTAGGGTTTATGCTAATGACCTAATTGTTGTCTATAAGGTCGATGATGTTTGTTTTTTTTTGTGTTGGAAAATGTTGTGTTTGTATCTAAGTGATAAGATACTTGCCAGACCAGTGAGTGGAAAACTGTAGAGTGTGATTGTAGAGTAGAGGAGCTGAAAAGGATCTGCCTTAGCATGTAGTGTTATTATCAAATCAGAGCTTTACCTATTGTCTTCTAACCATTTCAACAGTAGGAAAATCCCTTTACTGGGTAGCTTTAACAAGCTTATTGCAAATCCTCTAACCAGGTGACTTAAGATCATTGAGTTTTTTAAATCCTCTAGCGAGGTAGCCATTAACAGGGTTTCAACCTTTAATAGAGTATATAGCCATCTCTTAACTAGGTGATCCTTAACAGGATCAATTCCTAACAAAACCTTATTGTAAAGTATTTAACTGGACTAGGCTCCTAATAGAGCGAGCTTCAAAAGAGTTAAAAAAAAAGATTGTGGGTATTCATCCCCACCATGGTTTTTCCCATTTGGGTTTCTACGTGAAAAACCTGTGTGTCATGAGTTGTGCATTTTGCATGTGATGATTGAGCAGTCTTTGTTTAGGTGAATATGCATGCAAAGCTAATGGTTATGGTATTACTGATACAACACATACATGAGTATATTGGTGAAGTAGTTATCAAGTGTTGAATGTTATTTGAAGTATTTAGTTTTATTGATTTAGCTATCTGAAGTCTTACTATGTTTAACCGATATTGCCATGGTTAAGTTCAGTGATGAAGACAATCGGTTAGCACTGTTTTAACTTCATAGGTTGTTGAGAAGTTTTTGTATGTACGGATTCACCCCCCCCCCCCCCCCCCCCCTCTTAGTACCGATTAGGGTATTTTTTGTTCATCATTATTCATCAATTGGTATCAGAGCAACTCCAGGTCCTCAGTGATATAAGCTTAACTGCTTGAGGCAAAAGATCCTGCTTTAATGATGAAGAGGGAAGGTACTAAGTTCAATAGAGATAACTTCAAAATATGGAAGGACAAAATGAAGATTTATATCAAGAGTTTGGGTGCTCAACACTAGAGCTATGTTGAGAATGTCTATGTTATCCCCACTAGCACTCTAATTGATGATCAGAAAAGAGAGATTCAATAAAATGGGCAAGTCATCGAAGCCCTTATTAGCAGCCTGTCTGATATTGAGTTCATTGATGTATAAGATAAGGACAATCCTAAGGGTGTATGGGACACTCTGTAAACCATTTATGGTGGTGATGAGCATGTCAATAAAGCTAAGGAAGAGAGCCTTAGAGGAAAATTTGAAGACATGAGGTTGGTTGAAGGAGAGACCATTCAATAATATGGAAAGGTTGTGGTTGGAGATATCAAGAGCACTAGTGGAACAATTGATGATGCCACCATTGTTAGTAAATTTTTGAGATCATTGTTACCGGTCTATGCAATTAGAGTTGTTGTTATTCAGGAGCTAAGGTCTATCGACAAAACCAAGGTATCCTTAGACTCTATCATTGCAAAGTTGACTACATATGAGTTGAATAGATATGATGGCAGTGTTTAGAAGACTGAGTCAGCCTTTAGAGCATCTGTTGCAACAACCAGAAAAGGAAAAGAAGTAAGTACTAGTTATGAATCCAGGCAATGCAGAGATATGGATGATGAAGAGATTTTGATGGAGTTTGAAGCTTTTATTGCCAAGAGACTTCCAAAAGGCACCAAAAATATAGAGGTAAGCTTTCTTTAAAATGTTTTCCTACAATAAGATAGGACATATAGCTATTAACTCTCCTAACAATGACAATAAGGATAAACCAGAGAGGTTTAGAAAGTATAAAAGAGGAGGTAGGAGAAATTGTCTTGTTGAAGTGGATGAAGGTGTCACTGATGAAGAATATGAGGATGAAGAGAATGAGGCAATAGTGTTTGTAGCTGTAAAGGAATAAGTGTCTAACAAGAAATCCCTTGCCTCTCACATTGACAACTCTAATGAGTGGATTATTGATAATGGGTGTTCTCACCACATGACTGGTGACTGAAGAAAGTTTCTGTCTTTGGAAGAATATGATGGAGGTGTTGTCCATTTTGGCAACGATGCACCATGCTTGGTGAAAGGTAAAGGATCCATCTCACTGAATGGAAAGAGTAGTGCGGATGATGTCTACTAGGTAGAAGGTCTGAAGCATAACCTTTTGAGTGTTGCTCAGCTAAATGACAAAGGACTCATTCTAGAGTTCAAAGGTGAAGTCTGCAGTATAATTAGAAAGAGTGGTGAACTTATTGCCACCGGTAAGTAGACCAGAGGTAACTTGTTTTAGTTGAATGCTAAGATTAGTCAGTGTCTGATGGAAAAGTTTGATGACAGTTGGGTATGGCATAAGAGACTTTGTCATATAAACTTTGACAATATTGTAAAAGCCAGTAAGATCAAGGTAGTAAGAGGATTGCCTTTGTTGAACAAACCAGAGAATTCTTTGTGAAGAGAATGCCAACTTGGGAAGATGTCTTCCTCAACTTTCAAAGGTAAGTCTTTTTTGCCAGAGAACTTACTTGATCTTGTGCACTCTAATCTGTGTGGTGCAATAAAAACTAGAAGTATTTAGGGAGATAGGTATTTCATGATTCTTACTAATGACTGCTTAAGAATGATGTCGGTCACATTCTTGAAAGACAAGTCTGAGTCATTTGGAAAGTTCAAAGCCTTTAGAGCATTGGTAGAGAAGGAAAGTGGTCAAAGGATAAAATGCCTAAGAATTGATCAAGGAGGTGAATTCACTTCTGATGAATTCAACAAGTACTATGAAGAGAACAATATCAAGACGCAGTTGTCTGCCCCAAGGACACCACAACAGAATGGCATAGATGAAAGGAATAACAGGACTGTAGTTGAAGCGGGTAGAAAAATGTTGATCCAAGGAAAGGTTTCTCACACTTTTTGGAGAGAAGCGATGAGTACTGCAGTCTATACTATGAACCGGGTACTCATCAAGACAGGTAAAGATAAAACCCCTTATGAGTATTGGATTGGGAAGGCTTCCACTATGAGTTATTTTAATGTATTTGGTAGTAAGTGTTATATCAAGAGAGGTGAGAATCTGAGAAATCTTGATGCTAAATGTGATGAAGGAATATTTTTGGGATATTCCACTAAAAGCAAAGCTCTCAAGTGATACAACATTAGGACTCAGAAAATTGTTGAGAGTATCAATGTCAGGATTGATGAATCCTCTAAGAAACCTGAGGAAACCAACAACGAGCAAGTGGAAGATGAACTAGGTGTAATATTTTGGGAATTGGTTAGGAAAGAAACAAGAAAAGACCTTAGTGTTCCTGTACCGATAGAAGCTGCACTAGGTGAAGAAGAGGAAAAGAAAGCAGAACCAGCTAGGGTCATTCCTAGGTATGTGAAACTACATCATGATCCAAAGCAGATCATAGGAGATAAAGATGCAGGAATACTCATAAGAAGAAAAGTGAAAGAAAACTCTTGCATGATCTCTGAATTTGAGCCTAAGACCACTAGAGAGGCACTTACAGATGAAGACTAGATTAAGGCAATGGAAGAGGAGTTGGACCAGATAGAAAAGAATGCAACATGGTCTTTGGTACCCAGACTAGAATAGGAGAATGTCATAGGTACCAAATGGGTCTTCAGGAATAAGCTGAATGAAGAAGGCATAGTTGTAAGGAACAAGGCAAGACTTGTATGCAAGAGATATGCTCAGGAAGAGGGAGAAGACTATGGAGAAACCTTTTCCCCAATGGCTAGACTGGAAGGTGTTCGAATGCTACTTGAATTTGTAGCATTTAAGGGATTCAAGGTATACGAGATGGATGTGAAGTCTTCATTCTTGAATGGAATCCTAGAAGAGGAAGTGTATATTGAGAAACCGGATGGGTTTGCCTTATCAAAAGATAGTAACATGGTGTGTAGATTACACAAGGCCCTGTATGGATTGAAACAAGCACCAAGGGCATGGTATGAATGGTTACACTCTCATCTTGTGAAGATAGGATTTCAGAGAACAAGTGAGGACAACAACATCTACCTGAAATTTGAAGGTGATTAGATTCTGATCTATGAAGTGTTTTTAGATGACATAATCTTTGGAGGAGATGATGAAATGAGACCTATATTTGCAGATGAAATGAAGAAAGAGTTTGAGATGTCTTTGATTGAAGAGAAAAAGTTCTTCATTGGTATAGAGATTCAGTAGATGAAAGAGGGTATCTTTATTACCTAGTCCAAGTATGTCAAAGAGGTATTGAAGACCTTTGGCATGGAGGAGAGAAATACGGTTGGTACACCGATGGTGACCAACTAAAAATTGACTAAGGAAGATGATTTAGCATTGGTGAATGAGAAGGAGTATCGGTCAATGATCGGTAAGCTGCACTATGTGGTACACAGCAGACTGGATATTGCTCATGTAGTGGGCATTGTGGTCTATTTTCAAAAAAGTCCAAGAGAATCCCACTTGGTAGCAGTCAAGAGGATTCTTAGATACTTGAAAGGGACAGTTGATTATAGATTGTGGTATCCATACAATGGTGATTTTAATCTCAAAGTATTTACCGATGCAGATTAGGCAGGTAATGTGGATGACCGGAAGAGCACAACTGGTGGAGCGTTCTTTCTTGGTGGAAAACTAGTCTCATGGACAAGTAAGAAGTAGAGCTATATTTCCTAGTCTACAACTAAAGTGGAGTATGTGGCAGCATTTATGAACTGCACTCAAGCAATCCAGATGAAACATGTATTGGATGGTTTCAAAGTACCTATGAACCGGTGAGTATATTTTGTGACAACACAAGTGTAATAAATATTTCTAAGAATCTGGTATTGCATGCTAGAACTAAGTACATTGAGCTCAAGTATCACTTATTGAGAGAGAAGCTTCAAAACAAAGAGGTTGTATTAGAACATGTTTCCAGTAAGGAGCAGCTAGCAGACATATTCACTAAGCCCTTTCCAAAAACTACATTTACCTATTTGAGAGGTGAATTAGGGGTTCTGGCCCTTCATGAAGTAAACTAAAAATGTGTACTACACATCAGTCAGGTACTACAGTGTCAAATATTTCAGGATTGATGTGTTGAAGGATGCTACTCCATAGGGGGAGCAACATAGTGGAGACTGGAAGCTTGTGCCTCCACTTTGGCATTGTTGTCAAAGGGGGAGAAGATATCTGAAGTAATGAAGATATATGTTATAGTTGCACTGATCTGTGTTGTTTATAGTTACAATGCTATACTGAGTATTGCCATCAATGCGAAAGAGGGAGATTGTTGGTATATGATGAACTAGTATGATGATAATATATGTTGACGTTAATGTCAATAAGTGAAGGTGAACCAGTATGAAGATTGGAAGAATTTGTTATTGATGTTCAAGTAGGAGAACCGGTATGAAGGGATGAAGTGGACTGGTGTCAGGGTTTCACTAAGTGTGACTACCGGTTGGTAGTCTCAGCTCTAAGGTTTCCGGTTTGGCAATCTAGCTTGTGTGATGCAACTGGTGACATTTTGTGATGAGTTAGCTAAGAGATAAGGATGAAATCGAGATATCATGTCAGTTTTGTGCACGTGAAGGATTTCCTTGAGGATCTTGCATGTGAAGATCGATTGCATTAAATATCTACCTTGGGAATGAACATTCCGCTTAGCGGTATTTGAAGAGAGTGTGTTGGGTTACTGATTTCCATATGTGGTGAAGAATGGATGATGCAGAATGACTTGTGATTTGTTTGATATTGTTTTATTCTATGCAAAGTGTTTGAACAGTCAGGATTGGACCGCTTGTAATTGTAAACCTATAATGTTTAGGGTTTATGCTACAGACCTAATTGTTGTCTGTAAGATTGATGATGTTTGTTATTGTTTGTGTTGGCAAATGTTGTGTTTGTATCTAAGTGATGATATACTTGCCAGACCAGTGAGTAAAAAACTATAGAGTGTGATTGTAGAGTAGAGGAGCTGAAAAGGATCTGCCTTAGCATGTAGTGCTATTATCAGATCAGAGCTTTACCTATTGTCTTCTAACCATTTTAATAGTAGGAAAATCCCTTTACTGTGTAGCTTTAACAAGCTTATTGCAAATCCTCTAACCAGGTGACTCAAGATTATTGAGTTCTTCAAATCCTCTAGCGAGGTAACCTTTAACAGGGTTTCAACCTTTAACAAGGTATATAGCCATCCCTTAACCAGGTGATCTTTAACAGGATCGGTTCCTAACAGAACCTTATTGTAAAGTCTTTAACCGGACTAGGCTCCTAACAGAGCAAGCTTCAAAAGTGTTCAAAAACAAGCTTGTGGGGGTATTCATCCCCACCATGGTTTTTCCCATTTGGGTTTCCACGTGAAAAATCTGTTTGTCATGAGTTGTGTTTTTTTCATGTGATGATTGAGCAGTCTTTGTTTAGGTGAATATGCATGCAAAGCTAATAGTTATGGTATTACTGATACAACACATGCATGAGTATATTGGTGAAGTAGTTATCAAGTGTTGAATGTTATTTGAAGTATTCAGTTTTACTGATTTAGCTGTTTGAAATCTTACTATGTTTAACCGGTATTGCCATGGTTAAGTTCAGTGATGAAGACAACTGATTAGCATTGTTTTAACTTGATAAGTTGTTGAGAAGTTTTTGTATGTACTGATCCACCCCCCTCTCTTAGTACCAATTAGCGTATTTGTTGTTCATCATTATTCACCAGACTGTTGATACTAACTTATACTTTCGTGTTGATAATGATAATATTTTGATTGTTGAAGTGTTTGTGGATGACATTATTTTTGGAGGAGATGATGATTAGAGTATGAAGTTTGTTGATGATATGCAAAAGGAATTTGAGATGTCTATGATAAGTGAGACAAAATTCTTCTTAGGATTGTAGATTACTCAGACCAGTAAAGGTATTTTCATTTCTCAATCTAAGTATGTGAAGGAATTATTGAAAAAGTTTGGGTTAGCTGATTCTAAACCTGTTGGAACTCCTATGGTGATTGGATGCAAGGTGTCTAAGCAAGATGAATCTTAGAAAGTTAATCAGACCTTGTATAGATCTATGGTTAGAGGACTATTGTACCTGACTCAGAGTAGATCAGATATCATGCATGTTGTTTGTCTTTGTGCCATAATTCAAGATGATCCTAAAGAGATTCATGTCATTGTTGTGAAGAGGATTTTCAATTACTTGAAGGGAACTATTGATTATGGTGGTTTCCGAAGAATTATGATTTCATGCTATGTGGTTATATTGATGGTAATTGGGCAGGTGATGTAGATGACCGGAAGAGCACTACTGGTGGAGCTTTCTTTTTTGGGAAGAAGTTGGTTTCATGGGCAAGTAAGAAAAAAGATGTTATATCTATATCTACTACTGAAGCCAAATACATTGTTGTTGCTAGCAACTGTACTCAGGTAGTTTGGATGAAGCAGATGTTGAAATACATTAGAGTTGTGTATGATGAGCCTACTATTATTTATTGTGATAATTAAAGTGCTATTAATATTTCTAAGAATTTGGTATTGCACTCTAAAATAAAGCATATATCAATTAAGTGTCACTTCTTGAGGGAGAAAGTTGGTTATGAGGAAGTAAAACTGGAGTATGTATTTATAAAGGATCAGATTGCAGATATTTTCACTAAGCCTTTGCATGTGCATACATTTGTGTATTTGAGAGACAAGTTAGGGATCTATGCCCCTCCCGATGAGAACTAGGTGCATGGAGATGCGTCAATCTGGTGGATTTCAGAGTCTTGTCTTCTTATACAAGTTGATGAGTTGGTGCTCCTATTCAACTGGGGTAGTCAATATGTTGTTCAGAATTGTGAGTTTATCCTAAGTGGGAGAGAAGCTTGATTTGTTTATGTCTTTGGCATTTTTGTCAAAGGGGGAGAGAAGCATGTGAAAAATTGCCTGATCTTTGGAGCTTTGTGTGCATGATCTTAGGAGAAGTTTGTTGGAGTTTTCTAATGTTGATTTATTCCTTTGAATTGACTATTTTTTACATTCATATGTTTCCTTCAATGCCAAAGAGGGAGATTGTTGGATATTGATGCTGCTAGGATATGATGTTGTCATTGATGTCAACATATTCCTCTGGAAATTTGGTGTATGCAGTGAGTTGAGCTAGTTGGTTTATATGTTTGATATGTTGAATCAACTAGAGATACTTCATTCTTTATTGATTCCATGATGCTATGTGATGATTTGATCAAGTTGAGGATTTCGGTATGGAGATTGGTTTTTAGTGTTCAGTGTTGCAGTGTTTAGGTGTTTGAATCATTGTTATCTAGTATGATCATATATTGTGTTGCAGATTTGGGATAGTGTTTGGGATGTTCGTGTGTATCTTCATTTCAGATGGATCATGATTTGATGCTCTACAAGCTATTCTTCTTATCTGAGTTGCTACCGTTAAGTTTTCTTGAGTGTTAGCATGTTGATCAATGAAGATTTGATTAAGTGGTGTTGGTGTAGCTATTTCAGATGGTTCTAATGTGCTTGGTTGTGTTTCCTAATCATTTTTTTTTGTGGTCCGCATTGACCATTGTGCGTGTTCTTGATGATCTCTTGGGTCTGGTGATATTCTTCATGTTATGCGGTATTTTTTGTGGTGTAACATGTTGTGATTGATCTTAGCGATATTTCCGGTGGTGGTGCGTATTTGTGGATTTGATTTAGGTCCAGGCTATGTTGTCTATGAAATTGTATTGGTCCAGTGGTTGATTTATGTATCATGTGATTTAATTTTATGATTAGGTGTTGAGGGTTTGGCCGACCTTGTAGTCAAGGTTGATGATTTGTATAAATGGGTGTAATATTCATGTAATTTGGGTTTTGGTGTTGAGTCTACAATATCAGAGAGTGGTGTATGTGCGAACAAGTGAATTCATCTTTCAGTGTGGTCTATTGAGTAAAGAGTGTTAGGGAAGACATATGAGATTAACCGGAACTATCATTAGCCATTAGTAGATGCTAACTTTGTAGTTCATTTTTGTCGGATTGTAGTTTGAATATCTTTGTAAGGTAGTGAACCTTCCCTAAAGGTTGTAGCCTTCTGGGTCATTGTATTTTGAGAAGTGGTCTCTAGGCAATGTGCCTAAATGCATGTGCATTCCCCATTGTAATATTTACACATACTAATATAGAGTATCATCTCATTGTGGGTAGGTTCCCACTGTGGTTTTTTCCTTGACCAGGTTTTCCATGTCAAAAATATTGGTGTTATGTGTTTTCTTCTTGTAAAGTGGAAAATTGGACCCTAGTGACTCCTCACCTAGGAGAGAGAAAGGAAGTCACTAGGATGATTTTTGCTTGGAAGAAATTTACATTCAAAAGAGGGGTTTGAATTTTCTAGATCCAAATCCAAGGGAAACAAGGATGTGAATTCCAAGTGGGTTGCAAGGGTTGAAGTGTGATTTGCCCTCTTTTGTAAATGAGAAATTTGACTTGTTGACTATGTAGGAAGGAGACATAAAATGAGTGAAATGAGGAGCTACCAGTTCTGGATCGTACTGTAACTTTGGATATGATATATTTAGACTGATATAGATCTGCCTTGCAAATTTGGAGAAAATTCATTGGGACCGTGTTGAAAGTGCACACGGTTCTTTGAAAAAATGATGAAACAAAAAGGGTTTTTTTGCCTCTATAAATGGAGTCCAAATTTGAAAATACAGCTGTGCACCTACAACCTACAAATAGAAAAGAAGGAAAGAAGGGTTGTGGATAGGGGTTTGCCTCAGTCAAGCCTCGGTTGAGGAATCAACTTTGAAGGAAATTAATTTCAAATGCTTGCATGTAAACAATGGAAATGTATACCTTGTAGATCTCTAATTTGTTGATTATGATTGCTTTGCTTCTAGAATGAAATCACAAGTGCTGCATGAAATGGCATGTAACATGATAAAACCCTAACACACACATATGCTCGCAAATGAATGTTGTAAATGTTACTCCAATTGATGAATGAAGAAGAAACATGAAGAAAAAGACTTCATGGATGCTTGAAGACTCGAATTCTTGATGAAGACTTCTTGCTTAAATTTTGCCTATTGTATCTTTCATGTACTTCCTATCTCTACAAATGAGAGGACCAATTCCCCTTTTATACATGCCTTTGAAGATTAATTCATCTCACCAAAGGTTGACATCGGGGAGATTTGGAATCTCAAAATGTAGATAGGACCGGAGGGACCTATCTTGGGGTCACCCTAAGAGCGGGGGGGGGGGGGGACAGGGGTGCCACACCCCTATCCTGCTCTATCTTGGGGTCCAGACAAGGTCCTGAGGCCATCTCAGGGCTTAAACAAGGAGAGTTTCAAGGTGAAAATGCAGAAAGAACTCTCAGTTGGGAAGGAAGATGTTGTCGCCAAGGTGAGGACCTCAAATATGGTTAAAATTGCTAGGGTCGCAATTTTATGAAACTACATTTAGCCCCTAGTTTAGCAGGAGTACGTCTTATGCCAATACTGTCGATAAAGTATAAGAAATAGAGATGAAGATGAGAGATGAGGAGAAATACCAAAAGGAGTATAAGACATAACTAATATTGAGGAACAAAGCCCCGAATCTTAGGATCTTAACTTGCTCAAACATATGCAAGAGCACACAAAACAAAAAGGAACAAAATGCACAAAACAAAACAAAGCACAAAAGACACACAACACAAGACCACAAACCAACTAGCCGAAGAAACCTCAATACTCAAATTCCTCAACAACTAATTGAAACACAAAGACAAATGCTACTACATAAACACAAGTAATCACATAAAAGAGAAAATTTGACATCATCCATGAACCATCAATAGTAAAACTATGGGTTCATGAGAGGAAGGAGATAGAGGACATGAATACACACCTTGGTGATCCATGAGAAGAAAGGTTAACAAGAGAGAAACCATGGACATATCACCCCTAAAACTAGGTGATCCATGGAGAAAAGGACATGGAAATATAGCCCCCAAAATTTGTCTGGGTGATCCTGATGAATACTAAGAGGGGGGGGTGAGTTAGTATGCCAAAAATCTTTGCACTAAAACACTTACATAGTCTAAAGATAAACCGGTAAAGCAATCTAATAGTCGAACCGGTTACCACACATGCAAACCAAAATGCGAATAAAACATTCACCCACAAAAGAAATACAACCATAACACAAGATATTTGATGTGGAAACCCAACTGGGAAAAAACCACGGTGAGATGGAACTCACAAGTCACTATCTGTAGAATAGAAACCAGACTGGTTAAGGTCTTACAATGTTCTTCACCAGAATAGATCCTATTAGGAATCTCAATCTCTGTTAGGAGATAAGTCCAATTAAAGACTACCTTGTTAGAGGATTTTAGATTCACATGTGTGAACCACCCTGTTAGAGGATTTTACAAAGGCTTTGAGGCCTACCCGGTTAGGGGCTACAGACTTGTTAAAGATGTGAGTAATCAACAAGTGTTTGATCTATCTAATAGCACAATCTTCTTGGTTAGATCCAGTATTTCTCACAGCTAATGCATTCCAGCATTACTTCAGTCTTCTCTATCTCTCTCTCAGTTACAACTTGATCTTCTCAGATAAGATCACTCTTCCAACAACTCAACATCCACCTTAAACCCTAGCTCAACATTAACCCTTTTCGCAACCTCTTCAACAATTCAAAAACCCTAGACATGATGTTCTTTTAAAGGAATCTAATTTCATGTCGGTCCAATAGGATTTCTTTATAATTTCCTAGGTTTAATGAATCTAGACATACTCAGTAACATGACACAAGAATCACCGTCAATGTGTCAGCACCATCAAACAATTGGTGGACTGGTAACTCATCACAAAATGTCAGTTGGTAACTCATCACAGAGTATTACCGGTTCATACAAAATACTAGTTGCCGGTTTGACAAAAATGAAGACTAGTAAGAATGTGTTGTGCCGCTTTTCTCCCTCGTTCCGCTTGTGATCTGCGAACCGCTTGGGGTCGACATGCCGCTTCAGACCGAGAAACACATTCTGCAAAATCACCACTAGTCTAGAGACTAGTATACAACATACTAGTTGGAACAAATACTAGTTGAGCATAAACTCATACATATAAAGGGGATCTCAATATAAGTGTGTGTCCATCAATGACAATCACAGCATAAACCACAAAAATGCCAACAATCTCCCCCTTTGGCATTGATGGCAACACTTAGGAAAATAAAATTTTGACATCTAAGTGTTTTACAACAGAAAAACTTGTCATTAACAAAATTGCTCCCCCTAAGCATATACACTATCCCTTAATCAACAGAGTGTATAGCAATTTTGCATTCAGAGCATAATCATTAGAGCATATAGCATATATCACAGCATATATCAAAATTTCAAAACAGATACTTCTCCCTCTGATATACTTCTCCCCTGATATATCAAAATTTAAAAAACATATATACTTCTCCCCCTTTGCCAACAATGACAAAGTACCATTGAAAAACCTATTTCCATATATATAGAAAAGAGTTTATGACAATAATGAATAATACTTGTCAAAAACCGCTTTATAGTCCTGCAAAAAATGTTTCATGGAAAGAGACTAGGACTCAAGTAGGGAGGTCACCACTTCCTTATCTGTCTGCATTTGTGATACCTGTTCCTCCATGGCATCTATTATGCTCAGTTCTTGTGTGACTGTCAGGGCATCCAGGTTCAGATAGCATTTCTGGAGAATTCACAGTTGTGGAAGTAATACTAGTTGAAGCTCCTGCAAATCCCTAGACCTTGTGCTGATCTCTTGCTCCATCTTGGCTAACTGGATCTCGAATCGGTGAATGGTTTGCCCATATGTTGCAAAGGAGTCGTAAGGAGTCTTGAATGTGCTCAAGTAGGACTATAAGTCCGTTTGAAGTTGTTGCTTCTTGGCTAGCACATCATCACAGAATAGATGAGGTTGACAGATTTTTCTGAGTAGCAAGTTTCCCTCATCCAAGGCACTCCTTATGTCCTTTTGATCCTTTAGCAGTTTAGTCCTAAGCTCATTTAATTTCTCTACTAGAGCAACATTAAGAGCCTTTTGGTGCTCTTTCTTTACATTGGCCTCTTCTTCTTCTTCTAGACTCTGCACCTGATCATCCACTATAGTACACAAAAGTTTAAGTTGTGCTAGTGATGAATCAGTGTCAGGAAGATTAGTACCAAGGATTAAACTGGTAAGAGTGTCTACAACTGCCTGAATGATGTCTTGTTCCTTTTTCCTGTGGATGATCTCAAGTGCTCTTGAGCAACCTTGATGCTCTGCATAAGCTCTGACTCACTTGCAAATTGGATATCGATAGGACTAGAGAGATCAATTAGTGATGGTTGACTTCCGGTTGCCTTCGGAGTCTCCACCTAAGAGCTTTTTGCCACTTCACATTCCTTGGCTTCTTCAGCTTTCTTCTTTTCTGCTTCTTTTCTCTTCTCTTTTTCCTTGTCTTTCTCTGCCTTTTTCTTCTCCTCTACTCTCCTCTTCTGCTCTTCCTTTTCTTCTTCTTCCCTCTTCTTCTTCTCTTCCTCTTCCTTTTTCTTCTTCTCTTCCTCTTCCTTCTTCTTCTTCTCCTCTTCCTTCTTCTTCTTTTCTTCCTTGTCCTCTTCTTCTTTCTTCTTCCTTTCTTCTTCTTGCTTCTTCTTCTCTTCATCTTTTCTTTTCTCCTCTTCCTCTTTTCTCTTCTATTTTTCATCTTCATCCTTCTTTTTCTCTTCCTAATCTTTTGCCACTTATTGTGTGTCCACAGCTTGTTCACCACCCTGATCGGCCTATTGCCCCTGTTCAGTTCCCTCAAAAGGTATGTCCTGAGTGACATCTTCTATATCTAGGGCATCGACATCTATGGTGTTGATTGGTTCCTCCACCAGGTTTCCTTCCTCATTAAAAACCTCATCTGGTTTGGAAATAACCGGTTCCTTTTCCGCTTGGAGGTTGGCCATTCGAGCTTTGTGAGAGCTGATAGCATGGGCCATGTGTTGATGTGTATCCTTTTCTACACCATCAACTCTTCCCTCCAACAACCAGAGTCTTCTTCTCCTTGTGAAGAAGAGACCTTTATTTTGATCCAATACATCAAATAATTTTGAATTTGAGAGTTCGGGGAAGTACTGTGCAAAAAATTTCTCCCTAATCTCCTGTTCCTTTTCAATGGCAATGTGCCATTTGTTGTCCAATTCTTTAAATAATGAATCCAGTGTCTGAATTTTTACATAAATAAAGAATGATTTCCTGTAGTACTTCATCTTTTTCCTCACTATTGAATTCATCATAATAATCTATTAAATCATGAAGTAACTTTCTCCTAGTATTCTTTACTATTCTTTGACAATGTGTCAATGGTTTGTAAGAGGAGATATCTATATTTACCAGTGCGACTGTTGCCAGTTCATTCTTCTTCATCTTCTTGGTCAGTCTAGCCTTCTTGGGTTGTTCATCAGACTCAGTTTCTTCAGAGTCTGGTTCATTTGCCTTAGTCTTCCTCTTCCTTTCAAAGACTTTTGCCGGTGTTACCTCTAGTTTCTTCTTTGCCGGTGACCGGTTGGTCACTCTTGGAGTCGTAGTGGTAGCTGGTGCTGATGCTGCAGGCACTGCCTTAGCTTTCTTAGCTGCCGGTTCTTTTCCCTTCTTCACTGATGGTTCTTCAATCGGTGTGATCCTCTCCAAGTAGGTTTTGGTTCTCTTAGCCTTTGGATCAAGAGGCGAGGCAATAAGGGTTGAAGCATACCCTTCCAACATGTCAAACATGACCTCATAGCACATAGGCTCCACTTCCTCCATTCTAGGCTCAACAGCCTCCATTAGACATTTGTCCACCTGCATAGTGAAACAGATGTCATCTTCATATTTCTTCACTATGTCACTTGAGATTCATACCCTCTGACTCATCTTTCTTCCGACCTCATCAAAATATTTGTTCAGTACCTCAGGGTAGCTGGTTCCAATGGCTTGCACACTTTCCTTTATCTGCTTGGTTACCAGTTGGTCAGGGGACCACTGGACATCTCCTACACCCAGAACGCAGCCTTGGAAATAAAAGAACAACCCTACCAGTAGTTGTTCAAACTTAAACCTCAGTGAATTGTCTTGTTTGATTGCCTTAAGATTTAATAGGAGTTGCCTTTGCATACCGGTGCATAGGTCAAATGATTTATCCTCTTTAATCATCCGGTAAGCGGCATTTACCACTGCAGTAGATACAGAATTAATTCTGTTGGCTGAGAATTTTGTGTAGCCTATCACCATGCAGGCGTATTTCACCAGTTCATCCTTGATAGGATTAACTGTCATACCTCATGAATCACTTGTCAAACCGGTGAGCTTGGTCATTTCCGTTTTGCTTACCGTTCTTAGGGCTGGCACTTCCCCTGTGTTGCAGAAACCGGTGATTGCATGAATTTCCTTAGGTGTGATATCATGTGTTCTCTCTAGGTATATCTTGTCACCATGGACTCTGCTCAAGATGATCCTGATGTGATCCTTTGTGAAGTCTTCCAGAAAATATACCGCATAATGGAGTTTCTTCTTCTCTAAGATACTGAACTCTAGTTTGATCTTTTTGTCCTTGCCACAAAATAGACCTAACTGAGTCTGAATAGCTAAAGACCCTAGGTCTTCTATTTTGCAATCAATATAATTAGAAATTCCTTCTTCGACTATGACTCCAGTCGGAACTTGTGACAAAGCATTATATTTAGACTTCCTCTTAATAAAACTTTCCAACTCAATTGATGTACTCAAACTGGTATGAGATGCAGAAGCCATTGAAGAGTATTTCAAGAACACGAAAAATACCTTTCAAATGCAAATTTAGGGCTTCCTGATTCTGCTTCACTTCACTCTTCGTCAAATGCCAAATCATCACTTTGTGTTCTCTACTACCGCTTGCAAACTAGATTTGAATCTCTTTCAAGGTTATTCAATTTCTTGAAATCTAAGCTCAAATCGCCTTTTCTTCGCTCTGCACTTGAAAACTTTTCTTCGCTCGAAAACAGATAGTGAGAAATGATTTGAAAAATGCATTTATACATGTCTCTCACCTACCGTCATTAATTCTCCTCTATTAGGGTGTAAACCCTAATTTTCCTTTTTACCATTTTCGGTCTTCTACCAAGCAATGGGTATCGCATACTAGTTAAGATCTTTTACCGGTGTCAACTGGGGGTTCAAAAGCATTTCGTCATTTGCTCCCCCTAAGCCTTTAAGGCTTAGTTTGCCGGTTTCGATATTTCCACACTAGGTGCAGAAACCGGTTCCTCTTCCGACATTATTGGTTTCTTCCTCCATGTTTTCTTCATGTCCCCTTGAACTTTTTCAACATCGATTTCTCCTTCCTGAGTGACCGGTATATCATCAGATATACTTTTTCTGCTTCTGCAGAATCTTGCAATGTGACCCGGTTTGTTGTAGTGATAGCAAACAAGTCCAGGTGCCCTCCAAGGTCCATTGTACATGTTTCCATTCTTCCTTCTACATGTTGCAGCAGTGTGACCATGACCATGATAGATCATACAACTTTCTCTCCATCTGGTTGCCGCTTGATGACCACCACTTCTTGACTAATGATTGAAGTCATTAAACTGGTTGTGGTTCCAGTTCATAAAAGATTTAGGACCAGTTCCTTGGGTCCTCTGAGGATATCTTCCAGTGTTATCCACTACAAACCTGCATTCAAATGCTCTATGCCCAAACTTATTGCATGCATAACAATGACCATTGAACTTATTGAATCTAGGTACATTATTGATAAAATAAGGAAAATTATTGTAGGCTTTGCTCCTACATACATTGGTAGTGTGTCCTTCTTTAAGATAGTTAAAGCAAACAGGTTTGAATTTTTACTTACCTTTTCCTTTGAGTGCCAGTTGCTTCTTTGATGCTTCAGCATTTGTTCCTGAGGATTCTCCTTCCTCATGTCCAGAAAAACCAAGACCATTGGTATTCTTTGCTGGTCTAGATGACTCAAGCTTTTGCTCTAGCTTGACTGTACTTTTGCCAAACTTAGCAAGTATTTCCTTTGACTCAAAGAGTTCTTTGGAAATAGCAGTGTTTGTCTCCATAAGACTTGCATTTTCAGAGATGGCAATGTTAAGTTCTCCTTGCATGTCTTCTTTTTCCATTCTACTCTCATGAAGGCGAGCAGTTAGTGCACTAATCTCATGTTTCAACTTGGAGATCTCATGATCTTTGTCTTTTACCAGATCTTCATCTTTTCTCCGGTTCTCAAGATCTTGACTAAACCGAATAGTTAGTCCTTCCAACTCCTTTCTCAGATTGGAGTTTGAATCATTCAGCTTATTCACTTCGGCAATCATAGCTTCCATGTTAGCTTCATCTTCAAAACTACTTTCAGATGGTTCCATCAGCCTCTCTGCATGTTCTCTTCTTTTTGCTTGAGATGCCTTGTATTTGACCATAAGATCATCATAGGCTTTCTCAGACTTAGTGAGCCGTTGAGTAAGTTCCCTCAAGGTGTATTCCCCCATATCTCTTTCCAAGTGGTTAAACTTATAGAAAGGTTGGCTCTGATACCAATTGATGAATACTAAGAGGGGGGGTGAATTAGTATGCCAAAAATCTTTGCACTAAAACACTTACACAGTCTAAAGATAAACCGATAAAGCAGTCTGACAGTCAAACCGGTTACCACACATGCAAACCAAAATGTGAATAAAACATTCACCCACAAAAGCAATACAACCATAACACAAGATATTTGACATGGAAACCCAACTGGGAAAAAACCATGGTGAGATGGTACTCACAAGTCACTATCTGTAGAATAGAAACCAGGCCGGTTAAGGTCAGATTGGTTAAGGTCTTACAATGTTCTTCACCAGAACAGATCCTGTTAGGAATCTCAATCTTTGTTAGGAGATAGGTCCGATTAAAGACTACCTTGTTAGAGGATTTTAGATTCACATGTGTGAATCACCTTGTTAGAGGATTTTACAAAGGCTTTGAGGCTTACCTGGTTAGGGGCTATAGACTTGTTAAAGATGTGAGTAATCAACAAGTGTTTGATCTATCTAATAGCACAAACTGCTTGGTTAGATCCAGTATTGCTCACAGCTAATGCATTTCAGCATTACTTCAGTCTTCTCTATCTCTCTCTTAGTTACAACTCAATCTTCTCAGATAAGATCACTCTTCCAACAACTCAACATCCACCTTAAACCCTAGCTCAACATTAACCCTTTTCGCAACCTCTTCAACAACTCAAAAACCCTAGACATGATGTCCTTTTAAAGGAATCTAATTTCATGTCTGTCCAATAGGATTTCTTTACAATTTCCTAGGTTCAATGAATCTAGACATACTCAGTAACACGACACCAGAATCAGCGTCAATGTGTCGGCACCGTCAAACAATCGGTGGATTGGTAACTCATCACAAAATGCCGGTTGGTAACTCATCACAGAGTATTACCGGTTCATACAAAATACCAATTGCCGGTTTGACAAAAATGAAGACTGGTAAGAATGTGTTGTGCCACTTTGCTCCCTCATACCTCTTGTGATCTGCGAACTGCTTGGGGTCAACATGCCGCTTCAGACTGGGAAACACATTCTGCAAAATTGCCACTAGTCTAGAGACTAGTATACAACATACCGGTTGGAACAAATACCGGTTGAGCATAAACTCATACATATAAAGGGGATCTCAATACAAGTGTGTGTCCATCAATGACAATCACAACATAAACCACAAAAATGCCAACAGATCCATGTAAGAGAGGAGAGTGAGAATATTGTTAGTTCCACCCAACCTCATGCACATGTGTGCAAGTGAGGTTTGAAGCACCTCATAGGATTTTATGCCCGAGTACACTACAACCTGTATAAGATGTATAGTACAAATGTCAAGAAAGGTGTAACATCTCTCTCTGAGAGTCTGTGCTCTGGTTTTCAGAATAATCACCCTGCATAAGAGAAAAGTGGAATCATCTCACTCTAAGAGTCTGTGCTCTGGTTCTAAGAATGACCCACTGTACAAGGAAAAAGTGATGACATCTCGCTCTAAGAGTCTATGCTCTAGTTCTGAGAATGACCCACTCTAGTAGGAAAAAGCAACGTCATCTCTCTCTAAGAGGTTATTCTCTGGTTCCAAGAATGACCTAATGTACAAGAGAAAAGTGAAGACATATTTCTCTAAGAGGATGCCCTCTAGTTCCAATAATGTCCCACTGTATAATGCAAGAGAGAAGTATAGAACAAAGGAGCAATGTGGGTGCCCCCCCTTAAGATGTCAACATAGGTTGATGTTGATATCTTAAGGAAATTAGAACAAGGATACTTACCTTCATCACAAAGAAGATATTCATTATGCAACAATGTCATAAATCCAAGCAACAGAGGGAATACTCTTCAACCAAATATAGGATAGTTGAAAATAGACATCTTGTTGTAAATGTAAAGGGGATCCTTGGAGGAGAATAGATCTTTGTTCAAAATAAATCTCCCTCCAAGGGGAGTTGTCTTAGACAAATATAACATCTTCTAGAACAAAGAAAAGGAGAGAACAAGAATGCAATCCTTCCTCCTATTCCTAGGTAAAAGGGATTCTTGAGGAGGGATGACTCACTTTTAGTCCCCAAGAATGATGGGTGAATTTACTATAAATGTACATTACCAAGTGTGAAAGAGGCTGTAGTCAAGGACTTACACCTCTTATATGAGAGAGAACCCTTGCGCAAACCACCAACAATTTTGCACAAGGAATGACATCAAGTAATATAACTCACACCATTCACAAAATAAAGAAAAGTGGATCCCTAGAGAAAGAGCGAGAGCGGGAACATTTGCCCCCAAGAAAAGGGACAATGAGAAGAACTTACACAATATTCTAGAGTTAGATTAAACATAATCAAATGCACAATGAGCTTTCATGAATGCATGGAAGGAAAAACATTAGTATATGTAAAAGGCATGTCTCAAGAAGTGGTAATCTTTGAAAGGAAGTGATAAAAAGCATCACATATTCCCCAAGGTGGATTAATCATAAAAACATACCATTGTAAGAAATGATAATCATATATGCAAAATGCAACCCTAAAGGAAACAGTGATACATGAAATAAAAACAAGGAAAGAAGGAGTGAAAAGCCTTGCCCCCTGAGTGAGGAGAACAATGAAAAACATTACACATCTTCTAATGGTGAGTATTGGTAAGTGATATGCCTTCCTAGTGGAATAAATCCTTGCAAGGAAGGGGTACATACTTTCAAGGAGATCATTCCATGCTGAGGGGCATATCATACTTGTGAATAATCAATACCATAGAAGAAGAGATGACGATATAGAAATAATGAGGAAAAACGAATTTCATGTTGCTACCCCAAAGTATGTAAAGTTCAAACAACACCACCACAAATGATAAAAAGCCCCCAACTAAGTTGACTATTTATGTGATAAGGGTGAGGAGAAACATGAAGAGAAAAAAGGTGCTAAGGCACTATTTTGATGTTAAGGAAGACAACTAGATCTATTGTAAGAGAAATTTGTGCAAGATCATATTGCTTTTGAACAAATTTCTTAAATGCATAACATTTCCCAATAGAATGTGAATGTAAATCATGAAAAAGGCAATATTCAATTCCTTCCACTTGCTTAAGTTTTTTGTTTTTATTTTGAAGAGGGAAGGAAATATTTTTATCATACTTCAATCTCCAATAGATTCTTGCATCCAATCTTTCAAGGTGATAAATATGGTCTTGACATAGAGAAGGTTTTTTAGAAGAGGAAGATTTGTTATCCACAACTCTAATTTTTCCACTCTATATGCCATCTTGAATAGATTTTTAAAAATCAGGGCAATCATCAGCATTATGGTCATGGGTTTGATGAAATGAACAAAAAGAACATTTTGAAGAAGAAGCATTCTTGCGGGCTCTTTTGATTTGTTGTCTTAGAAGATAATTTTTAAAGTTTTGGAGCCTAAGTAATTCATCCATAGAAAGAGGAGCATCATTTCCTAGGCCTTTTGTAGTAGTTTGTATAGGAGGATTTATAGGGACATGAATTCCTTGCTCAAATTTTGCAATTCTTTGTCCCTTAAAACCTTGTTTGTTATTATATGACAACCACGACTAGAAGAATGTTGCAATTGACTAGATGGAGGAATAGGATCATGAATTTCTTTGAAATATGATGTGTAAGGGGGAAGAAAAGGATTTGTAGATGAAGAAGGAGTATCATGTGAAATGACAATATCCTTTCCTTTATCAAGCTTATCCTTTGTGGGGGATTGGGGATGAACATCTTCATCATCTAGAAACTCATTTTTAGTTATTTCTATTCAAGGGGAAAGATCGTAAATAAAATGCATGATATCATACTCCCTACATATACTTTGATGTTGAAGATAGGTCTTGGGAGAATAAGGAGGATCTAAAGATGTAATAATGTTAACGTTTTGATTTTGCCCACTTGCTCAAGGGTATGTGTAGAAGAAGATGGGTCCTTGTCACTTTCCAATTCTTGCACTTGTTTAAAGAGAGAATTGGTTAAAGCATTAGGTCTCATCTCATTGACACAAGATACCCTAGGAGAGGCACAAGGGTTAGGATCTCTAGGTTTAGGGTCTACAAAAGCTTTGAGGTGATTGACATAGGAAATGCATTTTGCTAACATCACCATAATGCAACATAAATGATACATGAAAGCTTTGAGATCTAATTGAAAAGGAAATAATTTTGAAGTCCTAACAACACAATATGACCAAGTGGTATGAATGAAGAGAAGTAACATGAAATGAAAGAAACCCTTATCGAACACATGATTATAGTAAATATATGTGAAAAACAATGTAATCATATGTGAAAGCGAAAGTAAATCCATTTTATTAATTACCATTGAAAGTCTATTAATTAAAACCTTAATTTGCTGAAAAAGAAGATCTAAAATTAGGACATTTTTATGAAAATTAACTTAAAAGATGAAAGTGGTGAAATTTTAATTTTTTTCGACCTTAGGAGGTGTTAAAATTGATAAAGTATGCCAATTTTTTGGATTTAAGTAAAAAAATACAGTCAATTTTGTCTCTCAAAATTTTGGAAAAAAAGCCAGGGACTGTGTTGAAAGTGCACACGGTTAGACCAAATTTTCTCAAAATTTTTCAAGTATGATAGATATTATGATTTTTTTATAGAATCCAACAAAAACAGCTGATTTGGAGATGTCTAGATTGGTCAAATAAGTAGTCAAAGGTCGAAAATAAAAGGATCTTAAAAATTAGGGTTTTTCTTTTTAACCACTGAATTTTCAGAATAAAAAGACAAATTTGAGTTGCAATTTTGAAACAGAAGATCTGAAACAAGGAATTAAAATTTTACACCACACAAACTTAATTTCCTCAAAATAAAAAATTAGGTTTTCGATGCAATTAACCTCTAAAATTTGCAAATGGATCAAACTTGGAAATGAAATTTCAAAATTCAAATTGCACTTAATCAGATCTAATAATGAGATTTTAGAATTAATGTGTAAGATGTTGGGTTCACCAAAATGTAAAGTGGAAAATTGGACCCTAGTGAGTCCCCACCTAGGAGAGAGAAAGGAAGTCACTAGGATGATTTTTGCCTGGAGGAACTTTGATAGACTTATAAAGAACTGAGAGGGGGGTGAATCCTTGACAGCAAAAACAATACCACTTTAAACACTGACCAGTAGAGATACTTAACAAGTTTAATTAATACTATACATACAATCCAAAATGATATTAAAGCATGCGCAACAAGTAGAACATCCACCATAACACAAGTGTTTATACGTGGAAAACCCAAATGGGAAAAACCACAGTGAGATGGGACTCACAAGTTAACTATCTGCAGTAATAGGTAACTGACCAGTTAAGGTCTACAAAAGTGCTCTACTAGGAGAAAATCCTGTTAAAGATCCCAAAGCTCTGCTAGGAGCTATACCCTATTAAAGGTAGTATCCTATTAGGAGTAACCTCGGTAGAGGATTTCAAGAATCCAAACTAATGGATCACCTTGTTAGAGGATTTGTACTATGAAGCTTGTTAGAGCTTACCCGGTTAGGGGATTTGACTGTTGTAGTGATTAGAAAACAACAGGTGGTGTGATCTAGAAGTAGCACAACTTGCTTGAATAGATCCTCTTCTGCTCACTCAAAATTTCATCACCAACATATTCCACAACGTCTTCAACAACTCAACACTTTTATTTCCGCATACATAAAAAATAGTTCATCATAATGTCATTATATAGATATTAGATATCATGTCGGTTCAGGAATCATATCACAATTTCCTAGGTGCATTTTATCTGGACAATCTAACATAACTCATCATAGATTGCTGCCAAATCTATCAGTTAGGGATAACTCATCACGACTGATGATAACTCATCACACAGTCAATGAATAATGGTTGGAACACCGATACTGGTTAAGAGTTAACCATGTTCAACACATAAATCGATTGACCTTCATTTGCTTCTTTGATGGTCTCCGATGAATATCCAAGTTGGTGTCAATCCATTCTTGCATATACTGGTTGTCTACATATACCGATTAGACACCCTCTAAACCATCTTAAACCAAACATCCAATACCGATTGCAATACAAAGACTTTTAGGAGTAATATCGGTTTGTCTTAAATAAGATGACTAAGACAATGTGATCATATGTGTGTGTATACATGTGCCATCAATGACAATACATGAAATCATCTATTACAATCATCATCAAGCCAACAATCTCCCCCTTTGGCATTGATGGAAACACTTAGAAAATTTTACAACTTTACAACTAAGTGTGCATACAAAAAAAATTTACAAACATATTTCTACTCCCCCTTAACAATACATACAAAATTTTCATAACACATACATATTTCTACTCCCCTTTGACAACAATGCCAAATTGAAAAGTAAAACACATATATATAGAAAAATTTGCATCAAAAGGTTACATATACAAAAATGTAAGAGTCTTTATCAAGGAGTGTTCATTGTATTTTTCAAGAAAATGTCATTGAAAGTGATCTTCATCTGAGAAAAATCGTTTTCCCATGTTTCCAATAAGGTTTCAGTAATCTCAATTATTGTCATAACCTATGCAGCGAATTCTTCCATCGCATCTACTGTGCTCATCTCTAAAGTAGCCAAAACCACTTCTGCATCCCTATATGCCCATTGCAAGATGTCCACTTTGGGTCTCAACAGGTTCTTTAGTTCCTTCAAGGATCAAAGTTGCTTAGCCTATTCACAATCATAGATATCTAACCGATTTTGCAAATCATCAACTTATTTGCCAAAAGCTAAGGTTGAATCCTGTAAAGTTATGTAAGTAGTACATATCTTTTCTAGTTCATGTGTTGTCTCTTCTCATCTCTTAATCAAATCAATATAGAAAAATGAAATATTAGATGTATAGGCTAGTATCCTTCCTCCTGTTTCAATGGCAGTTCTCAAAAGATCTTTATTTAGGGATAAAGAAATCTTCCCTGTATCAATATCTTTCATTATTTGCTCTCCTCTTTTCTTTCTATAATTCTTCTCAGCTAAAGTCTAAGCAGCTTCTTAAAGGGACTTCAATTGGTCAGAAGCATCAGCAACCAACTAGCCAAGCTTGCCAATAGGAGTTGACAAGTTTCCAATGTCAGTCTCTGGTAGAAGGCTGGACAAAATCTCAATGGTAGTTTTAATTGTTTCTGCTTCCTTCCTCTACTCTTTTAATCTTTTCTTCTGAGCTCTAGATTGCATCACTTTTGCAATCTCCATGAGTTCAGATACACTCATGTTTTCTACATCTATAGGCCCTTTGATTCCTATTGAGTCATCTTCATCATCAAATTGCAGCTTAAATATTGCTTTTTCCTTTTCAACAGGTACCTTCTCAATTTTCTCTTTCTCTTCCTCCTTTTTCTATTCAGATGCTTTCACTTCAACCTCTTTCTCTTGTCATGCCTTTGTTTTTTCCTCTTGAGTAACCATTTTAACCGGTGGCAATTGAGTTTCCTCTTGATGATCTTTTTTCGGTGGAGGTGGAATATCCACACTAGGTTGAATTATTGGTGCTTCAATTGCTTTTTCCTGTGTAACTGAAATAACTGATGGTTGTCAAGGTTGCTTAACTGGTTCAATGATATTTCTAGATAGATCAATGGTGTCCTGAATATCATCAACAAAGATAACTGGTAGAGAAGTAGTATCATCCTTATGCTTAATTGGATAGACAATATCTAGTGCAACAACCTCTTCTTCATCTAACTTCAGTTGTTCTCCAATCTTTGTTTGATTAGTTTCATGAGACTTTATCTGCATATGCATCTGTTGAATATTTCTAGCTATCTGATGAGTTTCAACTTCAACAAATTGCACCTTTCCATTCATTAACATCAATCTTCTTGCCTTAAAATGAAATTGTCCTTTGAAATTATCAATCAATGCTACTAATTCATCTCTAGACAATTCAAGAAAATATTGAATGAAAATACTATCAATTATTTCTTGATCTTTTTCAACAGCCTCTTCCCACTTCTTTACAAGAATAGAATACAAAGAATCAAAAATATCATATTTAAGATCTCGAGGCAATATATTATACTGACACAAGTAGTTGATTACCTTTTGAAAAATTTGTTCCTTCTGATCTTCATCAAATGAATCAAAACATTCTTTCACATTATCAAACCTATTCCTCACTAATGTTTTTATAGTTCTCTCAAAATTAGTCATAGGTTTGTAAGATAAAGAATTAATAGGAATACCTTGTTGAGAGGAGTCTTCAACTGGTTTGTCTTTCTTACTAGTTGCTTTCATTTTCTTTGGCTCCTCTTCAGTGTCAGTATCATCAAATTCAACATGAAGAATAAGTTGTCTTCCTCTCTTCTTTGTTGCAGTCTCCTTCTTAGCATAAAATTTTGGTGCCGGTTCCTTCTTGAATTGGACACTTTGTGTCACTCTTGTATTAGTTGGCACTAAAGGTGCTTTCTTAACCTTCTTCTTCTTTCCTTTAGCAATACTGGGTTGAGCACTACTGGTTTGAGTTAGTGCAGTTTTCTCCTCAAATGTTCCCAGTCTTTTCTTCTTCTTATCCACTGGAGATGCCAATAGATTATTATCATAACCGATTAACAAGTCATAATTGACTTCACAACTCATATCTTCCATTTCATCCTCCTTGTTTTTGATGGCATCCATGAGACAAAAGTTTGTGGTGACTGTGAAACAGATGTCTTTTGCAAAGTTTTTCACCACATCTTCAGGTATCCTCACCCTCATACTCATCTCCTTTTGGAATTCATTAAAGTATCTATTTATTGCAGCAGAGAATGTATTTTTTATAGCCTTAATGTTGTTCTTGATTTGAGCAGTTACTGGTAGATCCTTTGACCATTGAATGTCACCAATTCCCGGTAGGAAATTCTAAAAGTAAAAGAATAGACCAATCAATAATTGACCAAATTTGAAATTTTGACTATTGTCTTTCTTTATTGATTGTAGATTCAACATCAATTGACTCCTTATAGCCTTGCATAGGTCATAATTTTCATTCTCATTAATCATTCTATAAGCTATATGCACATCTGTAGATGGCACACTATTTATTCTACTAGAATCAAATATCTTGTAACCAATAACCATAGTAGCCAGTCTAACCGTTGGGTCCTTAATGTTGTTAACTAAAAATATACATCCATCAGAGGTGGTTTGAGTTAATGCAGTTACAATTTCTTTTGAAATCCTCCTCAACTTTGGAACTTCACCGGTTTGCCAAAAACCAGTCACAGCATGGATTGCTTCCTTAGTGATTGTATGTGACCTTTCAAGATACATATTTTCACCATGCACATGACTAAGAATTATCCTAACATGTTCCTCTTCAAAGTCTTCAAGAAAATATGTTGCATTCTGAAAACCCTTTTTCATAAACCCTAATCTACTCGGGTTTGATCTTGTCGCTTTCATCACACAAGGATTTCAATTGAGAGTAAATTGATAATGATCCTAAATCCTCAATTTTATAGTCAATGTAACTGGATAAATCACCTTTTATAATAACACCATTAGGAACTTGAGACAAAGCATTGTAAGATACTATTTGTTCAGATTCCATAGTCTTCATAGATTCAGAAGTGATCATAAGTCTCTCTACTTGCCTAGATGACGATGCCATTCTGGATAAAATTTATATTAAAGAGATTGTCAAAAGAATACCTTAATTATTATGCGTTGGCATGATTTTCGGATGATCTCTCAAATGTACACTAGTTCTGCCTTCACTAATCTTCAAATTAGCTTCAATGTTTTAATTCGTAGTACAAATCCATCTACAACCAGCTAGCAATTCTCTATTCGCTATGCAAATGCTCAAGAACTCTCTTTCTAATGCAATTAGGGTAAAAATAACATAGTAGAACTCTCTTTTATAAACTTTACCTACTGCATTAATTGCTCGACTGATAGGGTAACAAATCCTAATCACCGCTTAACAATACTTCCCAATACTAATAGGTATATAACCAGCTACCAATCTTTCAAAAAACTGAAGGACAAATATATCAAGATTCCTTATAGAATAACTCAAAAATGCAAACTTTCTTACCATGCATTTTTCAACGAGTCTGGAAGTAGATTTACTGCTATGCTCCCTTTAGGCCTGTTGAAAGGCTTAACTCACTGGTGTAGGATTATCCACACTGAGTGAAGGATTAGGTTCTTTTGCAAGATTTTCCTCACTCTTCTTCTTCCAAATTCAGTTCATCTCCTCTCTGGTTTCCTCAACATTCACCTTCTATTTGCCCTTTTAATCTACATAATAGTTGACTGGTTTGTTCTTTCTAGTTCTACAGAATTTTGCCATGTGTCCTCATTTGTGACAATGATAGAAAGCCATTCTAGATAATCTCCAAGGTTGTGCATTACCTCTTCTAGTTCTCCTTCTGCAATTCATAGCCACATGACCATAATTGTTACAAATGGTGCAAATCACATTAGTTACCTTTTCCATTTCAAATGGACTAAACCGGTTGACATAGGGATTCTGCTAGTTCATGCTTCACCGGTTGTCATAGGTTCTCCTCTAGTCACCATTAGGTCTTGGATTCATATGTGGTGCTAGATTGTTTTCTCCATATCTGCATTCAACTGATCTATGTCCATACATGTTGCATGTAAAAAAATGACCTTCAAATCTCCTAGATACATACCTAGTATTTGCGTTATAGCCTGTATTCTCATTGGGTTTGTTTCTACACACATTTGCAGTATGTCTAGGTTTATGAAAAACAAAGCAAATAGGTTTAAAAGCTCTCTTACCAGTAGGCTTGTTAGCCTTAGGAGTAGTTTTACCTTTGTGTATGTTGCTCTTTGTACCGAAAGATTCTCCTTTCTCAGATGTATTAAAACCTAATCTAGATGTGTCATCGTTCATCCTCTGAGATTGGATCTTCTCATCCAGCATAAAAGTACTCTTATTGAACTTTTCCAGCTTTCCATTAGCCTTAGTGAGCTCTATGGTAAGATGTTCATTGTGTTTTGTAAGAGTTTCTCTTAGAGATGTTGCCATTTTAAGATCTAGTTGCAAAGCCTCCTTTTCTTCTTTTTCTTCATGCCAATGCTCATGCAAAGTTGCATTCTCTTGTTTGATCTTAGCAATCTCATGATCTCTTTCTTTGATTAGGTCTTCATTTGCCCTCCTTGCTTCAAGCTCTTGGCTCATGTGAATAGTTAAGGCTTCTAACTCTCTTCTCCGATTTAGCTTTTCATTGTTCAGTTTTTCAACATCTTCAGCTAATGCATCAATGTTAGCTTCATCTGAAGAACTATTATTAGATACCTCCTGTAGCTAGGAAATCGGAAATCATCAAAGCAAATAGGAAATTGGTCTAGCTCAATCACGAAAACTAAAATGCAATGATCTATCCTAAACACACTCAATAAAGACATGAAAATGAAACATTCAAAACTAAAGATTATGCAAACCAAATGTAGATCTGAATGCTTCCTTCATGCGGCTCCATTGTCCTTCTTTCTTCTCCAAATAGCTTTGTTGTGGATCTCACCTTCAAGTGCACACACATGAGATGAAAGCAAGTAAATAAGATATTGGTGCAAGAGTACTTGAAGTGTGATTGATTTGACAAAATAATTATTAGATAATCTAATTAGGGGATTTGATTAAAGAAATTCATCCAATTTATAGACAAATTGGAGAGATGATCAAATTAGCATGATTCAATTCAAATGGAAATTGCAAATCAATTATGTCAATTATGACAAATTATGACAAATTATGCACTTTCTATGCAAAATTTGATTGATTGATAATTTATGACAAGATTATGACAAATTGCTATGCAAGGATTTATGACAAAATTTTGAAATAGAAATAGACATTTAGGAGAAATTAGAAAATTAAGTTGGAAATAATGACTTGGAAATTAGGAAATTGATGAAAAATAGGTAAATTAATTAATAATTTCTCATTCATTAATTAATTTAAAAAATAAGGAGGAAATTAATTAGCCAATTAAATAAACATTTAATTGTGACAAGAAGACTTAGGATAAATAAATAAATTATTTAACCTAGAGGGAAAATGCCAAACAAGATTAAATGAACAAATCATAAAACCTTGGAAGATGAATTAGAAATGCAAGGATGACAATTAGGTCTTGACAAAGGATAGTTGATGTCGATTCGATCATGATTTTGAATTGATAAATGACCAGTGTTGATAAATGATTTGATTGAGATTGGTTGACAAAAATCAATGACAAATTGACCAAATTGACATGATTGAAAAGGACAAGGATCGATGACAAATCGATCGCAATATGACAAGATTGACAAGGACAAAGATCGACCAAAATCATGACTGAACATTGTTGTCGACAAGACCTAATTTGAAAGCGAGACAAATGAAGAATGCAGAAGAAGGACTCGATGCCCGCAAATGATAAATACCAAGTGTGAATCATAGGAGAAATGTTAATGCGACGCAAAAACCCTAAAATAAGGCAATGCGCAAATGTTAAAGTATGATTCCGCAAGCGTTGACCATTTTTAGGTGTCTACATTTTGCCCCTCTTTTAGACAATGCGATTTTAAGCATTGTTTCAAAGAACAATAATGAAAATGCCCCAGACACTAATAATGACATATGCATGCCCCCTCGAGGAATTGGCCGGAAACATGCAGAAAAGAGGCCAATTGATCGATAAAAATGATAGGATCGAACGGACTGACAATCGGAGATCGGATGCATGAAGGACAAGAAATTAAAGATGCAAAAGACCATGACCAACATAAGATGGATAGGGTGCACGTCCATCTATGCACTAACAAAGATCTATAAATGAGACCAAGAGAGTGAAAATTGCTCATTTGCACTAGACAAAGAGGAGAATTTGTTGCTCTGGAAAAAAGACACTTGCAGAGAGATGGCAAACATTCCAAGGGAAGATCACCTTGAAGAACGTGTACACACATACAGATGACCGAATGATGCGAGAGCAACGGTACGTATCGCAAAAACCCATGTTTTCAATTTTATGAATTTAATTTGCTTGCGGGACATTGCGGGGCCCACAGGGGATGTAGAAAGGGACTCCTGCGCTTGTGTAGGGTGAATCTTGCGCTTGTGTAGGGTCTTCTATGCTTGTGTAGGGAGACACAAGCATAGGACATGTGACACAGGTGCAGGACTCATCACATAGGTGCAATTGTGTAGTGTAAACCCTAATTTTGGTCAAAATAACATGCAAATGATCTGGAAAGGGGGGATAAGGGTAGGATAGGTCAGATTAGATGAAAAACACCCTGATTTGGACATGAAAATGAGGAAATGCAACCCGTAGGAGCAAACCCTAAAACTGACAAAATGTGCCCCAATTGTGATGCAGAGTCGACAGTATCCATTGATCACGCGAGAGAACCGACCTGACTGCTTCATGCTACGACATAGACTCAGGAGCATGGACAGAGATACATTAGCAGGACTTGGGATATACTATGTCACATTCATGCCTGAGATTAGGGCAAACACAGGACTGCTTACCGCATTGGCAGAGCGATGGCATTCGGAGACTTCCTCCTTCCATCTAGCGATTGGGGAGGCGACTGTGACACTAGAGGACGTATGGCGTATCCTCCGCATTCCGATTCATGGGGAGATGGTAGAGTATGACCCAGTGATAGGGAGAGACACATTGTGTAGATTATTTGAGTGCGACGCAGATGATTTGGATATCGTGGAGAGGGAGATTGGCTGGGAGACCATGGCATCAGAGTATGATCGGCGATATGTGGTGATAGCCGTGGTGATAGCATGCCTACTAGTAGGAGACAGACGAGGACATGGATTCCCTATTGGATGGGGAAGAGTGCTAGAGTGGATGGCGACAGAGGGGACAATGTACGCATGGGGACCATGTGTACTGGCTATGCTATATTTTCAGTTGCATCAGATAGCATATCAGGGAGTGCAGACTTTGAGCTATGGAGTCACATTGCTACAGGTATGGGCATTTGAGCACATAGCCATATGTCAACTGATTGTAGAGAGGCAGGTAGTACCACATCGACCATATGTGTACTGCTATGGGGGAGCACTAAGACAGGGTCCTTTTGGATACATATTGTATTGGCGACATGAGCTAGACAGACTAAGAGAGTTCACATGGAGGCCATATCGTGATTGCCCTGGATGGTCAGATGATAGTGATGAGCTACCATATTGTAGATAGGAGAGGTACTTGATTTGGCGACCAGTGAATTGCTAGAGAGTGATTGAGATGTACCTGCCAGAGAGAGTTAGATGACAGTTTGGAGAGAGGTTGGATGTACCTAGGAGGACTACACACTTTGCTCGATCTCATAGAGAGACGAGTTAGTGGGGGAGTAAGATTCAGCCACACATAGCATATACTGACTTCACATAGCTACAGCAGAGACAGTGGGATTGGAGATCAGATGTGGTGGATGTCGGGATGATAGAGGAGTATGAGAGATGGTTTGCATGACGACGGCCAGTGCCATTGACAGATCTGGATATTCTAGTACCTAGGTGATAGGAGGACTTCCCACTCACTGGAGAGGAGGAGGGAGATGATGAGGATGAGAAGGATGAGGACAGTGATGAGGACAGAGATGAGGATGAGGAGGATGAGGACAGAGATGAGGATAGGGAGCAGGAGGCATTGCAGGATATACCCATAGAGCCAGAGATAGCTAGGACAGAGGAGATGGAGATGTGCAGGGCTACCATAGTGATTCAGTAGGATCACATTGTGACTTTAGAGAGAGAGCATCAGCAATTCAAAGCGGAGATAGCCAGACTCACAGTGGCTCGAGATACAACAATAGCTCAGGCACAGTGAGAAGAACAGAGAGTCACTGAGTATATTGGGTCGATTTGGGATGCCAGTGCATGGGAGATGGCACAGATGTTGGTAGAGACCGGAGAGGAGATACACCATTAGAGGACACTATATGAGAGTGTAGTTCCACCAGAGCAGAGAGCAGCTTCATATTGGGCACGATCGAGGACAGAGAGCAGGGCATGCTCTCGGAGGTCATTGAGAAGCATGGGAGTGAGTGGACCTATGAGACCACTATAGCCAAGACCAGGAGGGACATCATCTACGAGACATGGCAGGGATGAGGAGGATAGAGGGAGCACCCAGTGACTGAGGCACGTGCTCCTTAGGATGGATAGTGGACATTATGTAGTTTGACATTTTGTAGTCATCCTGCGGGCCATACTTAGGATAGACAGTCCAATTTTGTACTCCGATATTATTGTGACATATGATATGATATGCATCGATATGATGGGATGCAATATGTTATGACTTATGTTATTTTTCATGTATGGATGACTTGTGCACTATTGATGTACCATTGTGGAACATGTATGGATGTATTTTTTATGTGTTTTTAATGCATTGATAATATGAAATGGATAAAATGCTTGATGTGATGCTTGATGTAATGCAAATGTACTAACCAATGAATGCAGGATGCAACATATGTGGTTGGGAAAATCGGAGCACTAGAACAAACTGACTATCCGAACTGACGAAAGAAATGTTAGTAAGAAGAAATGAAATAGAGGACAGTTAGAGACGAAGAAAAACTTGCTTTCAGTAATGCACTTTGTAGGTGAGAACCTTTATTTTAATGTAGCAAAATGGATGTGTAGCATCATGGCATTGAAGGCCAGAGCTGAAATGCAACCCTTTTTGCAAAAGACAGACACATCATAGACAAACGACAATCACAACCAAAAAGAAAAGGACCATGATCCATCCCAGTCACTCTAAATCACTCAGTGACATCATCGAGCAACATAGGAACATGATCGAAGCCAAAGATAAATCAGTAAAAAGATAAGATGCACAAATTCCAACAAATCAAACTAACATCTTGATCTTCATTGTCAAAAGTTGAAAGTGCTAATAGGACGATCATGCTGTTTGGTTTCAGGACATGCGGTACCCCGTCTAAGACAGGACACAGTCTGGTTTTGAGTATACCACACCCTGTATAAGACCCATGATAGTAGTGACAAAGATGAATGATATTGATGGTAACGTTCGATTTATATGACAATTGTGATCAGTTTGAATGTCTGGTTTGAATGAAAGAGTTCATCTATTAATGCATGATTTCATTAAAATACAGCGTTGGATTGCAAGTCGTTGGATGCATACTTAGTGATCTGTCTTATGCACCAAGAGGATATTTGTTTTTGTTTTACGTTTTGGAGTTTTTACAATTTTTTTGTTCATTTTTTCAGGACTTCATTTGATTTTTTCCTTTTTTAAATTTTTTTAAGGACATTTTTCAATTTTTTTTGGATTATTTCAGGACATTTTTTAATTTTTTTGAATTATTTTAGGACATTTTTCAATTTTTATGATATTTTTTCAGGACATTTTTCAATTTTTATGAGATTTTTCCCCCAGTGTCTAGCAAGGCAAGGAATATGACAGGTGAATAAACAGGCTTTCTGAAATGTTGGTGGATAGAGGGAAGACAAAGGCTTTTATCATGGAGACAATACAGATGCAATTTTCAAGGGCTATTGCATGATGGGACAAGAGACTGGATATGACAATGTAAAGTTGTGACATGGCATGAGGGACATGTCAAGAGGTTTTTGAAACCATGTTTTGTATTTCGCGTCCTTATGTCAGATCAAGATCAAGGAATGAAAAAGAGTGTATGGATAGTGATAAGATATGGATAGGATAAGCAAGACCAAGAATGGATAAGGGACATGGACTAAAAGTCGAGATTGGCTAAGGGATAGTGGCAAAAAGTTGTAATAAGACAGGGAATATGGATGAAAGGTTTTAATAAGCAAATGGATAAATGACCAAAAGCTATGATAGACTGAAAGCTGCAAACAAGATGCATGATGCTCATGAAGATCGTTAGCCTTGTCAATATCAAAGGTGGAAAGGGAAACTGGACATGAGGGACAATAGGATAATGGAGGGTAATGACAGGGGTTCGATAGGATAATGAAGGGCAATAGGATATGAAGGAGTATGACATGGGTTCAATAGGATAAAACCTGCCCCCAAGTGTGCTGTGCAAGAAGTTCATAGATTACGCATGACGCCTGTTTGCCAAGTTTTCATCACGGTACTTGCCCAAGGTGCCTGTTTGCCAGGTTTTCACCAGTGGATGAATTATTTTTGCTTAAAAAAAAAAAAATTCTCTTTTTTTTTTTGTTTTGATTTTTTTTTTTTTTTTTTTTTTTTTTGCATTTTGACTTTTTCAATAGAAGATGGACACATGATAGGGGATGGAAGAAGGACTCAAGTGTCTTTTTGTTTGGATAGTAACCTTGAAAAAAATGGACCATGACTTTTAAAAATATGCTCAAAGACGTTGGTAGGATAAGGACATGGAAAATGAGATGAAACTAAGACGAGGATTTATGCAAAGGATTGGATCAAAGGGATGGAAGGATGGAAAATATGCATTGGATAATAGGTAGAGTATTGGAAGAATTGGGCTTCAGTGGATGGAGATGAAGGCAAGATCGACATTGGCACACACCTTGAGGGGTGATAGACTGATGGAGGAAAGACGTATTTTGTATATTGAGATTTTGATGAAGGAAAGGCTTGGGATTTTGGGACATAAGGGCCCAAAATGGATGAAGAAGGTGACGGAGGAACAAATTTGAGAGGGTTGGATGGAGGAATAGCAACTTTGGATGCCAAGTTGGATGTTTCTTTAGGCTTTTGTGCTTCAAGTAGCCACTTAGGGATCCACATGGTTTTTGATTTTTCATGCTTTTGTGGTTCCTTGGAGTGCATTGCTTGCACAAGGGATTTAGGAACCCATATAGATTTTGACTTTCGTTTATTTTTCTCAGTGGGCCTTTGTGGCCTTTTGGATATTTCTTTTTCTTTATAGATCAATTTGTTCTTTGTTTTGACATGTCGATTATATTGGACATGTTGATCCTTGAATACATGTGGATTGCTAGACTTATGACTTTTATACTTGGCATTCAAATTGCTTGGAGGGGGAAAGGAATGCATGGATGGATATGAATGAAGTGGACTTCTTTTGGATGGATGAAATTTACTCAAGGATGTGTGCCTTTCCTGACCTTGCATAGAGGACGAAGGGATATAAGGACCTAAGATGGATGGAAGGTGTATGTTTTGATTTTGATGGAGGGATACCAACGTCTTGAGAGTGAGTTGTGTAGACATGACCCTGAAGATATTCTTTGACATAAAGGGATTCTTGCTTATGGAGATCAACTCCTTTGCCTTTATGAATATCTTGACTTGTAGGATACTCTTTTCTTTGGGAAGAAGACGCGAGTCCATTATGAGGTGGATATGATAGAAGAGAAATAATGAGATCTTGAAGTGGATAGGATTGCACCAAAGTGGAAGAACCCATTATGCATGTCGAGGGTTCATGAACATCTTGCACTGACACGTTCGAATCATGAAGGGAATTAGGATCATGAGGGGGACATGGTTCAATGACAGGCTTTTCAAGAGATGGAATGGGAGAAATAATGGGATCATCAAAAGAAATGCGATCTTGGAGTGTATATGGAGCATTTAGACAAGGAGATGGAGGAACAAGTGGATCTTGTGGAGGATCTGAAGGAATAATTTGATCTTGACAAGGAGGAAGATCATTGGAATCCTCTTTAAAGGTGCTTTGCTCTTGACTTTCAATGGGATCATCGGAAAGGATGGAAGGGATATCTTGAAATTTCTCGGGGAAGGGAGTATCAATAGGACTTTGGATAGGATGGACAAGAATAGGGGAATCATCGTGAGTGTCTAGGGAAATGGGATCTTGGTCAACAATTGGATGGGATGATAAGGTTTCAGGATCTTGATCTTGATCTGTTTCAAAACATGTTTCTTCAGGCTCTAAATTATCCTCTTGACATGGGGTTGGACTTTGGATATGCATGGAGGATTCTAACAAGGGATCAATGTTTTGGCATGAAGGAAATGCACTTTGAACATTTGTGATGGATTCTAGCAAGGAATCCGTGCTTGAACATGAGGAAGAGGGACTTTGAATGGGGTCCTCTAAAATAGGTAATGGCAATAAAGTGCATGGTGGCATTGGGTCTAGCATTTCTGAAACATGACAAGGATGTGCATCATGAATTGGATTATCTTGGCAATCAATTATGGATAGCCCTTGGGTAATTTCATCCTTGGGTGTATTTTTTGATGAGGACAATATAGAAGGTTCTTGTGAAACTTCTAGAGGTGTAGGGATAGATGCCACTAGAGAGTCAATTTGTTTGCGGGGGGATGAGGCATTGCTAGACATAAGTGTATTATTTTGATCTTCCTCAAAGAACTCACTTGGTAGGTTCCTTAAGAGCCTTGCAATAAAGCCACCTTTCTTTCGAGGTTTTGACATAGTTGTATCTGGAATTTGAACTTGTTTGGAAAGAATTTGGTTCTGATCTAATGTCATGTTCTGATATTGGACTAGATGTTGATCAAATTGGTTTGACATGTTCAAAACTTGGCTTGGTGTGGGCTGCAACATTTGTTTTTGAATGTTTGGTTGTGGTTGTTGACATTGATATGTTGATTGAACTTGTTGATATTCCACCATTGGCTGAACTATTTGTTGACATTGTATAGTTGGTTGGACATATTGTTGAAATTGGACCATTGGTTGTGTCTGTTGAATATGTTGGACCATTGGTTGTGTTGGTTGTATATGTTGGACAATTGGTTGTGTCTGTTGGAAATGTTGAACCATTGGTTGTATTGGTTGAAAATCTGATTGATAGTAAACACCTTCTTGTTCTTGTTGTGGAGGCACATAATGTTGAAATTGATGTTGTCTCCTTTCTTGAAATTGTTTCATCATCTCTATTTGGGAGAGGAGAGTTGGTATGTCTGATCATTCAAGAAGAGATCTTACATCAATTGGCTCAATCTTTGGATTTTGACCTGGAAATTTTTGAAACATTTTGGACATTTGTGATCTATTCTTCTCAATGTTTTTCACTCTTTGTTCCAATATCTCCTCTTCTTGAACTAGTTTCTCCTCTAGTTTTTGTATTTGGACATTTACATCATCATGATAAGTTTGATCCAAGTTATGAGACATGTAGAGATTGGATTGACATGATTGATTGCTCAATTGTGATGACATGGCTTCGTAAGAAGGTTGAGACCTCATTTCAACAAACATGTCACTATGCAAATGCAATATTTTTGGAATTTTTCAAGGATAATGTATGATATGCAACTAAATGCAAACTAAATAGATAAAAATGGAACCTATGGCAAGAATGCAATCTATGTTTTTGGTTGCTTTTCAAGATTTTGACAAACTTTTTGGAATGCAAATCTAAAAAGAGACCCTTAGGAAATTGAAATGTTGTCTAGACCTCAAAGGACAAAAGGACCAAGTGACTAAAGGACAAGATGACAATGTCTCCCCTATATGCTTGGATACTAAGCTAGGTTTGACGAAATGACATTGATGACAAAAGGACAAAAGGTTTGATAAGATCTAGACTTCCTAACAATGACTTAGGGTTTATCAAAGATTTGGACTACTCAAGTATCAGAAAACCTACTTTTGACACTATATGCTAAGGGACAATTAATATACAAATGGCCCTAATATGATATGATAATGACCTAAGCCTAATGAAGAGACCTAGGGTATGCAAATATGAATGTATGACAATGGTATGACTTTAATGCAAGAGGACATATGCAAATGGATGACTCTTATTGATATGCAAAGGAGTATAACCTAGGTGAAACTTAACCTTGGTAGTTGACAATGAATTTGCAAAATGCAAACCTAAGATGAACCTAAATCTAAGTGACATGAATATTGAGACAAGATTTTGAAAAATGTTTGACAACCATGTTTGAAGGTGTTTTGAACTTTGTTGGATGAAATGTTCTTGTGTTTAACCTTGTTTTTAATCAATTTGCCTTGTTCTTGAAATGAGATACAATTCAACTTTTGACAAGCAAAGAATACAAGATATTTCAACTTAGACTCAAGAAAATCATGCTCATTCCCACATTTCTTATGGTAGGCAAGGACATTAGGTACTTAAGAGGTAGACTTGTTATGGGATTCAAGGAGAATACATAGATGCTTGACCCCACGGGCTCCCCTCCACGACACTCACTTCTCAAGGCAGCCAAGCATCAGTCCCCATGGAAATCTCCCCATGGCGAACTTAGTATCTCTTCCAAGTATCTGAACTTGTCCTTCTCAAGCAACTAGAAGGTTTTTTGGCCTCTAAAAAACAAGGTGTTTAGTAAGGATTTCTGTTAAGCGTTACTCCTTGATGTCACGCAAGCGTGATTGAGAAATTAAGCCCATCAAGATACCAAACAAATGTAGTCGCACAAGCACAATTTAGACCGTGGGGTCCTACTTAGATGTTGATATGAGAAAGAGTTCAAGGGTCATCACTTCCCAAGTAACTACAATTCCCACGTAACCCTTCCTTCACAGCTTTCGCCCATCAGGTATTTGTTTATAGTGAGTTAGAATGCCAAGGTATTCTAGCTATACTTACTTTGGGTCGTTCCCTTCTCATGATTGTCACTTGCTTGCAAAAGCAAATGGTCGGGAAGGCAAGCCCTCTAAAGGTGACACACAATCAAAAACATGAGCATGGTATTGAAGATCTGGATTTCTGATCACCCTAAGAAGGATGAGAGAATACTCTCCTACTCCAATGTCAAAATCAACAATCAAAGAAAACATACATTCATTCCATCCTATTTAGAAATCATACTAGGTGCCTAAATATGAATTACAAACACAAAGTTTAGTTGTAGTCCAAGGCAACCTGCAAAAACCCAAGTCAGAAGTTTGATATGCTTAGTCTTTGACTATCGAACCTGCACAAAATGTGTAAGTAGTTTCATTTATTGTCTTTGTCATGTGTATGCCAAGGTTCTGCATAGAGAATTAGTACCAACAAAACCAAAAAAAAGTAGAAACAGATTGCAAAAGAAAACAATTTTCAAGTAAAAACACTATTTTTTACCTCTGTTTCTGGACTTTACACAGGTGCAGAATGCATGACACAGGCACAGAATGTCTGACACAGGCACAGAATGTCCTTGACAGAAGCATAGAATGCCTGACACAGGCACAAAATGCTTGACATAGGCGCAGAAGTTCCCAAAAAACACTGCACTACCTTGTTTCTTGAGTTTTTGACCTGCAAATCAACTCAAAAACACAGTTAAGGGGTTAGATGGTTAGTTTCACGTCGGGTTCACCAATTAATGTAGCTAGGAAATCGGAAATCATCAAAGAAAATAGGAAATTGGTCTAGCTCAATCACGAAAACTAAAATGCAATGATCTATCTAAACACACTCAATAAAGACATGAAAATGAAACATTCAAAACTAAAGATTATGCAAACCAAATGTAGATCTGAATGCTTCCTTCATGTGGCTCCATTGTCCTTCTTTCTTCTCCAAATAGCATTGTTGTGGATCTCACCTTCAAGTGCACACACATGAGATGAAAGCAAGTAAATAAGATATTGGCACAAGAGTACTTGAAGTGTGATTGATTTGACAAAATAATTATTAGATAATCTGATTAGGGGATTTGATTGAAGAAATTCATCCAATTTATAGACAAATTGGAGAGATGATCAAATTAGCATTATTCAATTCAAATGGAAATTGCAAATCAATTATGTCAATTATGACAAATTATGCACTTTCTATGCAAAATTTGATTGATTGATAATTTATGACAAGATTATGACAAATTGCTATGCAAGGATTTATGACAAAATTTTGAAATAGAAATAGACATTTAGGAGAAATTAGAAAATTAAGTTGGAATTAATGACTTGGAAATTAGGAAATTGATGAAAAATAGGTAAATTAATTAATAATTTCTCATTCATAAATTAATTTACAAAAATAGGAGGAAATTAATTAGCCAATTAAATAAACATTTAATTGTGACAAGAAGACTTAGGATAAATAAATAACCTAGAGGGAAAATGCCAAACAAGATTAAATGAACAAATCATAAAACCTTGGAAGATGAATTAGAAATACAAGGATGACAATTAGGTCTTGACAAAGGATAGTTGATATCGATTCGATCATGATTTTGAATTGATAAATGACTAGTGTTGATAAATGATTTGATTGAGATTGGTTGAAAAAAATCAATGACAAATTGGCCAAATTGACATGATTGAAAAGGACAAGGATCGATGATGAATCGATCGCAATATGACAAGATTGACAAGGACAAAGATCGACCAAAATCATGACTGAAGATTGTTGTCGACAAGACCTAATTCGAAAGTGAGACAAATGAAGAATGCAGAAGAAGGACTCAATGCCCATAAATGATAAAGACCAAGTGCGAGTCATAGGAGAAATGTTAATGCGACGCAAAAACCCTAAAATAAGGCAATGCGCAAATGTTAAAGTATGATTCCGCAAGCGTTGACCATTTTTAGGTGTCTACACCTTCAATAGTTAGTCAGTCATCTCTCTCCTTTTGACTTGTAAAGATTTAAATTTGACCCTTAGGGTTTCAAGCTCTTCCTTGGTAGCCTCAAGCACTCTAGCCATCTCAAAGTAGCTCATATCCCGCATGGTGGCTTTAGGGTTTCCTTCCAGGTGATTTAGCCTTAAGGAAGTTTGGCTCTAATACAAATTGATAGACTTATAAAGCACTAAGAGGGGGGGGTGAATCAGTGACAACAAAAACAATACCACTTTAAACACTGACCGGTAGAGATACTTAACAAGTTTACTTAATACTATGCATTCAATCCAAAATGATATTAAAGAAACCACAACAAGTAGAACATCCACCATAACACAAGTGTTTATACATGGAAAACCCAAATGGGAAAAACCACGGTGAGATGGGACTCAAAAGTTAACTATTTTCAGCAATAGGTAACTGACAGGTTAAGGTCTACAAAAGTGCTTTGCTAGGAGTGAATCCTATTAAAGATCCCAAAGATCTACTAGGAGCTATACCCTGTTAAAGATAGTACCTTGTTAGGAGTAACCTCGGTAGAGGATTTCAAGATCCAAACTAGTGGATCGCCTTGTTAGAGGATTTGCACAATGAAGCTTGTTAGAGATTACGCGGTTAGGGGATTTGACTGTTGTAGTGATTAAAAAACAACAGGTGGTGTGATCTAGAAGTAGCACAACTTTCTTTAATAGATCCTCTTCTACTCACTAAAAAATGCGTCACCAACATATTCCACAACCCCTTCAATAACTCAACACTTCTATTTTCGCATACATTAAAATAGTTCATCATAATGTCATTATATAAACATTAGATTTCATGTAGGCTCAGGAATCATATCACAATTTCCTAGGTGCAGTGTATTTGGACAATCTAACATAACTCATCACAGATTACCGCCAAATCTGTTGGTTAGGGATAACTCATCACACAATCAATGAATACCATTTGGAACACCGATACCGGTTAAGAGTTAACCATGCTCAACACATAAACCGATTGTCCTTCATTTGCTTCTTTGATGGTCTCTGTTGAATCTCGAAGCTGGTGTCAAGCCATTCCTACATATATCAATTGTCTACATATACCGGTTAGGCACCCTCTAAGCCATCCTAAACCAAACATCCAATACTAGTTGCAATACAAATACTTTTAGGAGTAATACCGGTTTGTCTTAACTAAGATGACTAAGACAATGTGATTATATGTGTGTGTATACATGTGCCATTAATGACAATACATGAAGTCATCTATAACAATCATCATCAAGCCAACAAAATTTACATTCAAAAGAGGGGCTTGAATCTGCTAGATCCAAATCGAAGGGAAACAAGGATGTGAATTCCAAGTGGATTGCAAGGTTTGAAGTGTGATTTGCCCTCTTTTGTAAATGAGAAAGTTGACTTAGGGTTTAAGTTAAAAACACTCAATTAGAGTGTAAATTTTTTTTTATTTTTTTTTAATAATAATTAAGAGCGTTAATGAAAAGTTACAATATTAAGATAGATTGAAGTTATCTCAAAGTTATCTCTAACTAGATAACACAGCGGAAGGCTAAAATGATCCTAAGGATTTTCCTAACGCGATTACATAAGCTTACACCAAACTCAAATTGCGTCATTAGATCCATTTAACTGGATATTTAAATTACGAGATAATGCATAGATCTTGATTATATATGTGTTCAATGGTTTGACATCTTAGAATTTTAGGAAGCATTCATTTACTTTGGTGGTTAGCAGGCCTTTGATAGGATTATTTATTCAATGCACTTAAATTCATAATTTCATTTTGAGGCCTCCAAATAGGTGCCAAGCGTTTAATATAATGAGGTTCATTCATTGGGTTTAAGGTAACCACCCACAATCGATATCTTTCTTAAATATTAAAAGTATGTTAATCAGACAAGATTCATTCATTAAGGACTAACTACAATTAATAGAGTGAGGTCCCTTTATTTTCTTTCATGCATAGCCAACTAATGAGTTGTAGTTCTTATGTGAAAGATTAAAATGTGAGTAGCCATAGAATATCATCTGAAGTTTTGATAATGCAAATAAATGGACTAATTTCATTACGGAGGATATGCATTAGGGCACACGAGAGCATCCTTTAAATTAAAATATCTTTAGCTAGATGAAATTCTTCATTTCAAGATTTGAATAATAAGACCATAGTGACATTCTTCTATTAGGATTAAAATACAATTATCTTATTGCATATTACTTTTTTTTTTTTTTTGCCAAATGAAGTTAGTATGAGAGAGATACTTTTACTAAGATGTAATGTATAAACAACTAATCAACTATTGTCTCATTTTAGTTCAATTTTAACAATCATAAGGGATTCCTTTATTAAGGTTACAAATATGGATACTGGTTGAGTTCACCCTTGTATGAAATTATTCTGATAAAGATTATTTGTTAAGATTAAAATGTAAACAACTAAGTAAATTCATCTGATAAAGTGAATTACAATTAACATGGCGATACTCATTTACAAAGGTAAGAAGGTAAATACCTATATGAGATTCATCCTTTAGATTTCAACTTAGAAATTATAACATTAATTCTAACTTTATTTTCCCATACTCATTTGTTCAATTTACATGCTTAATAACAAGTTAATCCAATGATGTAACCTAGCAAGATTCTTTCCACTATTACTACGTTTAATTAACCTTATCAAAATACTTTTTTTTTCACAACTTTAATTACAATATTTTAAATACTTTGCCATCATCATAATTTACAATGTTTTATGAACCTAAATAACTACATTCCTCAAGATGTCTGATTTTGTGCATTTGATTTAAATTCGTTAATTTTCCATCATACACTTATACAAGATAAAAACCATACATGATAACTTAAAGCATGAAACAAAGGAAACTAAAACATCGCATAACACAGATATGATCTCGGAGTTCACCCCTAAGGGCTACATCTCCGGGTCTGCTAAACTGCAAGACCCCTCTGGCATTTAATATAGTTAAGATTACAAATTTACATGTCTTTTACAATTTTGCCTTTTAGGCGATCACAACCATACTACAAATGACCATTTTGGTCAGTAAATACATCTCTATCACAACCATATTCAATGAAGGCGTTAGCTCAAGATTTATCACAAGGGTTAGGAACAATTACATTTACATGAGAATCGAAGCAAAAGCACAATAATAAGTATGCACAGTTATTTATATTATCTAAACTACACATTGCATTCACGGTTAACCTACCATTCAAGAATGCCACGTAGGAAGTCAATCATGGTCAAATGGGTTTTACAAGTCTAACTACGGTATGGGCATTACATTCTCCCCCCCTAGGCTCCGACTTACTCCTGGAAGTCGCAAAGCTAAACGGAAGTCCTGCAACACTTATTAGTCCTTAAACTCAATTAACAATTATCAATTTGCACAAACAACTATTTTGCCATCATCTTAGAACATTATTCATAAATCCTCTACAAGTGTCATCATCCATTAACAAAAATGCATCTAACATCATTCACACCTTATAACATCATTCACGCCTTAATTGTTCCTAACCCTTGTGATAGAGATGTATTTACTGACCGAAATGGTCATTTGTAGTATGGTTGTGATCGCCTAAAAGGCAAAATTGTAAAAGACATGTAAATTTGTAATCTTAACTATATTTAATGCCACAGGGGTCTTGCAGTTGAGCAGACCCGGAGATGTAGCCCTTAGGGGTGAACTCCGAGATCATATCTGTGTTATGCGATGTTTTAGTTTCCTTTGTTTCATGCTTTAAGTTATCATGTATGGTTGTTATCTTGTATAAGTGTATGATGGAAAATTAACGAATTTAAATCAAATGCACAAAATCAGACATCTTGAGGAATGTAGTTATTTAGGTTCATAAAACATTGTAAATTATGATGATGGCAAAGTATTTAAAATATTGTAATTAAAGTTGTGAAAAAAAAAGTATTTTGATAAGGTTAATTAAACGTAGTAATAGTGGAAAGAATCTTGCTAGGTTACATCATTGGATTAACTTGTTATTAAGCATGTAAATTGAACAAATGAGTATGGGAAAACAAAGTTAGAATTAATGTTATAATTTCTAAGTTGAAATCTAAAGGATGAATCTCATATAGGTATTTACCTTCTTACCTTTGTAAATGAGTATCGCCATGTTAATTGTAATTCACTTTATCAGATGAATTTACTTATTTGTTTACATTTTAATCTTAACAAATAATCTTTATCAGAATAATTTCATACAAGGGTGAACTCAACCAGTATCCATATTTGTAACCTTAATAAAGGAATCCCTTATGATTGTTAAAATTGAACTAAAATGAGACAATAGTTGATTAGTTGTTTATACATTACATCTTAGTAAAAGTATCTCTCTCATACTAACTTCATTTGGCAAAAAAAAAAAAAAGTAATATGCAATAAGATAATTGTATTTTAATCCTAATAGAAGAATGTCACTATGGTCTTATTATTCAAATCTTGAAATGAAGAATTTCATCTAGCTAAAGATATTTTAATTTAAAGGATGCTCTCGTGTGCCCTAATGCATATCCTCCGTAATGAAATTAGTCCATTTATTTGCATTATCAAAACTTCAGATGATATTCTATGGCTACTCACATTTTAATCTTTCACATAAGAACTACAACTCATTAGTTGGCTATGCATGAAATCAAATAAAGGGACCTCACTCTATTAATTGTAGTTAGTCCTTAATGAATGAATCTTGTCTGATTAACATACTTTTAATATTTAAGAAAGATATCGATTGTGGGTGGTTACCTTAAACCCAATGAATGAACCTCATTATATTAAACGCTTGGCACCTATTTGGAGGCCTCAAAATGAAATTATGAATTTAAGTGCATTGAATAAATAATCCTATCAAAGGCCTCCTAACCACCAAAGTAAATGAACACTTCCTAAAATTCTAAGATGTCAAACCATTGAACACATATATAATCAAGATCTATGCATTATCTCGTAATTTAAATATCCAGTTAAATGGATCTAATGACGCAATTTGAGTTTGGTGTAAGCTTATGTAATCACGTTAGGAAACTCCTTAGGATCATTTTAGCCTTCCGTTGTGTTATCTAGTTAGAGATAACTTTGAGATAACTTCAATCTATCTTAATATTGTAACTTTTCATTAACGCTCTTAATTATTATTTTAAAAAAAAAAAAAAATTTACACTCTAATTGAGTGTTTTTAACTTAAACCCTTAGGGGTTTCCTGGCGGGGCATTACATGCCATTAATGACAATACATGAAGTCATCTATAACAATCATCATCAAGCCAACAAAATTTACATTCAAAAGAGGGGCTTGAATCTGCTAGATCCAAATCCAAGGGAAACAAGGATGTGAATTCCAAGTGGATTGCAAGGTTTGAAGTGTGATTTGCCCTCTTTTGTAAATGAGAAAGTTGACTTGTTTACTATGTAGAAAAGAGAGATAAAATGAGTGAAATGAGGAGCTACCAATTCTGGATCATGCTGTAACTTCGGATCTGAGATATTTAGACTGATATGGATCTGCCCTGCAAATTTGGAGAAAATTCATTGGGACCGTGTTGAAAGTGCACACGGTCCTTTGAAAAAATACGCGAAACGAAAAGGGTTTTTCTACCTCTATAAATGGAGTCCAAATCTGAAAAATACAGCTATGCACCTACAACCTACATACAAAAAAGAAGGGAAGAAGGTTTTTGGATAGGGGTTTCCCTTAGTCAAACCCCAGTTGAGGAATCAACCTTGAAGGAAAGTAATTGCAAATGCTTGCATGTAAACAATGGAAATGTATACCTTGTAGATCTGCAATTTATTGACAATGATTGCTTTTCTTCTTGAATGAAATCACAAGTGCTACATGAAATGGCATATAACATGACAAAACCCTAACACACACATATGATTGCAAATGAATGTTGTAAATGTTTCTCCAATGGATGAATGAAGAAGGCAAATGAAGAAGAAGACTTGATGGATTCTTGAAGACTTGAATTCTTGATGAAGACCTTTCGCTTGAATTTTGCCTATCATATCTTTCATGTATTTCCTATCTCTACAAATGAGAGGACCAACTCCCCTTTTATACATGCCTTGAAAGATTAATTCATCTCACCAAAGGCCAAAATTGGGGAGATTTGGAAGCCCAAAATGCAGATAGGACCTATCTTGGGGCCACCCTAAAAGGGGTGGGATAGGGGCGCCATGCCCTTGTCCTACCTTATCTTGGGGTCTAGATAGGGTTCAAGGCCATCTCAGGTATTAAATAAGGACCTCAAATTTCCAAGATGTTGTCGCCAAGATGAGGACCTCAAATGTGGTTAAAATTGCTAGGGTCGCAATTTTATGACACTACAGTTGTTATTGTTGTTATCTTTCTTTGTGTTGCAGTTGTTTAGATCTGAAATTGTGCTTAGATTGTTTAATTTGATGGAAATTGATTCATGCCCCCCATCTCTTAGTTTTCCTTGTTGTTTCCAACAGACTTATGTCCTAATCCCTTCAATAGAAGTTTGTACATGCCTCTTTTCCCCAATAAACTCCAATGTAACCAAATTTGACAAATATAGACGAAAAGGAAACCCAAATGGTCATATTAGAGAATTTTACGTGTCTTGCATGAAATTCCACTATGATGGCACATATCTCATGTGTCTATTCCCTCAAATTCTATCAAGACAAGTGATGAACTGGTATGCCCAACTACCTGGTAACATCAAGTCATGGAATGAATTAGCAGAGAAAATCATTTTTCACTTTGCCTTCAACATTAATAATGAAGACAACATGACTGATCTTTTTACTACTAAATAGAAAATAGGGGAATCCTTCATAGCATTTCTGAAAATATGGCGAAACCTAGTTAGTTGACGTCCATTCAACATCCCTGAGGAACAACAAGTCAACCTATTCATTGAAATTATAGTAGCTGAATTTATTTATGAATTAAAGAACAAGAGTCCTAGCACCATTGACAAAATTGTCAAGAAAGGGATGAACATTGAGAAAGATATTATACAAAAGGGGATTATCAAGATCTTTAAAGATGACACAAACAAACCTAGCACTTCCAATGATAAGAGAAAATTATGGTTTAAAACTAAGAATGTTACCAATGATGGGGTTGTGGATGCAAGCATAGTAAACAATGCATAGACAAATGTCACCCTTAAAGGGTCCACACTGTTGGCATTCTACACTCTAGTGAGAAATGATGGTGTTGTCATTGATGGCAACCTACTGGCAACCTTCAAGAAACCACCTAACATTCATCTAGTAAAACACCGGCAGACACCAACACCGACAACGGCAACAATACACAATGACACTCCAGTCGACAGCAATACACTTTTGTTTATTGTATTTAATTGTAAATATATTTTTGTAAAGCTGACATGGCATATTGTAATAGACTCATATATTTATGAGATCTTTTAAATCATTTTCAAATAAGGATAGAGAAGAAGGATAGTGGATGGAATAGAAGATGAGATATATGTGAATGCATAGGATAGATTTTGTATAAGGTTTATGGTTATAGTATGAGCTTAAACCGGTACTGAACCTAAAATAGTTGATGCTGATTTGAAGCAGTACATTGTATCCGATTTTCATAATCCTTTTTTTAAGTCAGTGAGACTTCTATTTTGTAGATTGAGCAGTGAGCTCTAGGCAGTTGGCCTTCTTGCATGTGCAGGCCCCTCATTGTAAGTAATATTTATTCATTGGCCAGTGAGTGAATATTGTGGGTCACAAATCCCACCGAGGTTTTTCCCACACCGGGTTTCTTCATTAAACATCTTGTGTTATGGTGTGTTTTGTATGTTGTCTTTAATGTTCTTGTTTACTGCATTAATTCTTATTTACCGGTACACTATTTTGGAATTGAAAATACTCAATAAGGTTAAATATTTTGCTAACCGGTTAGATACTGATTCACCCCCCCCCCCCTCTCAGTATCTTTGGAACTATCATTAATCCTAACAATTGGTATTAGAGCTTGGTCCTCTATTTTCAAAAGCCTAATAGCTTGAGGAAGATTCTGACACTGATACAGATGGAGAACTTAAGAAAGCAATTGGAAGGAGCTCTTGTAGACTATGATTCAGAGAAGTTGAAGAATATCAAACTTGAAGATGATCTTAGGACTGCACAAGAATTCATTCAAGGACTTCAAGAGAATCTTACTATTGATAGAAATAAAAGAAAAAAACTTCAAGAAAAGATGCAAAGTGATGATGATGAAAAGGAAACTCTTAATGAGCTTGTAAACAAGATGAGGCAAGAAAACATGACTATGAGGAATGAAATGCAAGATATGACTATGAGATTTTGTAAAGATATTGAAGATAGAAAGAAGAATGAAGATGACTTGACTAGTAGACTGAATGATGTTGGAAATGAAAATCTAAGACTCAGTCATGAAAATGATATGTTAAAGACAGATCTGATTCACATGCAACATGATAAAACTGAACTTATGAGGCAGATTGGAATTCTGGATGGCTACTGCAAATCAACACAAAGAGAAATTCAAGAAAAGTTCAGAAGAACTTGATGATATGTTGAAAAGTCAGAAACGTAATGGAGATACTAATGGACTTGGATTTGAAGTTGGTGAAAGTTCTGGTACTGCAAACAATCATGATCACAGTAAATATGTAAGACAACCTAATGCTTACAAATTTAATGGGAAATGCTTTAACTATAACAAGTTTGGTCATAGAGAAAATCAGTGTAGATCTAGAAACAATCATAACATTAATGCACCCATCGGTCAATGTTCCAAATGCAACAAAGTTGGTCATAATTCAGAAAACTATAGAATGAATGTGAGATGTTATGTTTGTGGAAGATTTGGGCACTTATCCAATCAATGCAGAACACAAACTAACATAGGATATGGACAGGCTATTCAAAAGAATAATGTGACTTGTTATGCTTGTAACAAGATTGGACATACTGCAAAATTTTGTAGAAGCAAGACTTCACCGACAAACAATAAAGGACCCAATTTGAAAGGCAAAGTAAAGGTTTATGAGGTAAAGAAAGAATTTTCAAGACAATGGATTAGAAAGATAGATCAGAATGTTGATGAGACTATTCCTTCACTGGTAGAACAGAGTATCACTCCACCGGTAGGAAATTCTTCATCCAACTGAGAAGTAACCCTTTGGGGGTATTGCAACAAGTTGAACATCATGCAAATTAACCTTAGTAGATGGTGTGAAGATGAATTTCTTCTCTACCAGCAGATGTGTTAAGTTTTTACTTAACCGGCGAGCATTTATTGCGGTTGTTGAATGAAATCTCATTATAAATCATCAGTTTTCCCTCTTTTTTGAATCACCGATCATTCAAACTAGTAGAGAGCATGAAAATCTGAGCAAAGGCATTCAAGGAAAAGAAGTGAAGCAATTCGTTTCAAGCACTCAAACTTTATTAGGCAGTTCAAGGTATTTTTCAAATGGCTTCCTCTTCTGCTCTGGAATTTATTGCAAACCCACCTGTTGTGGAAATTGTAAAATTCCCTAGGCCCATTTTCAAAATTATTCCTGAGATAGCTAAGAAAGATGATTCCATAGGTGCATTCTCAAAAATTCCTAAAGGAGTAGCTTATGCTAAAGACCCTAGAATTTATATTCACTGCAATATTGAAGAGTTAGGTTCTATGGAAATATTAAAGATGTTTAAAATAGTAATTTGTAATAAGAATGGAAATGTCCAACATGAACACAAGGTTATTGATGATAACTCAATGATGAACCACTACTACCAAACTGGTACTAAGAGGGGGGGGTGAATCAGTACAAACAAAAATACAGTCCAAAACTGGTTTGATAGCAAACACTCCAAATGACTGATAAACAGAGATACCGATAAAATAGAGTGCAACCAGTAACATCTAGTATAGCTCAATCACTCATGAACCGGTCACTTAATAAGCTTTTCTCTTAGCTCAATACCACATTATCATAATATTCACATGCATGAACTAGTAGACTTAACCATCAAATCTTCACAATAGTGAGTTCAATATGTTTTATAGACAGGCATAAAACATAGAACCTTCATGTGCATAACAGATAAAACAAAGCATCACAAGACAAAAGCATTTCACATGACACACATATTTTTCATGTGGAAACCCAACTGGGAAAAACCATGGTGGGGATGAATACCCACAAGCTACTTTTTGAACTCTTTTGAAGTCCGCTCTGTTAGGAGGCTTGTCCGGTTAAGAACATTACAATAGGTTCTGGTAGGAACCAATCCTGTTAGGGATCACCTGGTTAAGGGATACCCGGTTAAGGGTTAAACCTGATAGGGTCACCTTGTTAGAGGATTTTAAGAACTCAATAGCTGAAAGGATCTCCTAAGCTTCTCTAGCTCATAAGAACTCATTAGCCTCGAGTTACCCGGTTAAGGGATTTGAAACAAGCCGGTTAAGACCACCCGATTTAAGGGATTTTGAATCAAGCTAGTTAAGGCTACCCTATTAGGGGATTTTACAACTGTTGAAGTGGTTAGAGATCAACAGGTATTACAATGATCTATTAACAGCACTCAATGCTAATGCAGATCCATTTTGACTCCTCTTCACCTTCTGCACATTCACTTTGCAGATATCTCTTCTCTCCTTTTGGTCTGGCAAGAATCACATATCACTTCCCTTGGATACACACTCACAACTTTTGCCAACAACCTCAGAAAGAAACACAACATCGACCTTATAGGAAACATATAGGTTGGTAGCAAAAACCCTAAACCCTAAACCTGTTAGGTTAAGCAATTCAAACGGTTCGATCCTGACCGTTGAATCATGCTGCATTAAATGCAACAATCTTGAATCGATCTCAAGACATTCTCCATCATCCATTATCCACCATTTTCATGGTGGCTGATAACCCATCACGCATTATCACCATTTGACAGACTTTGCACATTCCCAAGGTGTATAGGAATAGTCTTCTTCATGCAAGATCCTTCATGCGCACAGAGCTTACGTGGCAACATGATCTATCCTCCATCATACTGCTAACGCATCACACAAAGATTACTGATTGAGTCACTTGAGTTGCTCCAACCATAAACCCTGAAGTGGAAGCTACCTACCAACCGGTAGCCATACAATGCTTCCATGTGCCAGTTCTCATAACTACATGCCGGTTCACCTTGAACAAATGTGCTGCTTCACTTTGGCATATAAACCAGTTCATACATATGTCGGTTCCTCTCTCTTCACCTATCACATGTGCCGGTTCTCACCATGTCTCATATTGACATCAATGACAACATACAATATCATTATGTCTTCATGCTGGTTCACATAATGCCAACAATCTTGCCCTTTGGCATTGATGGCAATATACAAAAGATATCTTCTCTGCTTCACATCTTCTCCCCATTTGCTGCAAATATCTTTCACTTCACTCCTTCTCCCCCTTTGACAACAATGCCAAAGTGGAGGTACAATCATCACTATTTCATCATGCTGCTCCCCCTGAGGAGTAGCATCCTTAAACACACCAATCAACCAAAGATTTGTTTATCCACTACCTGACTGATGTGGAACAATCACTTTTAGTTCACCTCCTGAAGGGGCAATACCCCTAATTCACCTCTCAAATGCACAAATGTTGTCTTTGGGAGAGGCTTGGTGAATATGTCTGCTAACTGCTCCTTACTGAACACATGCTCCAGTGCAATCTCTTTATTTTGAACCTTTTCCCTCAAGAAATGGTACTTAAGCTCAAAATGCTTGGTTCTAGAATGTAAAACCAGATTATTTGATATATTGATAGCACTTGTGTTATCATAGAATATACTTACCGGTTCAGATACAGGGATCTTGAAGCCTTCCAGTACACACTTCATCCAGATTGTCTGAGTGTAGTTCATGAAAGCTTCAACATACTCTGCTTCCATTGTAGACTGAGAGACCAGTCTACCACTAAGAAAGAATGCACCACCGGTTGTGCTCTTCTGGTCATCCACATTACCGACCCAATCAGTATTTGTGAATACTTTCAGGTTGAAATTATTGTTGTATGGGTACCACAATCCATAGTCAACTGTTCCCTTGACATACCTAAGAATCCGCTTGACTGCACTTAAGTGAGATTCTCTTGGACTCTTTTGGAACCTTGCAGTGATGCCAACTGCATGTACAATATCTGGTCTGCTATGCACTACATAATGCAACTTACCAATCATTGATCGGTATTCCTTCTCATCCACCAGTGCAGAATCATCCTCCTTTGTCAATTTGCAACCAGTCACCATCGGTGTACCAACCAGTTTTCTATCTTCCATGCCAAAAATCTTCAACACTTCTTTGACATATTTGGACTGAGTGATGAAGATTCCATCTTTCATCTATTGGATTTGTAGTCCAATGAAGAACTTAATCTCCCCTATGAGTGACATCTCAAACTCTTTATTCATCTCATCAGCAAACTCATGACTCATCTTGTCATCTCCACCAAAGATGATGTCATCAAAAAAAATTTCACAGATCAGAATATGATCTTCTTCAGGCTTCAAGTAGATATTGCTATCCTCACTTGTTCTCTCAAATCCAATCTTCACAAGATGGGAATGTAGGCGCTCATACCATGCCCTAGGTGCTTGCTTCAGACCATATAATGCTTTATGTAGCCTACATACCATGTCACTGTCTTCAGATACGGTTAACCCATCTGGTTGCTCAATATATACCTCCTCTTCAAGTACACCATTTAGGAATGCAGATTTTACATCCATTTGATATACCTTGAATCTCTTAAAAGCTGCATATGCAAGAAGCATACAAACTCCTTCCAATCTAGCTACAGGAGCAAAGGTTTCCCCATAGTCTTCACCTTCTTCTTGAGCATATCCTTTGCATACCAGTTTGGCTTTATTCTTAATTACTGTGCCATCCTCATTCAACTTATTTCTGAACACCCATTTGGTGCGAATGACATTTTTATGCTCTGGTCTAGGTACCAAGGACCATGTACCATTTTTCTCTATCTGGTCAAGTTCTTCTTCCATTGCCTTGATCTAGTCTTCATCTTTATGAGCCTCTTTGAATGACTTAGGCTCAAGTTCAGAGATCATACATAAGTTTTCTCTGATCTTTCTTCTAGTAAGGATTCCTGCATCCTTATCACCTATGATCTGCTTGGGATCATGATTCAACTTGACATACTGAGGAATGGTCTTAATTGGTTCTTCTTGCTTTTCTTCTTCATCCTCATCTTCATTAGTATCGGCATTCACCGGTTCAGGAACACTGTTACTGGTACTAGGTTGACTGACAACCAGTTCCCAGAAGGTTGCAACCGGTTCATGTACAACTTGCTCACTACCGGTTTCCTCAGTCTTCTCGGAGGATTCATCAACTTTTACATTGATGCTTTCCATAATTCTCTGAGTCCTATTTTTGTAGCACTTGTAAGCTTTACTCTTGGTGGAATATCCTAGAAATATTCCCTCATCACATTTAGCTTCAAATTTACCCTGATGATCACTCCTCTTGATGTAACATTTTCTACCAAATACCTTAAAGTAGTTAACTAGAGGTGTCTTACTGGTCCAATACTCATAAGGAGTTTTGTCCTTACCCTTTTTGATGAGTACTCGGTTCATAGTGTAGACTGCAGTGCTCACTGCTTCTCTCCAGAAGGTGTGAGCAACCTTTCCTTGGATCAACATGGTTCTAGCTGCTTCAACCACAGTCTAGTTATTCCTCTCTGCTAGGCCATTCTACTGTGGAGTTCGAGGGTAGACAGCTATCTCTTGATGCCAAATTCTTCACAATACTTGTTGAATTCACTGGAAGTGAATTCCCCTCCTTGACCAGTTTTGAGACATTTGATCCTTTTACCGCTTTCCTTCTCCACTAAAGCTCTGAATGCTTTGAATTTCCCAAAAGCTTCAGACTTGTCTTTCAAGAATGTGACCCACATTATTCTTGAGCAGTCATCAATGAGAATCATGAAGTACCTATCACCCTGCACACTTCTAGTTTTCATAGGACCACATAGATCAGTATGCACAAGATCAAGCAAGTTGTCAGCAGTGAAAGATTTACCTTTAAAGGTTGAGGAAGACATTTTCCCCAATTGACATTCTCTACACAAGGTATTATCCGGTTTTCTCAGCACCGACAACCCTCTAACTACCTTGATCTTACTAGCCTTCACAATGTTGTCGAAGTTCACATGGCAGAATCTCCTATGCCATATCCAGCTATCATCAAGCTTAGCCATAAGACATGTACTTATATTTGCATTTAGATGAAATAGGTTACCTTTAGTCTGCATGCCGGTGGCTACCAATTTACCATCTTTACCTTTGATTCTGCAAACTCCATTCTTGAATTGCAGAGTGAGACCACTGTCATTTAACTAGGCAACACTTAGAAGATTATGTCTGAGACCATCAACCCAATACACATTGTCAGCACTACTCTTTCCATTCAAAGAGATGGACCCTCTGCCTTTGACCATGCAAGGTACATCATTGCCAAAGTGAACCACACCACCATCATAGTCTTCCAAGGATAGAAACTTGCTCTGGTCACCAGTCATGTGGTGAGAACAACCACTGTCAATGATCCACTCATTTGAATTTTCAAACTAGGAGACAAGAGCCTTCTTGTCTGCCACATCTTCCTTTACAACAACAAACACAATGTCTTCATTCTCTTCATCTTCTAATTCCTCATCTGTCACACCTTCATCAACTGCCACAAAACAATTTCTCTGGTTTCCTCCTTTGAATTTCTTGAACCTTTCCGGTTTGTCCTTGTTGTCACTATTAGGATAGTTCATAGCAATATGTCCTATCTGGTTATAGGAGTAACATTTCAAGGGAAGCTTACCTTTGTATTTACCAGTCCCTTTTGGAAATCTCCTGGCTAGAAGAGCTTCAAATTCCATCAGAAACTCTTCATCCTTCATTTCTTTGTTCTGACTAGGTTCCCCACTAGTGCTAGCCTCTTTTCCTTTTCTGGATGGTATAGCAAAGGCTTGAAAAGTTGATTCTAACTTTTGAATACTACCATCAAAACTATTCAGCTCATAGGCTGTCAACTTGGCTATGATGGAGTCCAATGATGCCTTAGAGTTGTCTATTGATCTCAGCTCCTGAATAGCAACAACCCTTATTGCATAGACCAGCAACAGGGATCTCAGGACTTTACTGACCACAGTGGAATCTTCTATTTTGCCACCTGCACTCTTTATTTCTCCAACAACTGTTTTGATTCTTATTCCATACTACTGAATGGTTTCTCCTTCAACCATCTACATGTCTTCAAACTTCCCTCTCAGGCTTTCTTCCTTAGCCCATTTTACATGCTCATCACCACCATAGATATTTTCAAGAGCATCCCATACCTCTTTGGGATTTGCCTTGTCCTGAACATCAATAAACTCAATGTCAGATAGACTACTGATGAGGGCTTCCATGACTTTCCCATTTTCTTGTATCTCTCTCTTTTGGTCATCAATGAGAGTACCGGAGGAACCACATATACATTTTCAACATAACTCCAGTGTTGAACACCCATGCTTTTGATGAATATCTTCATCCTGTCTTTCCATATACCAAAATTTTTCCTGTTAAACTTTGGACCTTCCCTCTTCATCATTTGTCTAGGATCTTTTCCTTAAGTGGTTAGGCTTACAACACAGAGGATCTGGAGGCACTCTGATACCAATTGATAACTCAATGATGAACCACTTGTACCAAACCAGTACTGAGAGGGGGGGGTGACTTAGTATAAACACAAATACAGTCCAAAATCGGTTTGACAGCAAACACTCCAAATGACTGATAAACAGAGATACCAGTAAAACAGAGTGCAACGAGTAACATCCAGTATAGCTCAATCAATCATGAACCGGTCACTTAATAAGCTTTTCTCTTAGCTCAATACCACATTATCATAATATTCACATGCATGAACTAGTAGACTTAACCATCAAATCTTCACAATAGTGAGTTCAATATGTTTTATAGACAGGCATAAAACATAGAACCTTCATGTGCATAACAGATAAAACAAAGCATCACAAGACAAAAGCATTTCACATGACACACATATTTTTCACGTGGAAACCCAACTGGGAAAAACCATAGTGGGGATGAATACCCACAAGCTGCTTTTTGAACTCTTTTGAAGTTTGCTCTATTAGGAGCCTTGTCCAGTTAAGAACATTACAATAGGTTCTGGTAGGAACTGATCCTGTTAGGGATCACCTAGTTAAGGGATACCCGGTTAAGGGTTAAACCCGGTAGGGTCACCTTGTTAGAGGATTTTAAGAACTCAATAGCTGAAAGGATCTCCTAAGCTTCTCTAGCTTCTCAGAACTCATTAGCCTCGAGTTACCCGGTTAAGGGATTTGAAACAAGCTGGTTAAGACCACCTAATTTAAAGGATTTTGAATCAAGCCAGTTAAGGCTACCCTGTTAGGGGATTTTACAACTGTTGAAGTGGTTAGAGATCAACAGGTATTACAATGATCTGTTAACAACACTCAATGCTAATGCAGATCTGTTTTGGCTCCTCTCCACCTTCTGCACATTCACTTTGCAGATATCTCTTCTCTCCTTTTGGTATAGCAAGAATCACGTATCACTTCCCTTGGATACACACTCACAACTTTTGCCAACAACCTCAGAAAGAAACACAACATCGACCTTATAGGAAATATACATGTCGGTAGCAAAAACCCTAAACCCTAAACCTATTAGGTTAAGCAATTCAAACAGTTTGATCCTGACCATTGAATCATACTGCATTAAATGCAACAATCTTGAATCGATCTCAAGACATTCTCCATCATCCATTATCCACCATTTTCATGGTGGCTGATAACCCATCACACATTATCATCGTTTGACAAACTTTGCACATTCCTAAGGTGGATAGGAATAGTCTTCTTCATGCAGGATCCTTCACACACACAAAGCTTACGTGGCAACATGATCTGTCCTCCATCATACTGCTAACACATCACATGAATATTACCAATTGAGTCACTTGAGTTTCTCCAACTGGAAACCCTGAAGTGGAAGCTACCTACCAACCAGTAGCCATACAATACTTCCATGTGCCAGTTCTCATAACTACATGTCGGTTCACCTTGAACAAATGTGCCACTTCACTTTGGCATATAAAACAGTTCATACATATGCTGGTTCCTCTCTCTTCACCTATCACATGTGCTGGTTCTCACCATGTCTCATATTGACATCAATGACAACATACAATATCATTATGTCTTCATGTTGGTTCACATAATGCCAACAATTGAGACCTTAGGTTTTGTAGAAATCTTGAACATCCCTGAATTTCTAGAGGAGGTAGTGAGAATTATCCTAAGTAGGGCACATGGAGAATTTATTTGGCTAGACTTAGTCTACAAATTCACCCAGCAAGCAATTAGGGCAGTGACAGGTTTACCCTCCACTGGTAGCAGACCTGACAAGACAAAGAAGGTACCCAACAACATAGTCATGACCTTAATAGGAGAAACATTTGATAGCAGATCTCTGAGAGTAAATGACATCAAGGATATCAATGTCTGATTCATAAGTATGATCTTAGGTTACAAAACCACACATGCAAACATACTCAACTTAGTTTCTAGTCTTTTCATTAAAAGTGCTTATGATATGGTAAATAATGATGCAAAAATAGATGTATGTGAATGGCTGAAGGATGAACTACTTGATAATTTAAAGAAGATAAAAGGTGACAAGAAAGGAACATTTCATTTTGGTAATCTTTTTGTATGCCTTATGTTGTATTTCTCAAAACAAATTCCCAGTATTAGACACAAAGATTTTGGATATGACATATCGGTAGGAAAGCAATTGCAAGAAGCCTTCACCGGCATGGGTACTACTAGGTAAAACAATATAACTAAGTATTTCAAAGCTTTCCAAGACAAAATGAAAATAAGAGAGAGACTACCACAAAGTATAGTAGACAAATATGATAAGGAAATATATTTTGCAATTAAGAATGATGAAATATGGATGGAAGCAGTTCTTCCTAGAACTATATGGGTAATTGAAATGGGGTATGAGGCTGATGTAAATATTATTGAAACTTATGCTAAAGCCCTATTAGAAGCACCTAGAGAACCAACGGAAAAAAATTTTGGCAGTGCAGAAACAATTGAGAGTGGTGTACAAACATTGAAACAAAGAATGAAAAGAGAAAAGTACATAAGGAGTGCAAAAAAACAAGTAAAGGAAAACAAAGAAAACATCATGAACATTATTGGAATAAAGGAAAGTGATATGGAAGGATTACAACTGGAGGCACATATCTCACTGATTGGTACATCATCTGACAGTGAGATACCTGTTGAGTTTAAGAGAGTTGATAGGAAGAGAAAACCTTCACTGGTACCCTCTCCTTCACCAAAGAAAACAAGAAAGAAGCAACAGGCGGTAAGACCACTGGCAAAGAAGTTGATACCTAAGAAGAAACAACAACAGGTTATACCACCTTTGGATAACTTACTAAATGAAATCACTGATGATGACAACTTGGCAAATGTGAGCAAACTATATAATACATTCACTGATTCTGAGAAGGAAAGTATTGACAACAACATTATTCTACATCTGGACATTTACAAGAAAGTGTTAATAGAAGTTGTAGATGATTTGCCAAATGAATTGTATAGAAGGTTAGATGCAAAGAGGATTGCAGCTATGGAGTTAAATAAGAAACTCAAGATTGAAAAACTACTAGCTATACATCCAGTTAACTCTAAAGAAGATATTGATGAACTAATTAGTGAAGCAAACAGATTAGTTTTTGCAAGGAGTCACTGGCATGTGAGCCTAATGGCTAGAAGAGTTAATGAAATTACAGAGGAAACAACAAATAAATGGGATATCTTTTTTGTAGAAAAAGAATAACAAGAAGAATTGAACAGACCCAAGAAAAATTTCAAGGTATATCAGAAGGAAAAGGACAAAGGGAAAGGTAAAGTTGGTGGAATACCAAACATAAAAATAACTGACAACCTACCACCTCCCTTGGCTACTACACTAGTAAACACTGATGACATACCGGCTACTGAAAATGTGGACATAACACATGATGACACTAACCCTAAATTAGAAATTCTATTCACTATGAATGTTGATACTCAGGAAGTGAACATTATTGTGGACAAGGATAGCACAGAGGTGCAGGATGATATTGCTAGCAGTGGAAACATTATTAAGCAACCGACAGAAAATGTAGAGGTTGAAGTGTAAACAGTGCATACAGAGCAAACAAAGAAAATAATGCATACAGAGCAACCTTTGGATAGTGGAATAAATATTGATAGTGTAGATGTTGGCATGGTGAAACCGACAAAGATAGGGATACTGGCAGTGGATAACACAGAGATACTGGCAACTGATAATACTGAGAAACCAATAGAGAAACTAGCAGAAGAACAGATACATGTTGAGATAGCAAAAATAGTAATCATTGAGAAATCCAAACCACTATAGGTGGAAACACAAACTCAAATTTATCCACTGGAGGTTGAGACAAGCAAATTGGTTTCTATTACTGCAAGCACTAAGATAGTAAAAGCCGTTGGTCAGACACCAGGTACTTCACTAAGTGAATTCAGACCTACAATTGTGACTGAAGTACTTTTGGACTCAATCAAGAAGATAACTGATTGTAATGCTTTGGCCTACAAGGAAATTGATGATACTATACTTATTCTTAAGATGATTGCACCAAAATAAAATGTAGATAATGTAAAGGATTATTTAGGACAGTTAGACACATTGTCTAAATTTATTGTTGGAAATGTAATAATAGTGGATAAGGTAAATGAGGACACATTCAAAGAGAAAATGGAAAAAGAAAAAGAAAAATTCTTTGAGGAGACAGTAAACAATTACACTAAGCATATTAACACACTTTTACTGACACTAAATACAACAATTTTGGAGTATAAGGAATTGTATAGAGAAACATGCAAGCCACATCTATTGACCCAGGAAATTGATAAAGAGACAAGCAGAGTACAAAAGGAAATTGATGATATAGCCGATAACATCATTGGTTCATCTGAACCTATATTAGTTATTGAGCAAGAGATAGAAGGATTTGAGGAAAAGTTGGAGAAATTGGAGAAAGAAAAAGCAAGGATAAAGGCAAATGCCAGAGAGCTGAAGTATAAACTTAGTCCTAAACTAGATAACCTTATCTCTATGAGAAATGAGATATCTAAGGCATTAATTCAAGGGGAAAGATCACCAAAGGATCATATGCATCATCTCACTAGTACAATCCAATGAACTGAGGCAACCATGAATGACTGCAATAGATTCATGTAGAGTTTAAACATAGTTTTGGCTGATATATTTCAGATTGTAACCAACCGGTTACAAACCTTAAGGTAAAATTTTGCACTCATTTGACAATTTTTGACAACCTTTGTCATTGATGTCAAAGGGGGAGTAGTGGATAGAGAAAAATGGCTATTCAGAGGAGATCATCTGCTCAGGGGGAGCACATATTTTTTGGTAACTTTTTGGACTTCATTTTTGGAAATAGTTTTTGGATTTTTCTCATGAGTGTTGCCATCAATGCCAAAGGGGGATATTGTTGGCATTCTACACTCTAGTGAGAAATTATGGTGTTGTCATTGATGGCAACCTACCGGCAACCTTTAGGCAACCACCCGACATTCATCTGGTAAAACACCGACAGGCACCGGCACCGACAGACTCTTCACTGGTAGTGACAACAATACATACCGGCACTCTAGCCGACAGGAATAAACTTTTGTTTATTGTATTTAATTGTAAATATCTTTTTGTAAAGCCTACATGGCATATTGTAATAGAATCATATATGTATGAGATCTTGTAAATCATTTTCAAATAAGGATAGAGAAGAAGGATAGTGGATGGAATAGAAGATGAGATATATGCGAATGCATAGGACAGATTTTGTATAAGGTTTATGGTTATAGTATGAGCTTAAACCGGTACTGAACCTGGCATAGTTGATGTTGATTTGAAGTAGTACATTGTATTGGATTTTCATAATCCATTTTGTAAGTCAGTGAGACTTCTATTTTGTAGATTGAGCAATGAGCTCTAGGCAGTTGGCCTTCCTGCATTTGCAGGCCCCTCATTGTAAGTAATATTTATTCATTGGCCAGTGAGTGAATATTGTGGGTCAAAAATCCCACCGAGGTTTTTCCCACACCGGGTTTCCTCATTTTATTCAACATGTTCAAGTTTTGAAGACCAACTTAAAGCTTTACAGTAGCTCAAAACCCTTTGAATAATGATGATGTTATGGTGTGTTTTCTATGTTGTCTTTATTGTTCCTGTTTACTGCATTAATTCTTATTTACCGATACATTGTTTTGGAATTGAAAATACCTAATAAGGTTAAATATTATGCTAACCGGTTAGATACTGATTCACCCCCCCTCTCAGTATCTTTGAGACTATCATTAATCCTAACAATTGGTATCAGAGCTTGGTCCTCTATTTTCAAAAGCCTAAAAGCTTGAGGAAGATCCTAACACCGGTACAGATGGAGAACTTAAGAAAGCAATTGGAAGGAGCTCTTGTAGACTACGATTCAGAGAAGTTGAAGAATATCAAACTTGAAGATGATCTGAGGACTGCACAGGAATTCATTCAAGGACTTTGGGAGAATCTTACTATTGCTAGAAATAAAAGAAAAGAACTTCATGAGAAGATGCCCTTCAGCCTGGATACTTCCTATTAATGTCGAGATCCCCTCATTGAGAGTCTTCATAAACCATCTCATTGATGATGCAAAATATAGAGTATCTAGGCTACATGAGCTAGAAATGTTGGATGAGCAATGCCAAACTACCCTAGTCCATCTACAAGCACATCAAAATCATCTTTGAAGGAACTATAACAATGAATTAAAGGGAAGCCACTTTGATATCAGAGACTTGGTCTTGGAGATGAATCCAAAGAATTAACAAGATGGGGAGAAGCTATGCAAATTTTATCCTAATTGGCTAGGTCCCTATGTAGTTACTGAAGCCTATGGATCTGAGGCATATCTGCTAGCAACATCAGAGGGATAACCATTTTTTGAACCTATAAATAACATGTACCTCTACAAGTATTATACTTGAGGTAGTATGATCTTTGAGAAAACAAAAAAAATGAAATATGATCCTAAAAAAAGAACAAAAAAATTGAAATATGAACATAAAAAAAAGAGTACAAAAAAATTAAAATATGATCTTGACAAAAAAAAAATAATAATTGAAAAGGGATCTTTAAAAAAGAAGAAAAATAGTAAAGATAAATCATTCACCCACTAGTGAAAACCTGGCAATCAGGCACTTTGGGTAAGTACCATGGTGAAAACCTAGTAAATAGGCACCGCATGTAGGAAGTCACTGCTCCATCATCTATCATCACTCTATCTGAATCCTATTCACATTCATGATATATTTTCCATCCATCTTTCCATCAACCTCTTTTATCCTTTTTGACCTGACACTAGTTGTCATTCATTGACTTTCCTTAGCATAAATCAGGCTTGTGTATATATGTTTATTTGGCCTTTGTATATAGATTCACATATTGGGGGCAATTCTCTTATCATGATCAATTGATGGAGTCCTTCTTGCTATAGGATCAGAGGAGGACACCTATACACACTAATACATTTGGCCTAAAATTCCGATGGAGGTTTTTGATGGAGAAGGCATATTGTGACCAAATTTGAATTTTTTTTGAAAAATTGCCCGCATTCATTGGAATTCCAACGATAAATCAACATCTGGTTTCAACGGAGAAGGAATTGGCAATGAAATTTGTGTTTTTTTACAAAAAGTGCCCGCATTCGTCAAAATTCCGATGACTGAGGGCATTACTTTTAAAAAAAAAAAAAGACCAAGACATTCGATAAACATTATTCCCGCCTCTTGCCATTATATTGTGACCAAATTTAAATTTTTTTTGAAAATTGGCCCCATTCGTCGGAATTCCGACGATAATTCAACATCTAGTTTCGACGGACAAGGAATTGGCAATGAAATTTGTGTTTTTTTACAAAAAGTGCCCGCATTTGTCAAAATTCCGACGACCACGGTAATTACTTAAAAAAAAAAAAAGACCAAGACATTTGATAAACGTTATTCCCGCCTCTTCCCATTCTCACATTGCCGCCCTCAGTAGCGAAATAATGGGCGGGTTTCCGTTCCATTCAAATGAAGCAGTCATTAACATCCCAATTTGGATTATTCCCGCCTAGAAGTCTTATGTTGCAGTCATAAATGCTCTGATAAATATAATGTGCCTGTGCGTGTACAATTCTATGGGATCCAGCAATACAGCCCTACAATTCTATGGGGCCACAGTTAGAGGAGCAATGATAGGAACCATCGATGAGGCACATGAACCGTTTGACCGAATGCCTCCAAGCAATGTCGACTCATGGAATGCTATGATTGGAGGATATGCACAAAACAAGTCTACTGAAAAGTGTCCAGATGGTTTCAACTGGAAATGCAATTAGCAGGTGTAAAGCTCTGTCAACATCCCCTAGCCTGTACAAAAATGGGAGCTTTGGAATAGGGTGTGGACATCCATCATAACATAAATAGTAGAGGAATTGTATTAGTTGGTGTAGCTGCAATTGCCCTGGCAGTCATGTATGCAAAATGTGTGAGATAAGATAAGGCACGCCGATTGTTTGATAGAATTCCTCAGAGAAATTGCTCCCACAAAACACTTGATTCTAGGATATGAACAAAATGGGTTTGTGGGAAAGGCTTTAGAGACTTTCAATTAAATATGATTGACAGGTATAAAGCTTTGCTAGTATCCTCCTAGCCTATGCTAAATTGGAAGTTTTGGAACAAGGTATGAACATCTATCATAGGATAAATAATAGAGGAATTTTGTCACATGTTGTAGCTGCAATTGCCAGGGTACATATTTCAAAGATGTTTTATATCATAGATAATTGTAGTTAAAATTCAATGTGCCAACTATTGAAGAATATCTAAGATTAAGAAGGTTTATCATAAATGATGAAATTTTTATTTTGTCAATGTTTATTATGTGTGAGATTTGTCATGTTATTAAATTGTAATCATATATGTTCAAGCTAAAGTTATCATTCTAAAGTTAGATAGTTTTTATTCTTTTAAGTATGTTTATAATGATTTCTTATATCATTTCTCTTGTCATCATATGACAACTCTTCATTTTTAGTGTGATTTTTCCTTTCGCTGCCATTCCATTCTATTCCCTCTTACTTCTCACTCTCTTTAGGCATCCTCTATTCTTCCCATGTTTCTCATACCAAATCCAAACCTTCAATACACTAATGAAATAGTTTGATCAACTTAAGATTTGAATGGATACTATGCTTGTAGCTCTAATTCTATTATATTAAATATGTGTTTCTTATGGACATAGAAATTGAATTTAATAATTAAATCAAAATAATACATGGCAAAGAACCAATAAAAAATAAATAAACAAATAAAATAAGGAGCAAATGAAACCCTCTTCATTGCCTCTTGATGCTCTTAAGCGCAAAAATCCAACTTCTAACTCTTTTTATCTACCAATAGTGTAAGAGAAATAGGATTTTCTCTTCGTATATATGAAATCAAGGAAGCTTTCATCTTTATGCTCTAAAAATGAATAAGAGGGCAACTTTCAAGAATCCTAATGCCATCCTATTTGAAGATGGTACTTTCACATGGGTTGAAAAGAAAACTCAAAATGTTTTTTAGTTGAGGTATTAGAAATAGTTAATTAATATTGGTCTAGTAAAATAGTATTGTAATAATCTATTACATATTAAAGCATCTTTCTACATTTATGTAGTATGCATGGAACATTGTTGAATTCGCATAATGTGGTGGTTTTTAACTATTCTATCTTATTATTGGTAATAATCAGTGATGTGGTATTTTGGTGCAATTTATATTTTCATTCTTTGGGTGGTATATAGTGTAATAATCACCATGAAAATCAAGCATCATTATTAGAAGGGATCTCTTAAGAACAAATCAACTCATGGATACAAGATTGATTAAAACCTTCACTTCTAATGAAATAGTTGCCTCAAGTTTCCTTAAGTTAGTTTTGGGTAATAGTAATTTTGTTAATCATGTCCCCTACAATAGAAGGCTTGCATATGGGAGGCTTTCATATTGATTGGCAGTATTTATCCCCAATGTAGCTTAGAGTGTAGAGATTATATGTTTTCTATATCCTACACATTTAAAGATATGAATATATTGAAGTTTAAGGAAGAAGTGGTGATAAATATGGAAGAAAATTATTAGTGACATCTGATGTTAAGAGCCATTCAAATCCTTTAGGATTTTTAACTATAAACAATGAATAATTGAAACTAGTGCATTGTAAATTACTATTTCTTCATAATTTTTATGTAATTGTATGGTAGGTGTTGACTATTTTCATGGTGATTCATAATAAGTGGTAAGTAGATGTCTCTAGAATCTCCACAATTCTATTACTTTTTAGATATAAGATCCATAGAGCTTGGCATAGGAAGGATTTATTTCGTGAAATAGGTTCCATTACTTAATCCCATAGTTGGTAGTGTCTTGACAAATGTAATGTAGAATCCCAATGCAATAGAGGTTGAATACCTAGTGGATTATAATGTGGTATAGTGAATTCAAGATTTTGGAATTATTGAGTTTTTATTTATCCCTTGCTATTTATGATTATTTTGGTTATGTTTGTGGTGTTTGTAGGGAGACATTTACAAATTTATATATATTTTCACTATTTTATGGTTTATGGGTTTGTAATGGTAATTTAATGTTCTTTCATATTTTTGTATAGATACTTTATAATAGCCTATTATGGTGATTTGTTCTATTATGGATGTAATCTTTATATTATATTCATTTCATGGTAAATGTTCCTAATATAATCCCTAATTAATTAATTAATCTAGAGAAAGATAACACTAAAGAAAGAAATCTAATCATCACCTTTATTTTTAATTAAAAAAATTGAGATAAAAGACCAATTAGGGAGAATTAATACATAATATTCTATCATGCAATGTAGGATACATTAATGATAGCAAATAACAACTAAATTAGTCAGAGATCTTGAATAAACGTTCTAATTAGATGGCCCTTATCTTCAAACCCATCACTATATGAAGAAACTAATAAAGGATTTATGATCAAGTAAAATTCTATTTTCTATCACACTTTATGATAGTTTTTAAAAAAAATATAAAATAATTCATCATTGTAACATATCGATTATGTGACTTAACTAGTTCCAATTCAAGAAGGTCACACTAGAATGTTTTCAATTAGTCTAAAGACTAGGTAATTGGGAGAGGTTTGAAACCCTTATATAACAACCAACTAAGAAAAAAGAGGATCTCACAAGCAGTGAGAAAACCAAAACTAAAAAAGAGAAAACCCTTTTTTGAAAGAGATGCTTTTGATTGGAGCATCAAACTGGCAGGAAAAAGGGTCCTAACCCTACATTAGATTAAAATCTTTCAGATCAAAGGCGTTTAGGTAAGAACCCTAAACCAGATTCCAAAAAAAGAAACTTAAGCCAAGACAAAAGTAGCTAAGGGAATAGACAACAAGCAACGGGTTTTAAAAGGCTCTCTAAAACCTTTTCCCTATAAGAATACCTTGAACAAAGAATCTCTCATATAAGGAGAGGGATCACCAAGATTTAAAAATAAATTAGGTTTAGAAGGCACCTATAATCCATGAAACAATACAATCACCTAGCCATTCCCAAAAAGCATTAAGCACAATGGAAAGTGTAGTCAAGGAATGAACTAGAACATTAATTACCAATGGATTTTGAAAGGCACCCCTAAACCTATTAGTAGCATAAACCCCTACAAACACAACAATTGGGTACATAGGAGCAAGGCAAACCCCACAACCCACCTCAATAGGACCAGGATCACCATAATTGGCAGATGCCACCATAATAGTATCTGCAAAACTAGCCTCTAACAGGATAATTGCAGCTACACTAACTAAAAAAATTCCTCTACTATTTATCTTGTGATGGGCGTCCACAACCTATTCCAAAGCTCCCATTTTTGCATAGGCTGGAGGAGCATTTAGTTGAAAGCATCTGAACCTTTCCATTAAAATTGTTTTATGCATACCCTGCAATCATACCATTCCATAAACCGACATTTCTTGGAGGCATTCAATCAAACAATTCATGTACCTCATTGATACTTCCACATTTTTCATAAATGTCTATCAGAGCATTTTCGACTGAAAAAAACTCCTAGAGCATTTGTGATTCTAAGATTACACTCAATGAGAACTCTCCCTTTACCTTGGAACACATTATCATTCCTTCTCTTCCAAAGAAACCAAATAATTTCAATAGACAATAAAATCCAAAAATAGTTAGACTTTTTACTCAGATTGCAGGCATACCTGACAATAATTTCAAACCATGAGAATTTATCAACAATATTCCCACCTAAAATGTTATAACGATTGACAATCATGAATTTTCTCCTAATTAATATCTTCCATGGTTCATTCCCTTCTAAAGCCTTGACAATCCATTTGATTTCTAAGGCAATACCTTGTTGCATGAGCTCTTTGATCCCCAATCCACCGAAGTCCTTACTCAAGCAGCACCATTTCCATTTAACAACATGCATCCTTTTCTTACCTCTTCCATCTAACCACAAAATTGTACTGATGATAATTTTGTGGGTCTGATGGCCAAAGCATTGAATGAGTTCTACTTTTAAAAATTACATAAAATATTTTTAATTTATTTGATTGAGTCTTATTTGAAAAAAAGATTACCAATGATGTTTCCTTTCTCCAGGAATTGGATCTAGGATCTTTCTATTAGATAATATGTAACATCCAATGACTAAATATTTTATTTACAGATGCTTATTTTATTTTATCATCTAAGCTTGAATTATAATTTATATATGTGCGGAAGTAGAAGATACAAGTTTCAGAGTCGTGTGCAAGTAAATTTCGTAAAAGAAAGCAAGTAGGCATTATCTTGAATGACATGGAAACAAGCTCATCAGCTGCCTAGAAGAGAGAAATTGGAGAAAAGTAGAGGAAAGTGTTAAAGGGTGATAAATACATAGAGATTATGCAATACAAACAAACAATGTCTGGAGTGTGTGATGTGACATCTCTAATTTATATCCAGAGGGACTAACTAGTTTTGGAGTTCCTAGGAAACCTATTGGGCCACGCTTGGAGGAAATCAATGTGTTCATGCAAGGGCCACCTTTTTTCTATTATGAGAATGATTCTTTTGCACCGAAGGATATTTGGAAGACAATATCCAAAAATTTCTATAGTGTGGAACCAGACTTGGTGGACTCGAAGTACTTTTCAGCTTCTAGAAGACCAAGAGGTTATGTACACAATCTCCCAATAGAAGGGCAATTTCAAGAATTACGTCTCCCCCCCATGACTATTCGGGAAGCACTTCCTAAGACAAAGGACTATTGGCCTCCATGGGATCAAAGAAAAAAATTGAATTGCATAGACTCTAGACGATGTGGTGGTGTCCTTTGTGAAGAACTTTGTACTATAATTGAGAATTCACGAGGGAAACTGCTAGATAGTGAATATAAATACATTCTTGAAAAGTGCGAAGAATGGAACTTGGTTTGGGTAGGGATAGGTCAGGTGGCTCCTCTAGAGGTTGATGAGATAGAAATTATATTAGGATTTGAAAAAGATCACACTCATGGAACTTCTTGTGCGACTGATCGATTGCACTATTTGGGTAATGCATTCCAAATAGATACAGTTGCATACCATTTATCTGTCTTGAAAGAATTTGATCCTGATGGCATTAAATTTCTTTCTCTATTTTCTGATATTGATGGAGCAGAGGTTTCTTTGCATCGACCTAGGATACATTTAATTTGTGTTGTATCTATGGAAATATGTGAAAAGAATAGGTTTGTCCTTACTAGTTGGTGGACAAAAACCCAACAGATAGGTAGGTTGATTCAGAGGGAAGATGTCCAAGATTTGAATATAGAAGTATTGGAGTTTTTTATTAGAGTTTTTGAAGCTATCTTGAAATAGAGTTGCCATTGTTGCATTTGAACTCTTTTAACACTTCAAACTTTTCCTTATGTGATTACCTACTTACTTTGTTGTAGAGGATGCCAATCTCAATCCCTTAATGCCATTATCTTCTCTTCAATGTTGGTGACTAGAAGACTGCTACGGACTGAATGAGAGAAGGACATTTTTTCTTTACTAGTTTTTTAATGCATGTCAAATTCCTTCCTAAGGAAAATGGTTTACCAAAGCTCAGGTTGCCAGCAACTCTCCACATTTTCTGCAACTTTCCATTGTCGCTTCTCAAGGAGAGGAAAATGATCTAGGAGGATCTAACACTTTGATGGATTTGAATGAAATGGTACTACTTCATTACATATATTTCTTCACCAATAACTTTAGCATATTGCCTAAGACAATGACAATGTTGCAATGTGAACACGTGTTTTAGGCAATGTGCTAAAGGTAGTGGTGAAGAAATATATGTAATGAAGTACTACCATTTCATTCAAATCCATAAAAGTGTTAGATCCTCCTAGGTCATTTGCCTCTCCTTGAGAAGCAACAATGGCAAGTTGCAGAAAATGTAGAGAGTTGCTAGCAACCTGAGCTTTGGTAAACCATTTTCCTTAGGAAGGAATTTGACATGCATTAAAAATCTAGTAAAGAAAAATTGTCCTCCTTCTCTCATTCAGTATGTGGTAGTCTTCTAGTCAGCAACACTGAAGATAAGATAATGGCATTAAGGGAATGCGCTTGGCATCCTCTATAGCAGAGTAAGCAGGTAAATCATGTAAGGCAAAGTTTGAAGTGTTAAAAGAGTTCAAATGCAGCAATGGCAACTCTAGTTCAAGACAGCTTCAAAAACTAATAAAAAACTCCAATACTTTTGTATTCAAATCTTGGACATCTTCCCTCTGAATCAACCTACCTGTCTATTGGGTTTTTGTCCACCAACTATTAAGGACAAGCCTATTCTTTTTACATATTTCCATAGATAAAACACAGCTTAAATGTATCCCAGGTCGATGCAAAGCAACCTTTGCTCCACAAATACCAAAAAATAGAGAAATAACTTTAATGCCATCAGGATAAAATGCTTACAAGACTGATAAATGGTATGCAACTATATCTATTTGGAATGCATTACCCAAACAGTGCAATCGATCAGTCGCACAAGAAGTTCCACGAGTGTGATCTTTTTCAAATCCTAGTATAATTTCTATCTCATCAACCTCTAGATGAGCCACCTGACCTGGCCCCACCCAAACCAAGTTCCATTCTTTGCACTTTTCAAGAATGTATTTTTGTTCACTATCTTGCAATTTCCCTCATGAAATTTCAATTATAGTACATAGTTCTTCATGAAGGACACCACCACATCGTCTAGAGTCTATGCAATTCAATTTTTTTCTTTGTTCCCATGGAGGCCAATAGTCCTTTGTTTGAGGAAGTGCTTCCTAAATAGTCATGGGGGGGAGAGGTAATACTTGAAATTGCCCTTCTATTGGGAGACTATGTACATAACCTCTTGATCTTTTGGAAGCTGAAAAGTACTTCGAGTCCACCAACTCTAGATCCACACTATAGAAATTTTAGGATATTGTCTTCCAAATATCCTTCAGTGCAAAAGCATCATTCTTATAATAGAAAAAAGGTGGCCCTTGCATGAATACAATGATTTCCTCCAAGCGTGGCCCAATAGGTTTCCTAGGAACTCCAAAACCACTTAGTCTGGTTTCCATGTCATTCAAGTTAATGCCTGCTTGCTTTCTTTTATGAAATTTACTTGCACACGACTCTTTAGCTTGTATCTTTTGCTTCTGCATAGATATAAATTATAATTCAAGCTCAGATGATTAAATAAAATAAGCATTTGTAAAGAAAATATTTAGTCATTGGATGTTACATATTATCTGACGGAAAGATCCTGGATCCAATTCTTGAAGAAAGGAAACATCATTGATAATATTTTTCTCAAATAAGACTAAATCAAATAAATTAAAAATATTTTATCTAATTTTTAAAAGTAGAACTCATTCAATGCTTTCATGCATCGACGGCCAAGCCGTCAGACCCACGGCATTTGATCCCATCGGAATTTCGATGACAACTAAAGTAACATCTGACAAGGATGTTGTATGTTTGATGTCACTTGCTTGTCAGACGGTCGTCGATGAATGGTGGTGGGGGACAGTCGGAATTTCGATCGTAATCCGATGATATTTTTGGTTGGAAGAGAAAACATAGCATCCATCAGAAGAGCTCATGGTGTCGTCATAATTTTGACACTCAATGGCATCGTCGAGAAGCCCGACAATGAGTTTTCGACGGTTACATTTGTCGGCAATCTGACGTGTTGTAGCCAGACTTCCAAATGTACTAGTGACATTGAAAAATGTCCTAAAAATCCTAAAAACATAGCAAAATGTCTTGAAAAAATCCTAAGAACATCCAAATAATGTCCTGAAAAATGATCAAAAACATCCAAATAATGTACTGAAAAACAATCAATCAAAAAATTTCCTAAAGAAATCACAAAAATACCAAATAACCACAAAACCATAAAAATTTCAAAACAATCAAAATTACAAAAAAATCACTTTTTTCATTTCATCAATAACCTATCCCTTGCAACAGACAAACATTTGAGTGGAAACAGACGAGAAACCCGTGAAACATTATGCATATAAAATCACACAACAATAGACAATCTATCAATCAAGTCAACAATCCAACAAATAAACTTGTCATATCA